>NC_133650.1:126865847-127182911 GCF_009905375.1 Apium graveolens | reverse complement strand
CTGAGTTGTTACCTGATTGCTTGATGAACTAACTTCATTTTCCTCAGAATCAGCCATGAGAGCTAAGTTGACATACTCCACATCTTCATTCTCTTCCTCTCCATCAGCTGCCCAATCTTTTTCTTGAGTAATGAAAGCCCTTTCCTTTTGCTTGAGCAGATCAAAATATTTCTTCTTGTAATCTACTTGGTCAAATTTCTTCTTTTCAGAGGTTGGCTTTCTGCACTCACTTGCAAAGTGTCCACTTATACCACAATTGAAACACTTGAACTTTGATTTGTCCACCATGTTCTTATGAGGTTTAGTGGCTCTAGTGTTTTTCTTAAACTTCATCTTTGCAAATCTCCTGGACAGAAATGCAAGATGCTCATCAACACTATCAGAGTCATCTTGACTGGAGTTGTCTTCATTCTCAGCAACTTGCTCTTTTCCTTTGCTTGATTCCTGATATCTTGTACCATCTTTGGAGTTTGATGTAGATCTCACAGTTTCTTGTCTGCATTCCCTCTCATTTTCAGCTACCAATGCAACTGAACTTCCTTTCTTTCTCCCCTTCTCCAATACCTCATCCTGTTCCAACTCTAGTTCATAAGTCTTCAAGATTCCATATAATCTTTCAAGAGTGAAGTCCTTATAATCCTGAGAGTTTCTTAAGGAGACAGTCATGGGTTTCCATTCCTTTGGCAAGGATCTTAAGAATTTAAGATTTGAATCCTTCACCTGGTACACTCTACCATACAGCTTCAATCCATTCAACAGCTTTTGGAATCTGTTAAATGTGTCATTTAAAGATTCATTTTCTTCAAAATGAAAATACTCATACTGTTGAATGAGAAGCTGCATCTTGTTCTCTTTTACTTGTTCTGTACCTTCACACAGCAGCTGAACTGTGTCCCAAACCTCTTTGGCAGTTGAGCAATTTATCACATTATCAAACATATCCTTGTCAAGACCATTAAACAAAATGTTCATAGCCTTCTTATCCTTGTGGACTTCTTCTGTGTCTTCCATTGTCCATTCTGCTCTAGGTTTTGGAATGGATTGACCAACAGCAATTGTGGCCGTAGCAACTGTGGCTACTTTGTGGGGAATGTGAGGACCATTCTCAATACAGTTTACATAACCTTCATCTTGGGAGAGTAGATGAAGGTGCATTTTCACCTTCCAGTGGTGATAACTGTCTCTGTCAAGAACTGGGATTTTTACTCCAATATCCTTCTTACTCATCTTTGTTAGATTCCAAGATCTTTAAACTCTTTGTTTGTCAAGAGCCTGCTCTGATACCAATTGTTATTTCTAGAGAACTAATAATGAGATTTACAGAAGGGGGGTTGAATGTAAATCTCAAAACTTTTTCAAGTTTTGAGCAGTTTATAAAGACTGTGTGTTCAAGATGAACAAGTGTGTGAATTGCTTTAAGCTGATACAGACAGATATATATTCAAACACAAATGTAAAGAACACAATAAACCTTTATAAACTTTTCTGGTGGATTTGTTGTTCCACCAGAGATGGTATTTCAGAAATTCTGTGATCTAAGAATTTGATCACAGCTGCATCCTAGTACAAACTAGATAATTTTTCTCTCAAGATTTTTCTAAACAGCTCTGGAAAAATTCTTATCTAATTACTAGCTACTACTTGGTTTATATATTACCAAGTTTACAAGTGAAGACAAGGATATATAAAATAATAAAGTAAGATCTCCACTTGTTTCTTCTCCAGTTCACTCCAGTACTTTGTTGACTTAATGTCTCTTTATACTAGAGTAGAACGGCTGCTTTTTCTGATGTTCCTGAAATTAGGCTGCCACATTTCAGTTATCTCTGTTCACCCACGTGCCTCTGTTTGTAGGTACAACTACCACTTATCAACGGTTAATCAACAGAACATCCGTTGAAGCTTTCATCCGTTGATGCACTCATCCGTTGAAGGATGTTATCCGTTGAAGCTTTAGAGACATCCGTTGAAGCTTAGCTTCTCATCCGTTGAAGGTCTTTAAGTCATCCGTTGATACCACTTCATTTATACAAAATTACAAGGCATGAAATATTTACAATTGGCCTTCCTATCTGCATATCTTCTAGTAGTCAACATGACTCATAGTTTCTCTCAACTTCTAAGAATTACATCTTAAATACAGAGACTAAAATATGCTACAACACTAGACTTATTTCTAAGTAAAGCTACACCATCAACGGATAGCCAAAGTGGTCTTATCCGTTGAGGCTACAGACACTGAATTTCTACTTAAGTGTTTTGTTAAACATATCATCAAACTAATGCACATATATTCCTAACACTTGATCTTGCACGCCTCAAGCTTCCTTTTGTAGACTTACCTAACATTTATTGATGATTTTAGCAGAAAAAGTTGGGTGTATATCCTGAAAGAAAAGTCAGAAGCAATCTCCAGTGGCCTCCTGGCTCTCCATGATTTTCCAACGGGAAAACTTTGTCTGTGTTGCTTCCCCTTAACACATGCTTCACACAAATTTTCAATCCAACTGATTGAATTGTTTGTTGATTGTTAATTTTGGATATTGAACTGGTCTGCACTTTGTACTTTGAGCTTTACCTCGAGATCTCCAGTTTGATATATAGATAACTTGACATCTCGATAAGTATATTGGCTTATCGAGATCTCTCATTACTTTATAGTTGGTTTGAATTGTAGAGGTCTTTGAGTTCTCTATAAGAGAATTTAGCTTGTCGAGATCTCTCCACTTCACGTCTTCACTTTGGCTTATAGATATCTCTGAGTTCTCTAGTGACTAATTGACTTGTCAATAACTCAGAGTTCTCTAGTGATATTTACCTTGTTGATATCTCAGAGTTCTCTAGTGATATTTGACTTGTCGATATCTCAGAGTTCTCTAGTGATATTTGACTTGTTGATATCTCAGAGTTCTCTAGTGACATTTTACTTGTCGATAACTCTGAGTTCTCTAGTGAAGAAATGACTTGTCGATATCTCCAATCTTCATGTCTTCAATTTGTCTTGTCGATATCTTTGAGTTCTCTAGTAGCTTTCCTGACTTCTCTATAACACTAAATCTGTGACTTGTAGAGATCTTGACTTAAAACATTTTTCTCAAAACATATTTATTCAACTTCAAGCTTCTCCATAATTCTTCTGAGGCATGATCTTCTTGATCTTCTTCCAGATAGAATTCTTAGGCTTGATAATGTTTACTGAAAAAGACTCCAGTCTGCTCTTTGACATTTTTACAGACTTTAAATGTTACAATACAAAATGCAAACTAAGATTAAAATACAACTTACTTAGGGTTGTCAATTTGAATTAGTCTTGTTATAATACAGGCATGTCTTGCACAATAACGTGGAACCCTAAATATTTTTGGTTAGTAGTTATTTAAGATGGTTATAAGTTCAATAGTTTGAAAACACTAAGTTACTACATTCTATATCTTTACCTGGACGGTGACATCTTCAAAGTTGTCTTTCTCGGCTTCGTCATTAGGTACTATGAAACCTTTGCATATATTGGTTTCCCGGTAGATTTATATTTTATTGTGAACGTTTACTTCTTTGATGATGAGCTTCATGGTGTACTTATTTTTCTCAATTCTTTTCAGCTATGTTGGGAAAGTTTTATCACCACCTGCCTGCAGAATAGGATAATTTCATTGCTCATTATTTTCAGTGAATTTGGTTGATAAAACCAGTTATGTACTTATGATTTTACCTCTTTTATGAGTTATGCAACTCTTTTTCCGAAAATGGTTCTAATCTGTGGATCTCCTAGGACAACTTTAATGCCACCTGATTCGTCCGACGCCACAATTGAAATGTTGAACCTGTTTCAAACATGATATGCAATAAATATTGTGGCCACTCTCAATGCTTTGAAGACATAAAATGCTAAGGGAACGAATACTTCTTCTCTAGGTAAGGTTTTGTGCACTTGCAGTTGTTGCAAAACCATTCCTCCTCATTGGATACTACTTGTAATATCCCATATTTGCAGATATTATTATTATTATGAATTATATGATAATTGGAATTGATGTGTGGATGTTTATATGTGATATTATTTGAGTATTTTAATGTGTAATATGTCCAGAATAAAGTATAGATAATTATGGTATTTTTCTGGTTATTTTTGGATTGTTATATGATTTTATAATAATTTACAGATTTAATAATTATTTTTCGTATAATTACAAAACTATTTTATAAAACCAGGAACCGTCCAACGTCAACCGTTTTTACGTTTTTATAACCCAAAACTCTTCGAAAATTTCCTTCCTAACCTAATCTGGATATTCTGAACATTTTCCGTGTTTTAACATTTTCAATCCAGATTACGGTTTGACCCGTACGCGTCCCGGCGTATTATTTTCGATACGACAAACATTTTGATAAATAAACAAAACCCGTATTCTCGAATGGCGGGATATTGTTACATTATTTTCGTATAAAGTGTTTTATAAGAAGCCCAATTTTGATAACTATCCAAATCTAATATTAAATTGTATCATTTTTATAGTTACTTAGCAGCTAAGTAATTTATTTTCGGATCCGATGTGATCCAACGGGATACTTGTTACATGTTTAAAATGTATTTATAAGGGATTATACTCAATTTGGGCGCGTGTTTATTAGCGTCTTTATTGAGGTACTCGTTTATCTCGTTTTATGTGCGTTTGAATGTATTTTATGTAATTTTGGGGTTTTCTGTTAATTTAGGAATCATTTCTGTTTTTCAAAAATTAATGGACTGGGACTCCACCGGGACGTTAAAGCCCACAAATTTACGTTTTTATTTTTATAAAATCATTCGTATTTCAAATACCTCTTATCTTTGTATTTCTGAATTATTCGCATTTTTTGGGAATTTTGATATAAATTTTATATTTTATTATTTTTAAAATTATTCCCCGTAATTATTATTTTTGGGCTTACTTATTTTGATTATGGGAATAAAAAACACACTAAATTGATTTTGGAATATTATTTTCTGTAAATATAAATAGTTGCCAAAATTTTATTTAATTCATTTTATTTCATTAAAATTCAGAAAATAAAAAGAAAAATTAAGAACAAATTGGGGATGTTCTTGAGCTTCAGAATCAATCTATTAATTCCTAGTGATTCTGATTTCCGTTTTTAAAGCTTGAGTATCCAAAACGAAGCCTGAATCATCATCTTCGTGTTCATACAATCCATTTTATTCGAGGTGAATCAAATCGATTTTTTTCGATTTTCTTGATTTTATTCGATTGAATTTGGATGTTTGATTTTAAGGTTGTTTTGGTTGATTTTGATGTGTTAAACACGTTCACCATATTAATTAGAATCGATTTACGTATTTAGATGATTTGTTTTGGTACTAAATCGGGTCAGTCGCGTTTTTGGATTCTTTACGTTCTTGATTTTTGTTTTTCAGATGAAGGAGGATATGACTGTTGATATTGATAATATGTATGAATTGTATACGTTCTTAGGTTCAATTTGAGCTCTTACTCGTTTTATTTGGTTGAAGAATTGTTAAAAACCGAAATTTCTGATGAGTTCATCGGAGAATCGTTGATTTTGATCGGTTTTTAAGTTCTGGTGACAGTTTATGATTGTGGTAGGCATTTCTGATTTTCTGAGAATGCTAGGAAGAATTTTGTGTTTGAAAAAGAGCGAAAAAGGCACGTTTTTGGCCGTCGATTTGAGTCACCGAAGCCGGTGAGAACTCCCCGGTTTCTGGGCAATTCCCAGTTTCCGGCGGAGTTCTTCACGAACTCCGGTCACCATCCCCACATCCCGCATGTTGATCAATTTTGCCTCGCTTCTCTTCTGCAAAAACCGTTTCTGAAATTTTCTTTTTGTTTTTAATAAAAATTCATTTACATTTCTAAAAACCATTTCATTTATTTTCAAAAAAATCATTTAGTAATTATTTTAAATTCTAAAAATTATTTACTTAATTAGTTTAAATTTCAAAAATCATTTAGTAAAATCCAATTTGATTTAGTTATTTATGATTTGTTTTAGTTAATTATTTATGAATTATATTAATTGATTAAATCATTTAATCAATTGATTTTATTTATAGATAGTTAAATAAATTTAAATTATTTATAATTAATTCAAATAATTCCTAAAAAATATTACTTTTAAGCTTTTAAAAATTATATTTTGGTATTTAAAAATCAATTAATATTGTTATTAATTTATTTATTCCTATTTATTCTTATTTTATTCGTAATAAATAAACCGTTCGTTTGTTTAATACGAAACGAACGTGTATAGACTCAGAAAAATATTCCAGTTTCATTAAAAATAATTTCGAGACCCAAATTCTTTTGTTTCGAAAGGTCACTTGTTTTACGAGTCATTCTGAGTCGATTATTGAGCGATAAATCATATTTTTGATCTGATTTCAGTTTTAAACGTACTGAGTCGAACCTTTTGACGAACTGATGCATTTGTTATATGAAATATGTGATACGTGAGTTATGTGTTTATATGTCATGTGAATTACGTGCGTACGCGAGTCAAGAGTCTTGTATTTGACTGTTTTAATTATGTGCGGGCTGTCGTATGGGTAGATGATAGGATTTTGACGCACAGTTTGTTGAGTAATTATCGTTTAGACGATTAAAGTGTGATCTTTTAATTATAGATACCAGTCTTTCAAGACGATCAGGACCAGATGGAATGGATGAAGACTAGAGTTGAATAGTATGGAATATTGGGTTGCAGCACTGCATGAGCAGCAAATCAGAGATTTAGCGAAGTAAAAGACGGTGATGCCTAGAGATGCCAGTGTAACGTCTGAGAAATATTATGTAATTATTTTTAGCAATAAATGATTATTATGTGATTTTATGTGAATTTTGGTGAATTATTAGATAATTGATATTAATATTTGATGTTTATTTATGATAAAAATTTAGATATTTTATTATTTAATTATCCAGAATAAAATATAGAGTGTTTTGGTATTTTTATGGTAAATTTTGGATTATCATATGATTTTATAAAGATTTATAGAATTAATAATGATTATTTCACGTAATTATAAAAAAAAATTAAAAATTACTTTTTAGAACCCGAAATCGTCCCACTTCAATCGTTTTGCGTTTTTACAACCCGAAACTCTTCCGAAAACTCCTTCCTAACCTAATCTGATAATTATGAACACTTTTCATTTTTTGACTTTTTCAAACCGGGGTACGGTTTGACCTGTATGAGTCTCGACATAAAATTTTCGATACGCAAATCATTTTATAGGTCGATAAAAATCCGTATTATCAAAAGGCGAGATATTATTACCTTATTTTCGTATAAAGTATTTTATAGGAAGCTCTGTTTTGATAATTACCCAAGTATGATATTAAAATCGTATCGTCTTCTTAGTTACTTAGGGCTAAGTAACCTATTTTCGGATCCAATTTGTAAATGTAAATATTGAAATATTAAATAAATAAAATATGTCATGGTTCTGTTAGCTATGTGTTGTTGTATCATTAAATTTTTGTGATTTGTTGGATGCGAAGATTAATTTTATAATCGACCCGTATGAATTTAATTTATTTTTAAAGTGATTTTATTGAATATTTATATATATAAATGCTAAATTTGTTTCTAAAATTATTTTTATTATTTTATAATTTTATTTATTAATTTTAGGAATTTATAAAATGTAGAAATCAATATTTTATTGATTATTTATCTTTAAATAATTTTCTTATTTAATTTAGTTATAAAATCAGTATCAAATTCAGAAATATTTCAAAAATCATGAAAATTTTATTTTATTAACTTTTAAATATTTCGAGAGTTTTAAAAGTATTCCGGTAATTTTATGGCTTAAATTCACTTACGCGTTTATTCGCTAAATAGTTAAAATACGGGTCTGATATAAATTCCAAAAATAATTTAAAAATCATTAAACTTTTATTTTGCTAAATTTTGAATAATTCCAAGAATTGAGGTACGTAATTTATAATTTTTCGATAAATTTTGACATGCGAATATTTTGCCGGGTCAGGAGTTAATTAGAATAAAGAGATAAAATAAAAAAAAAATAAATAAAAAGAGGAGCTACCCTCCCCTGTCTCCCCTTTTCTTCCCCCGTTTCTTATCTCTCACCACCGACTCTCTCTCTCAACAATTTCTCCTCTCCTCTCTCTGTTACCCTCTTAATCTCTCTTCCCCTCTCTCTTCTCCTCTTTCCTCGATTCTTTCCTCCCCCTCTCTTATTTTCTGGTGTCCGCTGCTGTGCCTTGACTCCGGTAAGCCGCCGCCGGAGTTTCCGGCCGGCTTTGGCTTCTCTTCTTGTGCCTGTTATTTCTATATATATACATATCTGTGTTTATATGTGAATAATTGTGTGCGTGTGCGTGTGCGTGTGGAATCGTGTGTGTGTGTGTGAGCTTCTTGCCGTGTTTTCTGTCGCTTGTGTTTCCGGCCGCCTGAGTTCAGGCGAGTGGTGGTGTGGTGCGCGTGGTTTCACGCGTGGGTATTGAGTATTATTTTAATTATTATACTTAATTTTTTTGCAGGAGATTAATTGATCGGTTTCGTGAAAATAAAATATATTTTTATGCGAAGAAAAAATAATATTAGTTTGATTGGTGGAATTCGCATAGGATGTCCGTCATAAACGGAAACCCGCGAATTTTACCGCTATCGATGATGAGCTTCGGCGAGTCGACGGTGGACCGTGATGAATTAATTCTGAGTCCTAAATTATAAATAAATAAAAGTAGTTGTGAAATAAATTTCGGAACGAAAATAATAATAATAATAATTAATAAAGTGAATTCAGATTGGTGGACGAGATTGATAAATTGATTTATGAATTGCTTGATGCTGCGTTGTTGTTGTGATTGACGTCGAGTGATTTCGACGGGTAGGCCGATAAACAAATGAGACGCTGCCCGATTTTCGGGAAATGAATTCTGAAAATACGGAGACGTGACCTATAATTATCGGAGACGTCGAACAATGAAATATAATTATATAATACATAACATAATTATATGTTGTGACATATTATTTTATAAATAATCAATTACCTACTATTTTCAAACCAACGAGTATACGTATTTTCCGAAAATAAATACCGAACCGAGTTTTGAAGATGTGACCCTAATTGCTATGTGTATTTTAATAATACATATAAATATAAGTTGGGTTATGAAATCGCATGGGTAGAAGTGATAGAGGTATTAAGTTGAGCTTAAGCGATTATCTGAATTAGGGTATTTCAACCCTGTAGGTCCTAGACGGAAAACCCGAGTATCGACATCGGACTAGGAATGATCTAGTGATTAGACGTCGAGATCAACGAAGTTCAAATCGAAGGGCCTAAGTGTTGAAATCGTATCCAAGATAGGGTAATGGTTGGACTATAAAGCTGAACGTTTAAGGCAATCCAAAAGTCAACCGATAATGGTAGTTAAAGCTTATCAAGGCAAGTATTCCTGAACTTTTTTTTAAAATACTATAATTATTTCTCCATTCCTATTCTATGTTCAAAATAGTTAAATGTTTTACATTTCGCTGCAATTACTCTTATTATGCATGTTCTTTTCATTATTGTTCCTATAATTCGATTGCTCTCTTGAGCAAATACCCATTCTTTCGGGTTATTTACGAACCCTGAATTGGGATATTTTGAATTCAAAATGATTTGACATCAAAACACTCTACGGGCTGGATGTTTACTGTAAGGGCCAGTAATGAGCTGGATCATATGGGTCGGGGATGGACCGGACCCCTGGGCAATAGAGCCTAGGTACCTGAATGGATCTATATGGTTGGGTATAGATCTACACTGTATCCTGACTAATCAGCAGGATATAAGTGTGAACTAGTGTCCAGTCTAATTTATTGTTGATCGCCATTAACGGCATTCTCTCTCGAAAGTTTATGATTCCAAAACCGGACAAAACCCTGATCCAGGAGATGAATCGAGGACTCACTTGTCACTTTTGAATTTACAATTAAAGGTTGGTAACAACCAATATTTATTCGCTCAACTCCTTCAAATAAATAGAAGTGTTTAAAATTTTATTTAAAGATTTTTTCCGGAAATTTTCCTTTGGTATTAATGCTTGAAACTCAAATTATATACTTGCTGGGCATTTTTGGCTCACTCTTACTTTGTAAATTCTTATTTCTTTCAGAAGCAGATAAGGATAGAAGTGAATAGCTTTCATTAGACAGAAGAAGTTAGAGAAATCTCCGCTGCGAGAGGACGAAGTTGTTAGAAAAATTTGACAAGGACGGTAGCATAAAGGTATTTACACTCGTATTGTAGTTGTTGGGAATTGTAGAAAGTTAGATTCTTGTTTCATACCATAACCTGTAAACGATCCGAATTCAAGGGGTTAATTGAATATTCTTTTATTTTATGTAAAGATTATTTAGTGACACCAAATCTTGACCCCGGATTTGGGTTGTTTCAAGTTGGCATCAGAGCTACAGGTTATTGGTCACTGAAATAAGAATAGTTGAGCGTAAGATAGAAATAAT
The DNA here is from genome assembly GCF_009905375.1 of Apium graveolens. NCBI lineage: Eukaryota > Viridiplantae > Streptophyta > Magnoliopsida > Apiales > Apiaceae > Apium > Apium graveolens. The sequence continues at coordinate 127,172,408 of NC_133650.1, read as the reverse complement.
AGGCCATCTGAGATAGGAAAGATCCTAGACATACTCGTGTTAAGTTGAGTTGAGTGCGAATTAGGGTTAGCAGATCCGATATGGAGTTGGCAAGATATGATTGTTGATAAAGTGTAAGACGAATATCACAACATTATAGGTATATTGAGTTCTCAGATCCTACAATAATGAGGAATCGACGGATCGACGGAGACTGGGTATGTTACCCTACTTTTCATGTGGTTGTGAAGAAAATGCGATTGATTTTGTGAGCATTTGTGTAAGTGAAGCTAGGTGAGTATTAGTACGATTTAACTTAGAATTAGGTAGTAGGACGAGCTCCACGCTGGAGGCAACAAGTTGATGGAAGTTGAGGAAGAGCCAAAGTTGCAAGCTGCAAAGGCATCATCGTTGCGAGAGGATTCTTATCACATACCGGGCGTTGCGCGAGGAATGATATCTACCTTACTAGGTGTAGATAAGACTAGCAAGAAGGTGCGACCTTATCTATAGACGGAACATCGAATCGCATGCGTGGTTGCAAGCATAACGTTAAGGAAGATGACAAGAATGTCAAAGATAGTACCCGATGTGGGTGTTGAGGTAGAATTGTGAATAACATGATATACAACGATAATAAAGTTTTATCGACTAATAAGTGCGAGCAGAATCCAAGGAAAAGTGGAAGAGGTACCAAAGTGGAGAGACCCTTATATGGGCATTCTTTTAATTAGACATTTCATTGGTAAATCATAAAAATAGCAAGTAACTTATATAGTAATGACGACCAAATATTTGATTTCCAAAACTTTAAAATGAGATTTCGGAAAAGATTTTCTTAATCAACTTTCAGAAGATTTTTGCATGAAATGAGTTTTACAAATTGGTTGTCGAATTACTATTTATGTTCTTGTTATTATGAACAGAAAATGACCTAGAAAGAGGAATGGAATTAGAATTAGTATTGTTAATCTGGAGGACTAAGTAGACCCACTAGTAAGAAGAAAGTTTAAAGTTTTTCGTGAAAAATGAACATAAATTTTGTTTAATAATATCAATAATTGAATCAACGTGTTAAACATTAATTACCCAATTCATGAAATTATTAAAATTTAACGAGACTTGTAATTCGAACGGACAGTGGATGATTGAAGAAAAGGAAAGAATCTTCCAGATGATTGGAGAAGAATCGTGTTTCTATCAACGAAATTGAGGCGTTGCGTGATCGATGGTTAATTTACACGGCATAGATGAAATCGGAAGCAGTAATTATAAATTTTGTGAGAACGCGATTATGATCAAATAATTAAAACATTTAGCGTGGAGGTAATTCCAGATGATATTCCAAAGTTGTAATGTGACCGAAGCTGTGAATCTTCCATCTGAATACTTCCTGAGGGCATACGTAAATGAAGCGTGGACGGTGACCAACGATGACCTACAATGTTATTCTTTTACAAATACGATAGCATATATTCTTCTTAATTCTTGAATACGTACGAGCTCCGTGTAGTGATAAATCATATGAGGCGAAAATGAAAGAAAATTTATTGTACTCCTTCTAAATTATTTCTCTTCTCAAAATATTACTTCTTGATTGAGACAAACAGTGTGGTGATGTGACGCTTTGTCGAAATGATGAAGAGTCGGGTGGGACGCCACCTAATCATGTGATGTATGCCATATAGTATGAAAGACTGGCCATCTTGAGTACGAATATGGTTGTTTCATTCTTCATTCATTTTTTCTTCCTCCAATTTCCTGATTTACAAATTCTCCCAATCGTTTGTGGCATTTTTATTCCTCATTCAGTTTTCAATCAAAATCATATTCAGAAACTCTCCTCTTGTGTAGAATATGTTCTTTGACGATTACAAAAGAAATGGAATAATCCCGTGTGACAGGTTGAATTATGTGTCGAAGGAGGATATGATTGGAAGCCGATAAATGATGGACATTTGCGAGCAAGGAAGAATGGATACACCGACAACGCGGTCGTGGTAGAGATATCTAATCAGACAGTTGTTCATGTTATGAGGATCTCATCAGTATGGTAGGTTACGCGATGCACTTAAAATCAGAGGATTTTGACGTGAAATGTATGGTTATATTAATCATTGTTGGTGTAAGACCCAATTCCAATTGAAAAGATATATGATATGCCAGTCAGATGCTGATCAAAATGATAAAATGTGAATTGTGGAAAATTGATTATTTTGGTTGATGGAAGTGGGTGGATATGATTGTGGATGATTTGGTTGATTGATGGTGTCGGCTTGAGTCCGACTTGTAGTCAATAGTATAGGGGAAGTGTTGCCCAAATTTTTAGAAATTACCTTATATTTAAGGATAAAAAAAATATATTGTCGTTCTCGTCAGTACTCCAAATGATTGCGATCTTGGTTCTTGAGAAAGTTGTTATGACCAAATCGACTTTATATAATTGGTCTTTGATTCCAGTTAGCTAGTCATCACTTGGTTTAAGTGATCAGTTAAAGGAGTTAATTGATCAACTTTACCAACTAATGGTTAGTTAAATGGAAATCGATTCCAATTAGATTGAGTCAAGCTCTAACATGATTTTCAGATCCGAAATCAAAGCGAATAGTAATTTAGAGAAAGTAATGGCATTAACATAAATTGAAACTTTAGTACAATTAGCGAGATGTTACTGCAAATATGTGTGAGGTTTTATCCAGAAGAATACGCCCTTTTCGATAAATAAGAGGAACATAAAGTTATTGGTACATGCAAATGAGAAGAATATTTCCAAGAACTGAAGGTGTAAGACAAAACAAAGAGATGTTATCATTCGTAATGATGTTCCAAGAAGGACTTGAATGTACACTTCTTTTGAATGACGCTTGAATGGAAGTTGCTGTAAAATAACGGAAAGCTCGCAAATTCAAGCATCTAATGTAAGACGGAGACTGATGAAGTCCACATGTGAACTCAGGAAAAAGAGATGTTGGTCAATGAAGAGAAGTCAAATACGCGATCCGTGATGCGTTAAGCAAGGCTAAGAAAATAGCTACCGATGAAATTCGATAATTCTGTTAGTAAGAATTTAAATATTATAAATAAAAGCCTTCATTCCAGTGTGAACTCCAGAAATGACCTATCCAATAATAAACAGATTAATATTACTAAGAAAAAGAAATTCGTTATGTTTAAAAAAGATAATGAATAATGAGAATGGAGAAATAATGAAGAAAAGAAGTGGAATCAAAAGGATGATAAAGAAATTTTATAAAATAATCCAGGAAATATGCAAGTTGGGAACGTCGGTTGTGCTAGACCTGTTAGGAGAATGAGGTGAAACGCCGATAGTTGGAGATAGGAATTCGTTCCAAAAATGCATGTAAACAGGAATAATTAAATAAAGGTATTAATGGCGAACTGCTAAAGAAAAACGTTACAATAAATCTCATGTCAGAATTCTTTAAAATTAAAGTGAAGTCCCGGAGGTTCGAACGAATGATTTACCAAGGTTACCTTGGGGAATGAGGTAAGAATTTCTCGTCGGTTACTGCACAGAGTCAAGCTGGTGTTAAAAGCCTTGTATCGTATAACTCAATAGGGATGAAATAATGAGTGAAGGAAAACTTCAGAAATGTGGAATGAAAGAATAATGAAATAAAGAGTATTTTGCGCTGTGCACCAAAGTGATCATAGGAAAAAGAAGAATGGAGGTATGAAGTTACGCATCGATTATCAGGAATTGTAAGTCTGAAGATCAAATGAACATAATGTACCAAGATTATTTAGATAGTGTAATTGTATTTATTGATAACATCCTCGCTAATTCAAGGACTAAGGAAGACCAAGTTGAACACCTGAAGATATGCCTGCGAAGAGTTGAAAAATAGCAACTGCATTCTCAGTTTCAAAGGTATGAATTCTGGTTATAATTAATTATGAGCTATGATTGCTTGGGTAACTACCAACCAGGAAAGGTCCATTTAGGGACATATGTTTTGAATAGAAAGAAAAGAGTGAATACCATTAAGGTTGTTGGGAAATGGTTAAAAGAATTAGAAAAGTTAGAAATTGAAGATCAAGTTTTGACTCAGTTTCTGGTTTATACTTACCTTGTTGTTAGATATCAAAGGTGGTATTAATATAGATGATTGATGTTGACTTCAGTATGAAATGTTGTGAGCATCAAAGTTCATATTAATATCTAATTTGATATGACAACAGAATGAGTATTAGTACCAAGAGACCGGGTTTTGAACAAAGTTATGATTCATCCCATTCCAAATTAATATATTTCTTTCAGATAGTAAAAGATTCTCGCGGTGAATATCATTGGTAGTGATTGAAAAGAAATTGGAATATACTGTTAAGTGGTAAGTTAAATGCAATTGTTGAAATTTTCCTATTAAGTTTAAGCTTTTGAATAGATGTAGGACATTTTGAAACATAAAATGCCATGAGCTCAGTATATCAGACGCATATGAATGAAAAGTACAAGGGATCGATTAAAGATTCTCGAATACGATTAAAAACGATCATATGTCAGGCTAATCGAATGAAAAGAGACATGAGAGGTAAAGTTGAACATCCAGTAAAATGGGAGGCAATCATGAGCACGAATTATTAGAATTAGAACCAAAATGAGAATAGTATAAATTAAGTTAGTCCTTTGAGACAGTAAGGAAATAGAACAATTGTGAATGAGTTGGTCTTGTTGTCACAGGTATAACGAGTTCATAAGACGTTCATAGGTGTATGACCATGAAGAGTGTTTTAGCTCCATATGTATGAAATGGAGATGTGAGTCAGATTAAGTGAGTAACGGATAGATTTGATGATGGTAAGAGGCCGTTGAGTTATGATTAAGGTGATGAGAACTGAGAAATTATAAGAGAGATACTTGGAAAACATCATGGTCTGTTCCTTCGCATGATTCTGAGGACAGAATCCTTTTAAGGGGGGAAGGATGTAACATCTGAGAAATATTATGTAATTATTTTTATCAATAAATAATTATTATGTGATTTTATGTTAATTTTGGTAATTTTTTTGATAATTGATATTAATATTTGATGTTTAATTCTGATAAAAATTTAGATATTTTAATCTTTAATTATCCAGAATAAAATATATAGTATTTTGGTATTTTTCTGGTAATTTTTGGATTATCATATGATTTTATAAGGATTTATAGAATTAATAGTGATTATTTCACGTAATTATAAAAAAAATTAAAAAATATTTTTTAGAACCAGAAATCGTCCCACTTCAATCGTTTTTGCGTTTTTACAACCCGAAACTCTTCTGAAAACTCCTTCCTAACCTAATCTGATAATTCTGAACACTTTTCATATTTTGACTTTTTCAATCCGGGGTACGGTTTGACCTGTATGAGTCCTGGCGTAAAATTTTCGATACGCAAATCATTTTATAAGTCGATAAAAATCCGTATTATCAAAAGGCGAGATATTATTACCTTATTTTCGTATAAAGTATTTATAGGAAGCTCTGTTTTGATAATTATCCAAGTATGGTATTAAAATCATATCGTCTTCTTAGTTACTTAGCGGTTAAATAACCTATTTTCGGATCCAATTTGTAAATGTAAATATTGAAATTTTAAATAAATAAAATATGTGATGGTTCTGTTAGCTATGTGTTACTGTATCATTAATTGTTTGTGATTTGTTGGATGCGAAGATTAATTTTATAATCGAACCGTATGAATTTAATTCATTTTTAAAGTGATTTTATTGAATATATATTCATATAAATGCTAAAAAAAATTCTAAAATTATTTTTATTTTTTTATAATTTTATTTATTATTTTTAGGAATTTATAAAATGTAGAAATTAATATTTTATTGATTATTTATCTTTAAATGATTTTCTTATTTAATTTAGTTATAAAATCAATATCAAATTCAGAAATGTTTCAAAAATCATGAAAATTTTATTTTATTAACTTTTAAATATTTAGAGAGTTTTAAAAGTATTCCGGTAATTTTCTGGCTTTTATTCACTTGCGCATTTATTCGCTAAATAGTTAAAATACGGGTCTGATATAGATTCCAAAAATAATTCAAAAATCATAAAACTTTTATTTTGCTAACTTTTGAATATTCCAAGAATTGAGGTACGTAATTTATAATTTTTCGATAAATTTTGACATGCAAATATTTCGCCGGGTCAGGAGTTAATTAGAATAAAGAGATAAAAGAAAATATAAATAAATAAAAAGAGGAGCTACCCTCCCATGTCTCCCCTTTTCTTCTCCCGTTTCTTATCTCTCACCACTAACTCTCTCTTTCAACAATTTCTCCTCTCCTCTCTCTGTTACCCTCTTAATCTCTCTTCCCCTCTCTCTTCTCCTCTTTCCTCGATTCTTTCCTCCCCCTCTCTTATTTTCTGGTGTCCGCTTTTGTGCCTTGACTCCGGTAAGCCACCGCCGGAGTTTCCGGCCGGCTTTGGCTCCTCTTCTTGTGCATGTTATTCCTATATATATTATACATACATATCTGTGTTTATATGTGAATAATTTTGTGCGTGTGTGTGTGCTTCTTGCTGTATTTTTTGCTGCTTGTGTTTCTGGCCGCCTGAGTTCAGGCGAGTGGTGGTGTGGTGCGCTTGTTTTCACGCGTGGGTATTGAGTATTATTTTAATTATTTTACTTAATTTTCTTGCAGGAGATTAATTGATCGGTTTCGTGAAAATAAAATATATTTTTATGCGAGGAAAAAATAATAATAGTTTAATTGGTGGAATTCGAGTAGGATGTTCGTCATAAACGAAAACCCGCGAATTTATCGCTGTCGACGATGAGCTTCGGCGAGTCGACGGTGGACCGTGATGAATTCATTCTAAGTCCTAAATTATAAATAAATAAAAGTAGTTGTGAAATAAATTTTGGAATAAAAATAATAGTAATAATTAATAAAGTGAATTCGGATTGGTGGACATGATTGATAAATGGATTTATGAATTGCTTGATGTTGCGTTGTTGTTGTGATTGACGTCGAGTGATTTCGACGGGTAGACCGATAAACAAAGGAGATGCTGCCCGATTTTCGGGAAATGAATTCCGAAAATACGGAGACGTGATGTAACGTATGGGAAATATTATGTAATTATTTTTATCAATAAGTAATTATTATATGATTTTTGTGTGAATTTTGGTGAATTTTTTGATAATTGATGTTAATATTTGGATGTGTATTTCTGATGAAGAGTTAAATATTTTAATCTTTAATTATCTAGAATTAAATCTAGATAATTTTGGTATTTTCTGGTAATTTTTGGAATATTATATGATTTTATAAGGATTTATAGAATTAATAATGATTATTTTTACATGATTATAAAAATTACTTTTTAGAATCAGAAATCGTCTCACTTCAATCGTTTTTACGTTTTTACAACCCAAACTCTTCCGAAAACTCCTTCCTAACCTAATATGATAATTCTGAACATTTTCCGTATTTTGACTTTTTCGATCCGGGGTACGGTTTGACCTGTACGAGTCCTGGTGTGAAATTTTCTATACGCAAATCATTTTATATATCGATAAGAACCCATATTCTCAAAAACCGAAACATTATTACCATATTTTTGTATAAAGTGTTTTATAAAAGACTCTGTTTTGATAATTATCGAAATCAGGTATCAAAATTGTATCATTATGTAGTTACTTAGCGGCTAAGTAACCTATTTTCGGATTCGATATGTAAATATAATTATCGAATTATTAATAAATAAAATGTGTGATGGGTCGATCGGTTATGTGTTGCTGTATTATTAATTGTTTGTGATTTGTTGGACGTGAAGATTAATTTTATAACTTAATTATCGAGCTGTATGAATTTAATTCATTTTAAAGTGATTTTATTGATTATCTATTCTCGTAAATGTTAAAATTATTTTAAAAATTATTTTATGCTTTCATAATTTCAATGTTTATTTTTAATAGTTTATAAAATTCATAAATTAATATTTTATCAATTATTTATCTTTAAATAATTTTCTGATTGCATTTAATTGTAAAATCAGTATTTAATCCCAAAATGTTCCAAAAATCATGCAAATTTTATTTTATTAAGTTTGGAATATTTAAAGAATTTCAAAATTATTTTGGAAACTTTCTGGCTTTTATTAACCTACACATTTATTCGTTAAATTGTAAAATGCGGGTCTGAATGCGCGTTCCAAAAATGATTTTAAAATTATAAAATTTTTATGATAATTAAATTTTAATTATCTCGAGAATTTTAAATTTGTTCTGATAAAATTCCGGATGAGTGTTCCCGTAAACTATTTATTAAAGACGTTAGTTGCTGTACGAAACACGAAATATCAGGGATAAAATGAAATAAAGAAAACGAAGAAATTTTTTTTATTAATTAATAGTCGGCTGCCCTCTTTCTTCCCCGTTAATCTCGAGTCTCTCTCCTTCTAATCTCTCCCCTCACGAGTCTCTCTCTCTCGTTTACTGTCTCTCTATTCCTTATCTCTCTCCTCTTCCCTTTTCTCTCTTTTCTTGTTTCTTTTCCTCTCTTTCTCTTCTGGTTCTTTGTCCCATTGCTCTGTTCTGCCGCGGTGATTTGTTCCAGTGAGTTTCCGGTCATAACTCCGGTGGTTGGCCTGAATAATCCTGATTCTTGTTTCCCTAGTACGTATGCATATATATGCACCCTCGTGAATATATGTGTGTGACTAAGGTGTGTTGTGTCCGCTATTTCATCTCCCCATCGCCGCCTTCCCTTGATTTTCCGGCGAGGGCGTTGCTGGGGCGCGTGTTTAGCATTTTTGTGTAGCTGTTGCGTGTGTATTAAGTGCGTGTGTGTAACGTGTGTGTGTGTTGTGTGTGTGAGCGCACAACGACCCGTGTATAGCTGTGAAGGTGTGGTTCCGTGTTGTGATGTTTGCCAGTGACTGTGGTTCGAGTATCTGTTTAATTCCATTTTACTGATCAACTTTTATTTTCTGCAGAAAAACAATTTGATTGGGATTCGTGAAATAAAAATAAATATTCCGTGCGGGAAATTAATAATAATTAATCGGTGGAATTCGTATGGAAACCCGAATTTATCGGGCACCGACGAATTTTACCGCCGTCGGCGATGAGCCTCGGCGAGCCGACGGTGGGCGACGATGATTTTTATCTGAGTCCTACAAATAAAATGCAAAATACAAATAAAAATTATAAAATGCGAATTAAAATGAAAATGCGAGTATTAATTGATAATTATTTTAATTGGTGTGTATAAATTTGCGAATTAATACTTTGAACTGAAATCGGTGGTTGGGAATTGAATTATAGTTGGTTTGAAATTGGTTGTGATTGATTTGACGTCGGGATGTTCGACGGGTAGGCCGATAAACAAAGGAGACGCTACCCGATTTTCGGGAAATTAATTCCGAAAATACGGGAACGTAACCTATAATTATCGGAGACGTCGAATAACCATATATAATTATATTATATGAACTTGACTGCGATTGAGACAAGATAATTTATAAATAATCGATTACCCTGTTTTTCGAAACGACGAGTATACGTATTTTCTGAAAATAAATATCGAACCGAGTTTCGAAGATGTGAACCATAATTGCTATGTGTATTTCGATAATACATATAAATATGAATTCGGTTATGAAATCGTATGGGTAGAATAAGATAATGATTTGATGTTAAGCTTAAGCGGTTATCTGAATTAGGGTAATTTAACCTTGTAGGTTTTAGACGGAAGACCCGAGATTTGACATCGGACCAGGAAGGATCTAGTGATTAGACGTCGAGATCAACGAAGTTCCAACTGAAGGGTCTGAATGTTGGGATCATATCCAGAATAGGATAGTAGTTTGACAATAAAGCCGAACGAACAAAGTCGAACTAAAGTCGATAGCGGTTAAAGCTTACTGAGACAAGTATTCTGGATTTTTCTTTTAAAATACTGCAAGTATTCCAGAACATTCTTTTAAATACTGCAAGTATACTTGATTTTCTTTTAAATACTGTAAGCATTCCTGATTTTCTTTTAAACTACTGCAATTATTTCTTCGTTCATATTCTAAGTTCAGAATAGTTAAATGTTTTATATTTCGATGCAATTACTCTGATTATGCATGTTCTTTTATTCTTGTTCCTGTAATTCGATTGCTCTCTTGAGTAAATACCCACTCTTTCGGGTTATTTACGAACCCTGAATTGGGATGTTTTGAATTCAAAATGATTTGACATCAAAATACTCCATGGGCTGGATAATGATGATGTTTTGAGGATTAAGTGTGTCTTAATCCTGAGGACCGGGATGACTGGTGCCTCGAGATGGGCCGTAGTGCCTGGATATCCGACTGGATCTGTATATTGAGATATAAATCTACATTATATTCTGACTGATCAGCAGAATATAGATGCGGACTAGTGTCCAGTCTAATTTGTTATTGATCGCTATTAACGACATTCTCTCTCGAATGGTTTTATGATTTCAAAACCGGACAAAACCCTGATTCAGGAGATAAATCGGGGAATCGCTTGTCATTTTTGGATTTTAGATAAAGGTTGGTGACAGCCAATGATTATTCGTTCAACTCACTCAAATAAATAGAATTGTTTAAAATTGTTTTAAGATTTTGTCCGGAAGTTTTCTTTTGATATTAATGTTTGAAACTCAAATTATATACTTGCTGGGCATTTTTGGCTCACTCTTGCTTTGTCAATTCTTATTTTTGCCAGAAACAGATAAGGGTAAAAGTGAATAGCTTTGATAGACAGCAGGAGTTAGAGAAATTTCCGCTGCGAGATGTTGACGATGTTAGGGGAATGTGACAAGAGCATTAGTTCAAAGGTATTTATAATTGTATTCTAGTTAGTGTAAGTTATAGAAGATTATATTCTTGTTTCATACCATAACCTGTAAACGATCCGGAAAAAAGGGGTTAATTGAATATTCTTTTATTTTATGTAAAGATTGTTTCGTGACACCAAATCTTGACCTCGGATTTGGGTTGTTACAAGTTGGTATCAGAGCTGCAGGTTATTGGTCACTGAAATAAGAATAGGTGAGAGTAAGATAGGAATGATAGGTCATACAAGATAGGAAAGACCCTAGGCATATTCAGGATAAATTGAATTGAGTGTGAATTAGGGTTAGTAGATCCGAGATGGAGTTGCTAAGATAGGATCATTGAGAAAATGTAAGGCGAATATCACAACATTATAGGTATATTGAGTTCTCAGATCATACAATAATAAGGAATCGACGGATCGACGGAGACTGGGTATGTTACCCTACTTTCCATGTGGTTTTGAAGGCAATGCGGTTGATTTCGGGAGAATTTGTGTAAGAGAAGCTACGATTTAACTTAGGTATTAGGACGAGTTCCACGTCAAAGGCAACTAGTTGATGGAAGCTGATGAAGAAATAACGTTGCGTGTTTTGAAGGCACCACCGTTACGAAAAGGTTCTTATCACGTATCGGGCGCTGCGCAAGGAATGGTATCTACCTTATTGGGTATAGGAAAGTCTAGGAAGGAGGTACGACCCTATCTACAAACATCGAATCGCATGCGTGGTTGTGAGCATAACGTCAAGGACGACGACAGGAATGTCAAAGATAGTACTAAATGTCAGCGTTGCGATAGAATTGCGAATACAATGATTTACGACGGCGAATGAAGTTTCTGCGACTAATAAGTGCGAGCGGAATCCGAGGAAATATGGAAGAGGTACCAAAGTGAAGAGACCCTTATAAGGGCATTCTTTAATTAGACATTTCATTGGTAAATCAGGAAAATAACAAGTAACTTATATAGTAATGGCGACCAAATATTTGATTTCTAAAACTTAAAAAAAAATGAGATTTCGGATGAGATTTTCTTAATCAAATCAGAAGATTTTTGTATGAAATGAGTTTTACAAATGGGTTGTCAAATTGCTATTTATGTTCTTGTTATTATAAACATAAAATGACCTAAAAAGAAGAATGGAATTAGACGCAGTGCTGTTAGTCCAAAGGATCAAGTAGACCCACCAGCAGGAAGAAGGTTTAAAGTTTTCTGTGAAAATGAAAGTAAATGATGTTTAATAAAAATCAATAATTGAATCAACATATTAAAATAATATTTACCCAATTTATAAAAATATTAAAATTTAACGAGATTCGTGATTCGAACGGACGGAAGATGATTGAAGAAAAAGAAAGAATCTTCCAGATGACTGGAGAAGAATCGTGTTTCTATCAACGAAATGGAGACGTTGCATGATCGATAGTTATTCTACGTGACATACTTGAGATCTGAAGCAGTGATTACAAATTTTGGAAGGACGCGATTAAGAACAAATTATTGAAGCAATGGATGTAAAGCAGTTCCAGACAGCATTTCAAAGCAATGATGTGACTTGAATCATGAATCTGTATTCGCACGATCCTGAAGGCGGATCTAGGTAAAGCGTGGAAGGTGATCATCACTAACATTCTCTCCTCTAATACAGCAACATATGTTTATCTTGATCCGTGAATACGTATGAGCTCTTCTGTTGATAAATCATAGGAGATGAAAATGAAAGAAAAATTCTTGTATTCCTTCTGAATTGTTTCTCTTCTCAAATTTTTTATTCCTGATTGAGACAACAGTGTTGTGATATGACGCTTTGTTGAAATAACGGAGAGTCGGGTGGGACGCCACCTAATCATGTGATGTATTCCATATAGTATGAGAGACTGGCCATCTTGAGTACGAATATGGTTGTCTCATTCTTTACTCATTTTTTTTCCTTCAATTTTCTGATTTACAAATTCTTCCAATCGGTTGCTGCATTGTTATTCCTTTATCCAGCTTTTCAATCAAAATCATGTTCATAAACTCTTCTCTTGTGTAGAGTCTGTTCTCTGATGGGTTCAAAAGAAATGAAATAGTGTGATACGTGGAATCATACAACGAACATATATACGACTGCAAATCGATAAATGGTGGACATCAGTGAGTGAGGAAAAATGGATACACCGACAAATGTGGACATGGCGAAGATATCAAGTCAGACAGTTGTTCTTGCTACAGGGATCTCATCAGTACAATAGAGTACGTTAACGCGATGCACTTCAAATCAGAAGATTTCGATGAAAAAAATAAAATCGTTAGTGAATCGTAACGAATAAATTAGTTACAAAATAAGGAAGCAAAGTTGTGGGCGTCAGATGCTGTAAACGAGCATCGGGACGACAATCAAAGATCAAGGAAATTCTGAACAATGATTCAGAAGTGCAAGAACTACGTGAAACATCCCTTCGACGTGGGAAGATATTTGTCGTGAAGATTCAAGATGGAAGAAATCTTAAATGTACTCGAACTTCGAACGTGTCTTTCAAGAAATTGTGAAGTTCTCTAACTTGCGTAAATAAGTGATTGTGACGGTAATAATAAAGACCATGCACAGTTATTAAAAGATAAACTGATTAATAATGTTCAGAAATAAATTAAAAGAATCATGAAATCAAACCTTAAATTCATTAATAACAATTCGTAATATTCTGAATGGACTAAGAAGGGTATGGTTATATTAATCATTGTGGGTTTCAGACCCAATCCCAATTAAAAAGGTATATATTATGCCAGTCAGATGCTGATCAAAGGTGAATTGTGGGAATTGATGATTTTGATTGATGAAAGTGGGTGGATATGATTGTGAATGATTTGGTTGATTGATGGTGTCGGCTTGAGTCCGACTGGTAGTCAATGGTGTAGCGGAAGTGCTGCCTAAATTTTCAGAAATTTCCTACGTTCAAGAATAAAGAAGTATATTGTCATTTTCATCGATACTCCAAATGATTGTGATCTCGGTTCTTGAGAAAGTTGTTATGACCAAACCGACTTTATATAATTGGTCTTTGATTCCAGTTAGCTAGTCAGCACTTGATTTACGTGATCAGTTAAAGGAATTAATTGATCAACTTTACCAATTGATGGTTAGTTAAATGGAGATCGATTCTAATTAGATCGACTCAAGCTCTAACATAATTTTCAGATCTGAAGTCAAAGCAATTAGCAATTTGGAGGAAGTAATGGCATCAGTAGAAGTGGAAATTCGTAAAAGTAGTGTAATGTTGTTGCAAGCCTGTGCTAGATTTTATCTAGATAAATACGCCTTTTCAATAGATAAAAGGAACAAAATGTTATTGGAAGAGACAAAATGAAGAGACGTTATCATTCATAATGACGTTCTAGGAAGGACTTGAAGGTATACTCAATTCGAATTACGATTGAATGAAAGTTGCTGTAGAATAACGGAAAGCTCGCAAATTCAAGCACCCAATGAAAGACGGAGGTTGATGAAGTCCGCATGTGAACTCAGGAAAGAGATGATGGTCAATGAAGAGAAGTCAAACACGCGATCTGTGATGCGTCAAGCAAGGCTAAGGAAATAACTACCGAGGAAATTCGATAATTCTGTTAGTAAGAAAAAAAATATAAATAAAGCCTTCATTCCGATACGAACCCTAGAAATGACCTATCCAACGATAAACAAATTAATATTACTAAGAAGAACAAATTCGTTATGTTTCAAAGAAATAATGGATAATGAGAATGGAGAAATAATAAAGAAAAGAAGTGGAATCAAACGAATGATAAAGAAATTTCATAAAATAGATTCAGGATATAAGCCAGTTGTGAATCAGTTGTGCCATAACTGATAGGGGAGTGAAGTGAAACGTTGATAATTGGAAATAAGAATTTCGTTCAAAGAATACGCGTAAACAGGGGAGATTAAACAATAGTAATCGTGGCGAACTGTCAGAGAAGAACGTTACGATAAATCTCATGTCGGAATTCTTTAAAATTAAAGTGAAGACCCGGAAGTTCGAACAAATGATTTACCAAGGGTACCTCAGGGAATGGGGTAAGAATTTCTCGTCGGTTACTGTACAGAGTCAATCTGGTGTCAAAAGCCCTGTATTGTCTAACTCAATAGGGATAAAATAATAAGTGAAGGAAACTTCAGAAATGGGGAATGAAAGAATAATGAAATAAAGAGTATTTTGGCACTGTGCACAAAAGCGGTTATGGAAAAAGAGAATAGAGATATGAGGTTACGCGTCGATTATCAGAAACTGTAAGTTTGAAATTAAGTGAACACAATGTACCAGGAGTATTGGGATAGTGTGATTGTATTTATTGATAACATCCTCGTTAATTCAAGGACTAAGGAAGACCAAGTTGAACTCCTGAAGATATGCTTGTGAAAAGTTGAGAAATAGCAAATGCAGTTTCATATCCAAAGATATGAATTCTGGTTATAATGGATTAGGAGCTATGATTGCTTGGTTGACTACCAACCAGAAAAGGTCCATTTAGGGACATATGTTTTGAATAGAAAGAAAAGAGTGGATACCATTAAGATTGTTGGGAAATGGCTAAGAGAATTTGAAAAGTTAGAAATTAGAGAATATGATTTGATCCGTCTTCTGGGTTATACAGATACTTACTTTGTTGTTGGATATCAAAGGTGGTATTAATGCAGATGAGTGATGTTGACTTCAGTATGGAACGTTGTGAGCATCAAAGTTCGTGTTGATATCTAATTTGATATGACAACAAAATGAGTATTAGTACCCGGAGACTGGGCTTTGAATAAAGTTATGATTCATTCCGTTCCGAATTAATATTTCCTTTCAGATTGTAGCAGACGTGAGCAAGCTATCAGAATTAGACAAGAATGAAGATTCGTGTAAATTAAGTTAGTCATTTGGAATAGTGAGATAAATAGAACGATTGTGAATGAGTTGGTTTGTTGTCACAGGTATAACGAGTCCATAAGACATTCATGTGCGCATGACTGCGAGAAGTAATTTAGTTCCAAATATATGAAGTAAAGATTGAGTTAGGGATTGCATGAGCAACTAATAGATTTGATGACGGTAAAAGGCCGTTAAATTGTGATTAATGTGAAGAGGACTGAGAAATTATAAGAAAGATACTTGGAAAACATCATGGTTTGTTCCTTAGTATGATTCTGAGGACAGAATCCTTTTAAGGGGGGAAGGATGTAATGTCTGGGAAATATTATGTAATTATTTTTATCAATAAATAATTATTATGTGATTTTTGTGCGAATTTTGGTGAATTGTTTGATAATTGATGTTAATATTTGGATGTGTATTTCTGATGAAGAGCTAAATATTTTAATCTTTAATTATCTAGAATTAAATCTAGATAATTTTGGTATTTTCTGGTAATTTTTGGAATATTATATGATTTTATAAGGATTTATAGAATTAATAATGAATATTTTTACATGATTATAAAAATTACTTTTTAGAATAAGAAATCGTCCCACTTCAACCGTTTTTACGTTTTTACAACCCCAAATTCTTTCGAAAACTCCTTCATAACCTAATCTGATAATTCTGAACACTTTCCGTATTTTGACTTTTTCGATCCGGGGTACGGTTTGACCTGTACGAGTCCCAGTGTGAAATTTTCTATACGCAAATCATTTTATATATCGATAAGAATCCATATTCTCAAAAAGCGAAACATTATTACCTTATTTTTGTATAAAGTGTTTTATAAAAGACTCTGTTTTGATAATTATCCAAATCGGGTACAAAATTGTATCGTTATGTAGTTACTTAGCGGCTAAGTAACCTATTTTCGGATTCGATATGTAAATATAATTATCGAATTATTAATAAATAAAATGTGTGATGGGTCGGTCGGCTATGTGTTGCTGTATTATTAATTGTTTGTGGTTTGTTGGACGTGAAGATTAATTTTATAACTTAATTATCGAGCTGTATGAATTTAATTCATTTTAAAGTGATTTTATTGATTATTTATTCTCGTAAATGTTAAAATTGTTTTAAAAATTATTTTATGCTTTCATAATTTCAATGTTTATTTTTAATAGTTTATAAAATTCATAAATTAATATTTTATCAATTATTTATCTTTAAATATGTTAGGTCACACACACACTGTAGAGGGGGTGAATACAGTGTATAGTACACTCAAATCGAACAGAAAACAAACTTTATTGAAACAATAAACTCTGTTACAATATGGAACTGTTACCTCTCAGTGATGAACAAATATCACGAGAGCTGCTAGGGTTATATAGAATAATAACTTCGATAATGATAACACTTATAGTGTAAACCCTATGCCTGTGTTTATATACTACACAGTTACAAGATAATCGCTAATTGATATGGAATATAATTCTGCTTCCTAAAATATATCAATCAGATATCTTCTATTCCAAGTATTCCATTCTTCACGGAATTCCTTCTTCATGCATATCTCTTCTTATGTTTTATCTCTATCTTCTTTCCTTTAATCAGCTACTGTCCTTATCTGATTGTCCTTCAGCACTTAAGTTCTGATATCTATCTTCTGATGATTATCTCCTGATAATATAAGTACTGATATCCTTAAGTCCTGACTTCCAGTATAAGTACTGATCAACAGTTAAGTACTGATCTATCCTGTTCACACAAGATCTGAAAGCTAAACATAAGACATATTAGCCATGACATTATCAAATATATCTAACAATCTCCCCCAACTTCTAAATTAACAAAATATACAAGTTAAACAGATATTTGATGATGTCAAAAACATTAAGTACAAATGCATGAGAAATAGACTAGATAACTACAACTTACAGTCCTTAAAGTTTTACCAATTTCAACTTCTGATAACAACTTCAATCTGCATAAATATCAGAATTTAAGCAGTTGTAGATCTTCGACTTGGCTTCATCTTCTTCTGATCTCTCTGATGTTAGGAGTTGTTCTGAGATAGTTCTTCAACAAACATTTCTCAGCATATCTTAGTTCATCAATCATTCTCCTTTTAACACCTTTAAGCTCTGCAGTATCTTCACCAGTTTGAAAGATTGCAGCTCTGAGATCATTAATTTTTGCTTTCCTTAACTCCTGGTCTAGTCTTATGACATAAGCTTTGTCAGATTCAAGATTGAATTCAAGTCCCTTAATACCAAGATACGTTCTGATCTGTGCAGTATTAGGCTTCATATCAACAATATCCCCATTGTGATCTCTGTATTTTGGAACATATCTGCTGTCAGACTTAACAGAATAAAGCCTTTTCTGTCTCTGAATCTGTTCTTTTAAGTAGTTTGCAGCAGTCTCTGTTATTCTGTCATCCACTTGAAGTAAGAAAAGTACATGCTCCAATTCTTCAAAATACTTCAAAGGAATGGCATTTTGTCTTATATGATAAACCCTACCATCTGTCATGAAATACAACATGATGTATTCTTTCAAGTAGGTATGGTAAACCATCTGTACAGATTCTAGTTGATTCAATCTCTCAGGAGTTGCTCCAATACCTGGTTCACTCAAGGAAGTTGGATCATCGGTAGTGTTGTGTACTCTTCTTTCATCAGCACTTCCCAATCCAGTTTTATCTCTAGCTTCCTTTCCAGTAACTACTCTTGCTTCAAAACCACTTGGAGTAGTCTTCAAAGATTGAGTCAGTTTTGCTTTAGTGAATCCTGGTAGGAGTGTTTTAGATCTATTTTCTGATATCAAGTTAACTTGAGCACTGTCAGAGGTTACTTGCTTCTTCTGAATATCAGAACTTACAATTTCTTGACTCTGAACAACTTGAGCCATGTCAGAGGTTGTTTTAAGAACTTTTCTTAAAGTCAGAGCAAGATCATCTTTTCCATCAGTAATTTCTTCTTCCTCAGGAGGTACATAAGGCTTGATAGGTTCACCAACCTTTTCTTTACCCTTGGATCTTGGATCTATCTGTGGTTGTGATCTAGCCAAAGTTTCTTCAGTATGTATCCTTTCTTTGATCACAATGCCTTTAGGTTTTGGAAGTAACTTTTTACCAGAAGCTTCAGATTTAGATGTGACTTTCTCTGATTTAAGTCTGGCTTCTTCTTCCTTTAAACTTTCCAAGTCCATCCCTGGATTTTCTTGAAGAAATAACTGTCTTGACATTTCCTCATCAAGATCTAGAAGTTCATCAGAACTTATCCTTTTACCAGCAGCAGAACTTATTCTTTTCCCAGTATCAGAACTTGTTCAGTGACTAGCTTGTCTTGATGTAAACCTTCTACCTTGACTATGACCACTACCCATTCCAGAGTTTCCTTGGTCATCTTTTCCATCATCCTTTCCTTGCAGTGTCTTGTTGGTTTTGCATTTGGACTTAATTACCTTCTCCCCCTTTTTGGCATCAACAGGTAATAAAAGAGAGATAAGTAGTTCCACTGAGGTCTGGATTTCAGTAAGTTGCGATTGCTGAGAAGCTTGATTTGTCAGAATTTGATCAATCTGAGCTTGTTGCTTCCCTTGAGTTTTCTCAATATAAGCAACCCTGTCAATGGTAGGTTGGAAGAACTTTTTCTTATCAATTTTCCAAACTTGTTCCTGTTTGATAAAGTTCTCCTGAATCTTGTGTAGCTCTGCATGAGTGTTGGAATGAAGACCTTGTAGATGTTTAGTACTCAATGCAGTGACTCTAAGCTGGGTTTTAAAATCATCAGAATGTAACATTTCATCAGCTTTAGTCAAGTGCTCAGCAAGATGTAAAGCATTTGGAACACATGAAACTGAGTTCCATTCCTTAGTCCACTCCTGACCTGCAGGAGTTTCACTCCAAGGTACTGGTGCATCCCTGATAACAAACTCCTTTACCAGTTCAGACTTAGGAAGAGTCAGTGGAGGAGTATGTCCTGAAGGACCTGCTTCATCAGCATCTACAGTTGTAGCAGCCTCACCAGTTTCTCCAACATTTACAGCATCAGAACTTAGAGAATCAGTATCTTCTGAAAAGACAACAGTGTGAGTAGCAATGGAGGCTTCAGCATGCTCTAATTGCTGATCTGATACTAAGTTCTGATCAACAGCCATATCCTGATGCTCACCTAAAATCTGATCATCAGCATCTTGATGCAGAGAAGGTGTTAGTGATAACTCAGGAGTTTGAACAGCATCAGTAACAGGTGTTGTGGAAGGATTATTTGTTGTTAGAGCTTCTAAGAAAAGTATTTCAGGCACAACCAGGTTCTGAATATCAATTTCAGCACTTGTGCCTGGATCAACAAGAGACACAGAAGGTGAATTAGCCTTGTCAGATACAGGTTCCTGAGATGGAGTTGATGGAGAAGAAGTGACTGGAGCAAATTCCTTGTCTTGTGAGATCAGAGATTCCTGATCCCCTTCCTTAGCTGCTTCCTCCTCATCATCTGAAACTGGCCTTTGTGCCCTCTATTTCTTGTACTTCCTTGTTGATTTGGATTCCTTGGGAGTTTCAGGAACTGTCATACGTCTAAGCCTCTTGAGAAGCCTAGAACCCCCAATTGCAGAATCCTTCTGAGAAGTTGCCTTCTCAGTTTCATTTACCACAGGTTCTGAAGAGGGAATCTGATCCTCAGAATCTGATTCATCTCTCAAAGTAATGCTTCTCCTCTTTTGAGGTGTTTGAAGAACAGTCATTGGAAAGAGGAATCATGGTCTAGACCGCACAAGACACAAGAAACAGTGGACTGTTCAAGTACAAAACCATTAATCCTAATCATAGTGACTATTAATCTTCCACTTCAACATATACGAGTACAAACTGAGACTGTTATTAAAATTCATTCAAAGATAAGCCAAGTAAAGGATTAGACTGAGAAATCAGAACTTAGACCTATACCAGAACTTAACAGTCATCAGAACATAATTTCTTAACTCGAAAAAGGAATGCTCATCTTAGTAAATCCTCATACAAGTTCTTAGTTATGAACGTCAGAACTGAATCATCAGAACGTGTAACTAGAACTTGTCCTCAGAATTTGTGCAAAAATGACACAATGACTGTTTATCTACAATAACATAGACCACCACAGAAATTTTCATCATTCAGATGGAGTGATTAGTGTGTGCATTAAGCTAAATAACAGACAAAGAGTAAAGTCTGATTCACTTCAGTACATCTTAGAAATAAGGCATAACTAAAATTTTGCTAAAGAGCTGTCATTATCCTGAAACCTACTGATGAATGAGTTCATGCTTGAGGCCACCTCAACTGTTTTGTGCTAATTTTATGCATCTTTTGAAATTCTATTTTACAGTGGCTTTTCAGTGTAAGTGAGTCACGACTGTTTATCAGAATTTATGCTATTATCAGAGTATTTCTCCAGTAATCATAGAGTGTGAAAAGTCACCAAGAAAATATTTTTCTTTTCTAATGCATATTTACTTAATACCAGCAATGCACTTGGGTCGTCCCTTTCACATTTTTACTCTAGATCTCAAAGAAGTACCTGATTTTATTCTTTAATCTTTTTGCTTTTTCTTTTGATAAGAGAGGTCTATCAGCACTTAGTGCACTCAGCAGTTTTACTAGTATCAGAACTTAACAGATGAGTAGCATTATTCTAATTTGTGACTTAGTAATAAAATATACAAAGTAAACTTAACTAAGCTCAATTATCAGAATTTGCTAGTGTCATAAGATTTCCACTGAAATAATTACTTCTTCCATGGAATCATTTGTTTATTGAAGACTACTAGGTCAGTATCTAGCACAGTTATCCTCATAGGATTGAATAGGTACTAGAACAAACATATCACTTATCAGAGTTTAGAAACATATATCAGACAACAGTCAGTACTTAAAGACATTTATCAATTAAGCACAGAATACACAATGAGATTAATTCTGTAAATACTGAGCATAAAGTCTGATAACACAGAACAAGTCTAAGCAGATTTAAAGAAAGAACCTGAAACCATTCCAAGTTCATTTACCAATCTTGTAAAAGTAGCTTCACATAATGGTTTTGTGAAGATATCTGCCAACTGTTGATCTGTGGGAACAAAATGCAATTCCACTGTACCTTCATCCACATGTTCCATGATGAAGTGGTACCTGATGCTGATGTGCTTTATCATTGAGTGTTGAACTGGATTACCTGTCATAGCAATAGCACTTTGATTATCACAGTAAATAGGGATTTTGAAATATGTTAACCCATAATCCAGTAACTGATTCTTCATCCAAAGAATCTGTGCACAACAGCTTCCTGCAGCAATATACTCTGTTTCTGCAGTTGATGTGGAAATTGACTTTTGTTTCTTGCTGTACCAAGAAACCAATCTGCCTCCAAGAAATTGGCAGCTTCCACTTGTGCTTTTCCTGTCAATTTTGCAACCTGCAAAATCTGCATCTGAGTAACCTATTAGTTTAAAATCTGATTCTCTAGGATACCATAATCCCAGAGCAGCTGTTCCTTTAAGATACTTAAAGATTCTTTTTACAGCTGTTAAGTGAGGTTCTCTTGGATCTATTTGAAATCTTGCACAAGGACAGGTAGCATACATGATATCAGGTCTACTAGCAGTTAGATAGAGTAGAGAGCCAATCATACCTCTGTAGTCAGTAATATCTACTGATTTACCGGTATCCTTATCCAGTTTTGTTGCAGTGGCCATTGGAGTGGATGCACTTGAACAATCTTGCATTCCAAATTTCTTTAGCAAGTTTCTGGTGTACTTGGTTTGACAAATAAAAGTGCCTTCCTCATTCTGCTTGACTTGAAGGCCCAGAAAATAGCTAAGTTCCCCCATCATACTCATCTGATATCTTGACTGCATTAGTTTGGCAAACTTCTTGCAAAGTTTGTCATTTGTAGATCCAAAAATGATATCATCAACATAAATCTGGACCAGAAGTAAGTCCTTTCCATGGTTGAGGTAGAACAGTGTTTTGTCTATTGTTCCTCTGTTGAATCCACTTTCCAGAAGAAACTGAGCTAAAGTCTCATACCATGCTCTAGGAGCTTGCTTAAGTCCATAAAGTGCTTTATCAAGCCTGTAGACATAATCTGAATGTTTGGTATCTACAAAACCTGGAGGTTGTTCAACATATACCTCTTCCTCCAATTCTCCATTGAGAAAAGCACTTTTCACATCCATTTGAAAGACAGTAAACTTTTTGTGAGCAGCATAAGCCAAAAATATCCTTATGGCTTCTAACCTAGCAACTGGTGCAAATGTTTCATCATAATCAATTCCCTCCTGTTGAGAATATCCTTTTGCAACCATCCTTGCCTTATTCCTTGTAATTATGCCATCACTGTCAGTTTTGTTTCTGAATACCCACTTTGTACCAACAACAGATCTATTCTTTGGTCTTGGCACTAGGGTCCAGACTTTGTTTCTTTCAAATTCATTCAACTCTTCCTGCATTGCTTGCACCCAATCAGCATCTTGAAGAGCTTCTTCTACTTTCTTTGGCTCAGTCTGAGAGAGAAAAGAATTGTATAGACACTCATTTGAAGTACCTGTTCTAGTTCTGACACCTGCATCAGGATTTCCAATTATCAAATCAGGTGTATGTGATTTTGTCCACTTCCTTGCAGATGGAATGTTTTTTTTAGAACTGGATGCTCCCCCATGATCCATGCTATCTTCATTTTCATTTTCTGATGCTCCCCTGAAACTATGCTCTCTGAGTTGGATTCTTCAGTATTTAGATTTTCAGCACTATCAGAACTTGGCTTATCAGAACTTGATGAATCAGAACTTGAAGAGCCAGATGCATGTTCTGATGTTTCTTGAGATGTGGTAGGATCTTGAGTATGCTCCCCCTGCATAGGTGCATCTTCCTTTAACGTAGTCACCACAGTTTCAATAACATCAGAGTTTAATCCGTCAGAGTTTGTAGTATCAGGACTTAGACTGTCAGGTTTTTCAGTATCAGAATATGAGTCTTCATTTTCAAATCTCAGCTGATCATGGTCAACGAAATCTTTAAGACTAGTGATCTTCTTGTCATCAAAAGAGACATTGATAGATTCCATGACCACTTTTGTTCTCAAATTATAGACTCTGAAGGCTTTTGTGGAAAGTGGATATCCAACAAAGATTCCTTCATCAGCTTTTAGATCAAACTTTGATAGCTGCTCAGGATGAGTCTTGAGAACAAAACACTTGCATCCAAATACATGAAAATATTTCAGATTTGGCTTCTTTTTCTTCACCATCTCATATGGTGTTTTTCCATGCTTGTTAATGAGTGTTGCATTTTGAGTAAAACAAGCAGTCTGCACAGCTTCAGCCCATAAATAGGTTGGAAGCTTTGCTTCTTCAAGCATTGTACGTGCAGCTTCAATGAGAGTTCTATTCTTCCTTTCAACAACTCCATTTTGCTGTGGAGTTCCAGGAGCAGAAAATTCCTGCTTTATTCCATGGCTTTTGCAGAATTCTTCCATTATCAAATTCTTGAACTCAGTGCCATTATCACTCCTTAAAATTTTCACAGAATCTTTGACCATTTTATCCAGCTGTTTGACATGATCAATCAAGATAGATGCAGTTTCACTTTTTGTGTGCAAGAAATACACCCATGTGTATCTGGTGAACTCATCCACTATGACCAACGCATACTTCTTCTTTGCAATAGACATGACATTTACTGGACCAAATAGATTAACATGTATAAGATGATAAGGCTCAAGAATTGATGATTCAGTCTTGCTCTTGAATGAAGATTTTCTTTGTTTGGATTTCTGACATGAATCACAAAGACCATCAGGAGCAAATACTGTGTTTGGCAATCCTCTCACAAGATCTTTCTTGACCAGTTCATTTATATTGTTGAAATTTAAATGAGAGAGTTTCTTATGCCAATTCCAGCTTTCTTCAATTGATGCTCTACTTAACAGACAGATTGCAGAGCCATCAGTACTTGTTGAAAGCTTAGCTTCATAAATGTTACCACGTCTATATCCTTTCAGAACAACTTTGCCTTTAGATTTACTCACAATTTCACAGTGTTCTTTAAAGAAATCAACATGATAACCTCTGTCACAGATTTGACTTATACTCAGAAGGTTGTGTTTAAGTCCTGAGACCAGAGCTACTTCTTTAATGATGACATTCCCAAGATTGATATTGCCATATCCCAATGTTTTTCCAATGTTGCCATCTCCATAAGAAACACTTGGGCCAGCTTTCTCCACAAAGTCTGATAGCAGGGCCTTATTTCCAGTCATATGACCTGAACATCCACTGTCCAGAACTAGAATATTTTTCCTGTTGCCCTGCAATCATAAAGACCACTAATTATTAGTTTTAAGGACCCAAACTTGCTTGGATCCTTTGGTCTTATTAAGTTTGTTAACATTTGCAGCGGATTTAGCATCAGAGTTTATGTTAACATTTTTCTTATCATAATTTACATTATCAGACTTTGAATCAGAATTTATACTAGAAGGAACAATGGAAACTTTCTTCAAAGAAGGTTTTATTTGATAATAATCATAGTACAGACTATGATATTCCTTACAAGTATAAATGGAATGCCATAAACTACCATAATGAAAACAAGGATTTTGTGGTTTGTATTTAACTGACTGACTCTTAACTCCTGATTTCGAAGGTAAGGAGTTAATATTCTTATTTTTCCTGCAAAAAGAAGCCAGGTGGTTAGAACTTCCACAGTTATGACATGTTTTCCTAGGTGCATCAGGAACAGGTTTATAATCATTGCTTTTATTCACACCTTCCTTTCCATTCCTATTTTTCCTAGGTGATTTTACCTTGTTTGCATTCTTGACATCTTTCAGCTCATGCTTAAGCTGCTTCTTTGTCATTAAGCCTATGTTTACTTCAGCTGTCTTTTCCTGTTTTAGTTTGTCAGAAGTTAATTCCTCTTTAACTTCTGATTTCTCATTATCAGACTTTACAGTTACAAACTTAACAGGTTTTAACTTTGGCTTTTGCTTAACAACAGGCTTAATTTCTTCAGTTCCTTTATCATTCTTATTTTCTCCATAACCTAAGCCCTCTTTCTAATTTTCACTACTTAACAAATTTTGAGTTGTTCTGCCAGAGTTAGTCCAAGTCCTGATTATCTCTCTTTCCTTTTCTAACTCAGTTTTTAGAGATTCATTCATTTTTAGCACTTCATCCCTAACATAAAAAGCATCATCTCTATCCTTCTGAGTTTGATGGAATATGACTAACTCTTTTTCTAAGAAATCATTTCTTTTCTTATATGCAAGATTTTCAGAAGTTAATCTTTCACATGTTAAAGTTTGATCTCTATAGCTAACAAACATGGTTTTAAGATATCTTCTCAACTCATTAATATCATAAGTATGAAAAGCATAAGTAGTCTGAGGTACCTTTGTTTCAGCAGCTTCAGAACTGCTCTCAGCACTTTCTTTATCAGCATTTGCCATTAATGCATAGTTCTCCTCACTTTCAGAGTCTGAGGTGTCTGTCCAGCTTTTCTGCTCTGTGACAAGAGCCTTGCCTTTGTCACCCTTTACCTTCTTGCAGTCAGGAGATATGTGGCCTTTCTCACCACAGTTATAGCATTTAACATTGGTGTAATCTCCTCTGTCAGACTTTCCTCCTCTTCCTTCAGATCTTCTGAAATTCTTCTTATCAGAACTTATGCTTTTCCTGGGAAACTTCTTTCCCTTCCTGAACTTCCTGTATGCAATCTTTGTGATTCCTTTCACCATAAGAGCACAAAGTTTCATCATCTCCTCATCAGCATCAGTCTCAGGCAAGCTTTCAGAATCTGAGTCATCATCACTCTCAGAACTTGATGACTCAGTATCAGACTTTATGAAAAGAGCTTTACCCTTGTCTTTCTTTGAGGAAGCTGCTTTGGGGAATTCTTCTTCAGCCTTAAGAGCAACTATCCTTGACTTTCCTCCTTTCCTCTTGCTTCTTTGTTCCATCTCCAGCTCGTGTGTCTTGATCATTCCATAGATTTCGTCAAGAGTTGTTTCATCAAGATTGTAGTTGTCTCTTATTGTCGTTGCCTTCAAATCCCAGCATTCAGGAAGAGCTAACAGGAACTTAAGGTTTGAATCTTCAAGATCATACTCTTTATCAACCAATGACAAATCATTCAAAAGTTTGACAAATCTATCATATAAATCATTCAATGACTCATTAGTCTTTGAGTCAAAGTGTTCATACTCTTGAGTGAGTATTGTCTTCATGTTCTTCTTAATTGTGTCAGTTCCCTGACATCTTGTTTCCAGAGCATCCCATATCTCCTTAGCAGTCTTGCAGTTGATTACCCTGTTTGACATTACATTATCAATGGCACTATGCAGTAAGTGTCGTACCTTAGCATCCTTAGCAATTGATGCTATGTCCTCAGCAGTATAATCACTCTTCTCCTTTGGTACGGTCGTTGCTGCTTCACCTGCAACTGCAACTGCGAGTTTGGTTGGTTTGTGAGGACCTTCCTTGATTCTATCCAGGTATTCTGGATCTGTTGCTTCCAGGAACATGGTCATCCTTACCTTCCATATGGGATATTCAGATGGTCTCAGTATGGGGACTCTGATGGTCTCATACCGACTCTGAATTTGTGTCTTTGGTGGTTCCTCAGTTGTGGTAGGCTTAGTTGGAGTTTCTGTGTCCGACATGATTGTGTTTGGATCTTTAACTGTATGTAAGTTAACAGATAGGCTCTGATACCAATTGTTAGGTCACACACACACTGTAGAGGGGGTGAATACAGTGTATAGTACACTCAAATCGAACAGAAAACAAACTTTATTGAAACAATAAACTCTGTTACAATATGGAACTGTTACCTCTCAGTGATGAA
The DNA here is from genome assembly GCF_009905375.1 of Apium graveolens. Classification (NCBI taxonomy): domain Eukaryota; kingdom Viridiplantae; phylum Streptophyta; class Magnoliopsida; order Apiales; family Apiaceae; genus Apium; species Apium graveolens. The sequence continues at coordinate 127,144,843 of NC_133650.1, read as the reverse complement.
CAAATATCACGAGAGCTGCTAGGGTTATATAGAATAATAACTTCGATAATGATAACACTTATAGTGTAAACCCTATGCCTGTGTTTATATACTACACAGTTACAAGATAATCGCTAATTGATATGGAATATAATTCTGCTTCCTAAAATATATCAATCAGATATCTTCTATTCCAAGTATTCCATTCTTCACGGAATTCCTTCTTCATGCATATCTCTTCTTATGTTTTATCTCTATCTTCTTTCCTTTAATCAGCTACTGTCCTTATCTGATTGTCCTTCAGCACTTAAGTTCTGATATCTATCTTCTGATGATTATCTCCTGATAATATAAGTACTGATATCCTTAAGTCCTGACTTTCAGTATAAGTACTGATCAACAGTTAAGTACTGATCTATCCTGTTCACACAAGATTTGAAAGCTAAACATAAGACATATTAGCTATGACATTATCAAATATATCTAACAAAATAATTTTCGGATTGCATTTAATTGTAAAATCAGTATTTAATCCCAAAATGTTCCAAAAATCATGCAAATTTTATTTTATTAAGTTTGGAATATTTAAAGAATTTCAAAATTATTTCGGAAACTTTCTGGCTTTTATTAACCTACACATTTATTCGTTAAATTGTAAATTGCGGGTTTGAATGCGCGTTCCAAAAATGATTTTAAATTTATAAAATTTTTATGATAATTAAATTTTAATTATCTCGAGAATTTTAAATTTGTTCTGATAAAATTCCGGATGAGTGTTCCCGTAAACTATTTATTAAAGACGTTAGTTGCGGTACGAAACACGAAATATCAGGGATAAAATGAAATAAAGAAAACGAAGAAATTTTTTTTATTAATTAATAGTCGGCTGCCCCCTTTCTTTCCCGTTAATCTCGAGTCTCTCTCCTTCTAATCTCTCCCCTCACGAGTCTCTCTCTCTCGTTTACTGTCTCTCTATTCCTTATCTCTCTCCTCTTCCTTTTTCTCTCTTTTCTTGTTTATTTTCCTCTCTTTCTCTTCTGGTTCTTTGTCCCGTTGCTCTGTTCCGCCGCGGTGATTTGTTCCGGTGAGTTTTCGGTCAAAAGTCCGGTGGTTGGCCTAAATAATCCTGATTCTTGTTTCCATAATACGTATGCATATATATGCACCCACCTGAATATATGTGTGTGACTACGGTGTGTTGTGTCCGCTGTTTCATCTCCCCATCGCCGCCTTCCCTTGATTTTCCGGCGAAGGCGTTGCTGGGGCGCGTGTTTAGCATTTTTGTGTAGTTGTTGTGTGTGTATTAAGTGCGTGTGTGTGTGTAGCGTGTGTGTGTAACGTGTGTGTGTGTAATGTGTGTGTGTTGTGTGTGTGAGCACGCAGCGGCGCGTGTATAGCTGTGAAGGTGTGGTTCTGTGTTGTGATGTTTGCCAGTGACTGTGGTTCGAGTATCTGTTTAATTCCATTTTACTGATCAAACTTTTATTTTCTGTAGAAAAACAATTAGATTGGGATTCGTGAAATAAAAATAAATATTTCATGCGGGAAATTAATAATAATTAATCGGTGGAATTTGTATGGAAACCCGAATTTATCGGGCACCGACGAATTTTACCGCCGTCGGCGATGAGCCTCGGCGAGCCGACGGTGGGCGATGATGATTTTTATATAAGTCCTACAAATAAAATGCAAAATACAAATAAAAATTATAAAATGTGAATTAAAACGAAAATGCGAGTATTAATTGATGATTGTTTTAATTGGTGTGTATAAATTTGCGAATTAATATTGTGAACTGAAATCGGTGGTTGGGAATTGAATTGTAGTTGGTTTGAAATTGGTTGTGATTGATTTGATGTCGGGATGTTCGACGGGTAGGCCGATAAACAAAGGAGACGCTGCCCGATTTTCGGGAAATTAATTCCGAAAATACGGGAACGTAACCTATAATTATCGGAGACGTCGAATAACCATATACAATTATATTATATGAACTTGACTGCGATTGAGACAAGATAATTTATAAATAATCGATTACCCTGTTTTTCAAAACGATGAGTATACGTATTTTCTGAAAATAAATACCGAACCGAGTTTCGAAGATGTGAACCATAACTGTTATGTGTATTTCGATAATACATATAAATATGAATTCGGTTATGAAATCGTATGGGTAGAATAGGATAACGATTTGATGTTAAGCTTAAGAGGTTATCTGAATTAGGGTATTTCAACCCTGTAGGTTTTAGACGGAAGACCCGAGATTTGACATCGGACTAGGAACGATCTAGTGATTAGACGTCGAGATCAACAAAGTTCCAACTGAAGGGTCTGAATGTTGGGATCATATCTAGAATAGGATAGTAGTTTGACGATAAAGCCGAACGAACAAAGTCGAACTAAAGTCGATAGCGGTTAAAGCTTATTGAGGCAAGTATTCTGGATTTTTCTTTTAAAATACTGCAAGTAATCCAGAACATTCTTTTAAATATTGCAAGTATACTTGATTTTCTTTTAAATACTGCAAGCATTCCTGATTTTCTTTTAAACTACAACAATTATTTCTTCGTTCCTATTCTAAGTTCAGAATAGTTAAATGTTTTATATTTCGCTGCAATTACTCTGATTATGTATGTTCTTTTATTCTTGTTCCTGTAATTCGATTGCTCTCTTGAGCAAATACCCATTCTTTCGGGTTATTTGCGAACCCTGAATTGGGATGTTTTTAATTAAAAATGATTTAACATCAAAATACTCCATGGGCTGGATAATGATGATGTTTTGAGGATTAAGTGTGTCTTAATCCTGAGGACCGGGATGACTGGTGCCTCGAGATGGGCCGTAGTGCCTGGATATCCGACTGGATCTATATATTGAGATATAGATCTGCATTATATTCTGACTGATCAGTAGAATATAGATGTGAACTAGTGTCCGGTCTAATTTGTTGTTGATCGCCATTAACGGCATTCTCTCTCGAATGGTTTTATGATTCCAAAACCGGAAAAAACCCTGATTCAGGAGATGAATCGGGGAATCGCTTGTCATTTTTGGATTTTAGATAAAGGCTGGTGACAGCCAACGATTATTCGTTCAACTCACTCAAATAAATAAAATTGTTTAAAATTGTTTTAAGATTTTGTCCGGATGTTTTCTTTTGATATTAATGCTTGAAACTCAAATTATATACTTGCTGGGAATTTTTGGCTCACTCTTGCTTTGTCAATTCTTATTTCTGCCAGAAACAGATAAGGGTAAAAGTGAATAGCTTTGATAGACAGCAGGAGTTAGAGAAATTTCCGCTGCGAGATGTTGAAGATGTTAGGGGAATGTGACAAGAGCATTAGTTCAAAGGTATTTATAATTGTATTCTAGTTAGTGTAAGTTGTAGAAGATTAGATTCTTGTTTCATACCATAACCTGTAAACGATCCGGAAAAAAAGGGGTTAATTGAATATTCTTTTATTTTATGTAAAGATTGTTTCGTGACACCAAATCTTGACCTCGGATTTGGGTTGTTACACGTGACCTATAATTATTAGAGACGTCGAACAATGAAATATAATTATATTATACAGAACTTAATTATATGTTGTGACACGTTATTTTATAAATAATCAATTACCTTACTATTTTCAGACCAACGAGTATACGTATTTTCCGAAAATAAATACCGAACCGAGTTTTAAAGATATGAACCCTAATTGCTATGTGTATTTTAATAATACATATAAATATAAGTTGGGTTATGAAATCGCATGGGTAGAAGTGATAGTCGTATTAAGTTGAGCTTAAGCGATTATCTGAATTAGGGTATTTCAACCCTGTAGTTCCTAGACGGAAAACCCGAGTATCGACATCGGACTAGGAATGATCTAGTGATTAGACATCGAGATCAACGAAGTTCAAATCGAAGGGCCTAAGTGTTGAAATCGTATCCAAGATAGGGTAGTGGTTGGACGATAAAGCCGAACTTTCAAGGCAATCCAAAAGTCAACCGATAATGGTAGTTAAAGCTTATCAAGGCAAGTATTCCTGAACTTTCTTTTAAAATACTGTAATTATTTCTTCGTTCCTATTCTAAGTTCATAATAGTTAAATGTTTTACATTTCGCTGCAATTACTCTTATTATGCATGTTCTTTTCATTATTGTTCCTATAATTCGATTGCTCTCTTGAGCAAATACCCATTCTTTCGGGTTATTTGTGAACCCTGAATTGGGATGTTTTTAATTCGAAATGTTTTGACATCAAAACACTCTACGGGCTGGATGTTTACTGTAAGGGCCAGTGATGAGCTGGATCCCATGGACCGGGGATGGACCGGACCTTTGGGAAATAGAGCCTAGGTACCTGAATGGATCTATACGGTTGGGTATAGATCTACACTGTATCCTGACTGATCAGCAGGATATAATTGTGAACTAGTGTCCAGTCTAATTTGTTGTTGATCGCCATTAACGGCATTCTCTCTCGGAAGTTTATGATTCCAAAACCGGACAAAACCCGACAAAACCCTGATTCAGGAGATGAATCGTGGACTCGCTTGTCACTTTTGGATTTACAAGTAAAGGCTGGTAACAGCCAATGTTTATTCGCTCAACTCCTTCAAATAAATAGAAGTGTTTAAAATTTTATTTAAAGATTTTGTCCGGAAATTTTCCTTTGGTATTAATGCTTGAAACTCAAATTATATACTTGTTGGGCATTTTTGGCTCACTCTTGCTTTGTAAATTCTTATTTCTTTCAGAAGTAGATAAAGATAGAAGTGAATAGCTTTCATTAGACAGAAGAAGTTAGAGAAATCTCCGCTGCGAGAGGACGAAGATGTTAGAAAAATTTGACAAGGATGGTAGCATAAAGGTATTTACACTCGTATTGTAGTTGTTGGGAATTGTAGAAAGTTAGATTCTTGTTTCATACCATAACTTGTAAACGATCCGGATTCAAGGGGTTAATTAAATATTCTTTTATTTTATGTAAAGATTATTTAGTGACACCAAATCTTGACCCCGGATTTGGGTTGTTACAGCCAGACTGAGATAATTGCATTTCTAGGGGTGTGACTAACTGCTAAAAACCCAAAGGAAAGTATCCCTATCATCACTTATTGTTCAAGTGATATTTATTTTGAATCATATTATGCAAGTATTAATTTCCCTATTCTCAGTTCAGAATAGATAAATATTTTACATATCGCTAAATTAAATGCTTATTATGCAAGTGCTCTCTGTTATTCTACGTTCAGAATAGTCAAGTGTTTTTACTTATCCAACTATCGAATTTATAAATGTTTTAGACTTTGAGAAAGATGATGTTGTTTTGAGTTTCCTACCTAACTGAATGGGCGAATAAAATTTATAAGGGTGTCAATTATTATGACCCCTCTCAATAAAATATTTTAAGATTGGATGGTTACTAATTGCGTAAGAGGCCGTGGCGGCGGTCCAGCGGAGAGCTAGGTATTATACAGGATATAATATCTTATAGGCCGATATGTGCCTTGGGTGCCCCATTTGTTTAGTTGTATATGCTTTGGCATACCGGTTTTGCTCCGCGGCTGATCACCGGCGGCAACACACCATCGTTCGAGGATTCCAATCTAAATTATTATATTGATTTTGATAATATTATAATAAATGATTTATCAAGTGTTTTAGTTTGGAATAAAAGGCGAAATGCAGTTTTGATTGAGTGTCTGCTTGATGTGGATATTTAGTTTATTATTAAATATCAAAGGTGGTATTAGTATAGATGATTGATGTTGACTTCGGTATGGGATGTTGTGAGCATCAAAGTTCGTATTGATATCTAATTTGATATGACAACAAAATGAGTATTAATGTCAAGAGTTCGGTTTTGAATAAAGTTTATGATTCATTCCAAAATCATTATTTCATGTTATTGTTGTTTACGATATTTCTGTAAATGCTATTTTGTGAGTTTTATTATCGTCAAGATTCAAAGTATTGTTGAAGCACTTCGCTGAAAATATCAAAAAGGGTTTTGAATATAGTGAGAAACATTTATCCAATTCTTTAATAAATTTTCTGATTCAACAATTATTATTTTAAATGTTTTGCTCTAATGAAGATATCGATTTTATATCAAACGACCATATATAGATGCTATAATGAACTTGCTGAGCATTTCTTTCGCTCATACTTGCCTGTTTTCAAATTTAACCTCCAGTGAGGATTAGCTTGCGCTGTTTAGCCGCATAATTCTAGGAAGCAAAGAAGAAGCTTTTGGAAGGTGGTTGGTCCAGGGTTTGCGGACTAGTGTAAGTTATATTGTGTAAAGTTGTTTATATTATATTATAGTTGTGTATTTTATAGTGGGGCCTAGTATACTTCTTTTTGAAGTTATACTAGCGGGTTAAGTTTTGAGATAGAGAAGTGTTGAAAAGAGTTTTTAAAAGAAAGTGAAAAGTTTATTGGTGGAATTTGGAATTCTTATTTCTAGAACTATAACCTTAAAAGATATTGGATTAGTTTGGGGTCATACATGATAAATATCTTCTGTTGGCATTTATTTATTGATTAAATAGGTTATTTTGGATTGTGGTTTCATAGTGACGACCAAATCTCCTGACCCCGGATTTGGGGGCGTTACACTACTTTCTTTGTGCAGCTAGTACACACAACTGACTACCAGTTCTCTTTCGTGTCTACATAGCGTATTGTGATATGAGAAAAGACTTCAGTCTGCAGTTATGAATGGGATGATGTTATTCTCAGTAAAGCGTTCAAATAAATAAGAGGAACTAATTTACCTGAAAATATGTGGCCCCTAGGTTGTATATATCCGACACCTTGAGAAGTTCAGTTTGATGACGTTTAGGTTTGTCAAATATTTTCTTGACAAATTCAGGATTGCTTAACCTGCAAGGAATTATATGTAATCGCATTAATAACTATTTTATTTTCACAGATAACAACCTTCAATATAACTTACCTTTTGCGGAGATGTTTAACACTATAGTGGTTCATGTTGATGAGGCATTCAGTTGCTGCTACGCTAGTTAAATCTACTTCCTCTATTTTGTGATGTCAAAAAATTGCATTATTTGATAGGAAATGACTTTGTATGAAAAATAATTGAATTTGTAGAAGTATTTATAGAAATTAAGTACCGTTTCACACCCCAACACGAAAAATTGCAATAATGATTATTAGTGGTTGTTCATTTGCCTTGAGGAACAGGTTCTCAAATTTCAAAGCATATTGGTCATAGAATGTGACCTTGATGTTGGAGCTTCAGGTTTATGTAAGAATATTAGTTTTGGTTCAATGAAATGTAATGAACAAATTTCAAAGTAATCATGTACTATTACCTTCCATCTGTTATAGTGAACTTAAACTGTTTTTTAGCATGACCGTGTCTATTAACTAAATCAGAAATTGTTTTTCTGAATTTAATTATTCCAAAAACATCTACGCAATATAGAAGGAAGTAAATAAATTATATGTGGGAAATGTAAAGGGTATTTCATTGATGTGTAAAGAATTTGGTGGTAACCTGCCAAGTGAGTAGTTTGTTTACTCATTCCTTTAAGTTCGCTATTATCCACAAAATCAAAAGCGTTCTTCACAAAAGTTCTGTCGTCATCGTCTACTTGTTGAATCTTTGTTTCGGTTGAGAAAATTAATTGTACATCTTTCCTTAGACATCTGAACTATAAAGTTTTTGATGATGCAAATAGTTCGCACAGTGAAATGCTCTTCCAAAGATTCTACACATAGTCCCGGAATGAATGCATGTATTCTGTTATTCTGTGAGAGGATGGTATGAATATAAGTATGAATATGAGTTTTCAAAAAATAAAATAATGCTTAAATGAAGTATATACCTTTTGATCAAGAAGAAGTAGGTTAATTCTTTTAGAAATTTCTCCAGTTCAACTTACTCATCTCCATAACCGTAAGATCCTAACTTTTATCTTCCAATTGAATCTATCCTTTGTCAAAACTCAGTTCTTCAAACTTTGTTTTCGACATGGGGAAAAGGTAATATGAATAAACTTAGTCAGTGAAAATGGTACTATACTTGTGGGAGATGTGGGTGTGATCTAATTTATTAGGTCTATATCTATCCCAACAACCATTACATTTCATAAATCCTGATTTGACACCATAGCTGTTTTTTGTTCTTAGTTTTTTTAATATCTTTACTTTCTGTTAATTTTTGTAATTGTATGTGTTGTTCTTAACCTTTACTATTTTTTTATTATGTTGTTAGAAGATAGTTTAATGAGTGGTTACGTATTACGCGATTTTAGTAAATGAAGGCTTGATTCGTGTTGGGTTAATTTTGAACATGTAAGGTATCTGAAAATTCATAGTTGTTAATTCCATTGATAATTTTCATCTACATATTCAACAACTTTGCCACAATCAAAATATTAATAAACATTCAATATTTTTCTTTAAAAGCTGCACTTCATTACATACTTTGTTATGAACAAAAGCGGAAAACTTCAAGGTCCATTATCTGATTGGTTTTACTAATGGTGTGTTTACTTGGCCTTTTTCTTCTGCAAGAATGGAAAATAGATTATAATTTGAATAAGTATGATTTCTGTTTTCTGACTAAGCTTGAAGATGGAAAAAATATAAATAGTTTACCGAAGCAGAATGTCCTTATTGCAAAGGGATATCTAACGGTAGCAGTTCAATTCCTTTTCTTGCTCTTGTCTTTGTGTTTGTCGATCTTGCCATTTTTGGTGTGAAGAAGTCAGGTTCTGAACTATTGGACCCCTGTAAATTACACAATAATCATAAGTAAAGGAGTATTGTAAGTTGGATATAGAGACAAATGTACCATATACCTTTACTTTTATAATAGACATATGATCCATGAAGTCATTTTTCTGTGAAGGGGTCAAATCTCCAACCGACTGTATGCAGTCATCCACTTGAATTGCCTCATATGCCAAGGAAGAGTTCTCAATATTATATTTTTTCAATACATATTGTGATGATATATCTTTGCATGACCAACTGCTTCAGAATGTCCGTAAAATGATGGACTCCACTTTCCTGAAAACATACTTATTTAGTATTAAGTATCACAACATTATGCTATTGATAAGACGTAATTCAGATTGTGAAAGTTTGCCTACCTCAGCTTCTGGTGAGTATAGGTCATCAACTGTCTTATCTAATAATATGGAAACATCATCATCGAGAAATATAACGTCCAATGAGCTAATTCCGTCGGAGCATTGAGTCTTAACATTGAAGCTGTTATGTAACTCCATGAATAAAGTTTTATAGCATTGAACCAAGTTTTAAAGATAATGATAGGTTTGCAGTTAGTGCACCTTCTCCTGGAATATGGTATTAGATGGTTAAAGTTGTTACATTTGAGTTGGGATCCTTCATATTTAATCTCTGTAGGGCAGTTTAAACAAAATATATTGTTCCAATTTGTTGTTGTTGTGACCTAATTAACTGTTACTTCGCACATAACTTGTTTCTGTAAGAAATAAAACAAAGTAAAAATGAGCTTTAGAGGTGTGTAAAGTAAAGCATATTATTGTTGATAATGTAAATGTCATGCAAAACTTTTATTTGGTTGATATTCAGTACAGTCTTTTCACAATCAGGCTCACCATCTGATATTTCCAAGAGTTCATCAACCCTGCACATTTTTCTAATTTCAGTACTTCAATAGGTTTAGTAAGTGAAGTTTAATTTTCCGTTTTTCGGTTACGTACTTCTTCTGGAGTAGGTCGACACTATAATGATCTGGTCGAACATATACTCTTGTAGCTGGGTAATTGGTTAACTGAATTTTACCTAAGCAGGGAAAATAACCGAACCTTATAATAAAATCTATAGGAATTGAAAGAAGAACAATGTTATATAAATGTTCATACCATCATATCTTGTTACTCGAGCACATGAAACTATTACTATAACATCTTTTCCACCTGCTTTACTCTAACAATTATCGACGTCCATAGAAAATTTGTCAAATAGGGTTACGTTAACACAATGCCTACAACTAAAACGTAATTACTATTTATTCGTTTACAACTTAAACACAGTTATTAATTTTTTTTTAACAAATGAACTAACCCATCGTCAACCATATCAAACTTTAGACGAAATTTCTCCTCGTCATTATTTATAGTGTGAACAATGGGGCTCTTGTTTTTCATCAACCCAATCATGTCCGCATTTAAAAATTAGTGTACACAATTATGTAGGCAGTTACATGCCAATAAAGAAGGTAATTTTTATGTGTAACAGGTTAGTTATGGAATTACCTACTAAAAACCGATTATCATTTGTCAGCTTGTTAATTTCCTTCATATGGAAAAGATCAAATGCATATTTTTCAATTTCTAATCCTTGAGAAAGGTCTTTGGTCATTTTCGTATCTTTGGTAAAATAAATATATTTTCCACTCCTGATCGGACGATAAGTTTCGTCCCCTAGAAAGTCTTTGACCCTTAAAGTTGCTGAAAATATAAACTTTTCCTTCCTCTAGGTCATTTTGTATAGCCTCACAATATTTAGCATTCGCATAAGCATGCATTCGATTATTCTACAGTTCATGAATAATAATAAAATATGAGGGTAGTAATGTGCGTATAAATAGAATTGATGAATGAACAATAACGTTCTTTCGAACCAAAATGAAACAAAGAAGATTAGGTGGTTGAAAAGGAACGGAGTCATCGATGAGTAGCAAATTTAACCCCCAAAATTCAAGAGTTTGGCGGTTCATTCCTTTCCAAATAGCTTGAGTTCTTACTCGACAACACCAGTCATAAGAAGAGACATCTAGCTGCATTAATGAGTCATATTTGTTTAATTCCATATTTGGAAGCTCCTACACATAACGAAGTTATTCAATTTTGGTTGATAGGTAATAAATACGGTAAGAGTACAAACTGTTAGTTGGAGGTAGGCGATTGAGTTTGCATACCTTCTTTTGGGTTTTTTCCTCTCTTCTGTGATGTTATACTTATTTGTGTGAACCTGGTGGTAGTTGGATAGGAATTGAAGTTGTTCACTTATGTCATACAGTAGAGGAAGTAATTAGTAACACGTGTACGGTAAATAAGTAAAGCACCCAAAAGTTTATTCATTTGAATGGAAAGTGATGCTAGTTAGGGGTGAACTCGGTTATTTTTGGCCGGATGAGGATTAATAAATCGAACCAACCCAATTAGTTCGATTTTTAAAAATTGAACTCGTTTACCAAAAATATTATTTTGAACCCAATCGTACCCTTTAAACATGGTGTTGGATTGGGTCAGGTTGGTTTGGTTTAAACCTTTAATAAGATTATTTACACTTTTAAGAATTAAAAATTAAAAATAAATTTAACCAAAAGTTGAAGTGTAACCCATAATTTAACAAAAGATATATAATATTGGATACTAAACGTACCGTGGACCAATTTCAGTAAAAATCTACCTAACGGTCTACTTCCCTATTACAATATAGGGCAGTGAATTGTGTCATCCTAAATTTAGGCCAACACTATTCACCGCCTAAATTTTTTTAATAAAAAAGTATTATTTTTATGTTTTATATATACGTTAATTTATTCATTGAATGTTATTATATATATTTAAGTAGTTTTTAATTATATTTATAAATTTTCACTTATATGTATAACAATTATTTAACAAAAATATATTAAACACCATGAAATATTTTAATTCAAATTAATAATAAATAATTTATAAAATAAAGATTACATTTTGATAAAAAATAAATACAAATATAACTTATAGAAAAGGATAATATGAACTTAAATATTGATTTAATAAAACGAATTATTTCTTGAACTTCTAAGATAATAGGTATGTGAATTAGTATCAAGATATTAAAATGACAATATATTAAAAGTTCTTAGAAAAAACTTTATATACGAATTTGGACCAAAATTTTGCCCCAACTGTTGGAATAAACTGTTGTTGCAACCCAAATTTAGGTCGAGAGTTTGAGCAAAAACCCTCACCATTGTTCGACATGCCCTTAGGAATACCGATATTACCATCTCTTTCTGTAGTTGTAATACGTTAAAGTACAAAATCATTACTCAGTTCGTATCCTATTGTTTTTTTTATAAGAAAGTTTTTTGTTTATAATATTTTTTTATTATTTTTTTTTAATTTATTGGTAGTTCAAAATTTTTATTTCTTTTGACCATCAATTTAGTTAAACATTTATATAACAGTATATTAATAGTTCTTAAAAAGGATAATATGAACTTAAATATTAATTTAATAAAATAAAATATTTCTTGATACTCTAGAAGAATAGGTATGTGAATTAGCATCAAGATATTAAAATAACAATATATTAATAGTTCTTAAAAAAAATAACTTTATATATGAATTTGGACCAAAATTTAGACTCAACTGTTGGAATAAACCGTTATATCGCCCCAAATTTAGGCTAAATGTTTGGACAAAAATCCTGACCACTATTAGAGTTCACTTACGAATACCGATATTACCAATTGGTTCCATGGTTGTAATACGTTAATGTACAAAACCATTACTCAATTCGTATCCTTTTTTTTATAAGAAGGATATATTTTCAAAAGTTTTTTGTTAACTTTTTTTTATTGGTAGTAAAAAATATTTATTTCTTATGAGAATCAATTCAGTTAAACATTTATATTCCACTATATTTGAGGCAAAGCTGTAATCCAGTTTGAGGCCACTGTAAGTTTTCGAAAATATTTACTTATTACTTATTCTGATTTTAAGTGTGTGGTCTTCAATTTCTTTTATTAAAGTAAAGGCGTAGTGAAAGAATTTTATTCAACAAAGAAGAAACAAATAATTTGAAGTTGGAAACTGAAACCATACAACTATATTTATATACAACTTGTTTAGTACCAATTGAGTGTTTTCGAAATTATATTGATAGTTGGAGAAAATTGTTTAAGCACAAGAGAGTGATGAAAGTGATATATGTTGTATTTTAGATATATCAGTTTACATAAGTTGAGTAATAGAAACTTTTTGTGGTATAGTTATTTAGTTATAGTCATACCCACTTGGAACGATTAAATTAACATAATGCGTAAACAAATAAGCTTCACTCTTACTTAGGTATGGTTACAATCCAAATAAAGTCTTTTACAATACCAAAAGGAAATAAATTACTGTATGAAGTGGCACAAACAGAGAGGCAACACATAACTTGTTCTGGAATTTCTTCAAAGACCGTTTACTTCCCAGAACCTGGATAACAAATTATGGTATTAGTTAGATCATATGTTCTGTCCTTAGAGAACATATTACATTTTTTTAAGAACTAATTTACCTATTTCGTAAATTTGTGACCCGGCAGCAGTTGGAATTGATTTCAACACTGGTTGCTGACATATTGGACAAAGTTTTCTCCTCCTTGTATCGGTTAAAAACTATTCTACATGATGAGATTATTATAATGGTATGGTACGCCGTTGATTCATATACATATTCTGGAAAGTTATAGCGAGATCATCCCATAGACGGACTTTGTTGTCATTGCTGTGGAATATATTTACGAAATCACAACTAGGAAGATAATTTACAACTAATTATGCAAACGTAAAGAGCAAAACACTATACTTACATGAGGTCAGAAATCTAAAAATACAGGTAGAACTGCTTCATAGTATTGCGGTTGGTCATTTCTTTCATAGGCTTCATATCATTTACTATTACAACAACATCTTAATCGATAAACACCGCAAAAACATTAAATAAGTTGTTCGCAAGTTAATAACATAAATGGATGTACAAATGACTAACCAATAAGAAAAATCTCATCATATTCAATCTCATAAATCCTGTTCAGATTTGTAAACCCATAAATTTGTTCAGGTATCAAACCCCATGAATCAGGTAGAGGCGTGATGACAGTGCTAGGGGTGAGTATCATGTGATTTTCTGAATCAAAACATTTAAACTTACCATTAGGCTTCTGAACAATGAAGTTATGGATCTTATAGTTTTTCCCAAGAACAAAGATTCCAAGCATATGAGGAAGGACGTCGGAATTTATCCAAACAAGCATCTTTGCATGCCTATTTCCAATTTATAAACGTACTACTTGACACCAGATATTTTGTGCAAGAAGGAAAAAGTAGTTCAAGTAGTTCAGGTTGGTGGAAATTTTTTATATACAACTTTATTCGTTATATGTTTTATTTTTTTTGAAATTATAAAGAAAAGGTAACACATGGTTGCTTGACAAAAATATTATCCAACTATAAGTATACTTATATTCAAGTTTTTATTTATAATAATAATAATGTTATAGTTATGTCTTTTTTTCGGACCTTGCAGTTTATTAGTTTTGTATGTTTTTTAAAGATATCAAAGAAGGTGGTAATTTACTATATATGGCTACTTAAATTTTCTAGAAATTATATAAAACTAAGTGCAATATTACTTTTCCTAAAAACATACAATTTATGGCATCATGTAAGTATCACAATGGGTTGTTTCCCTGCTCAAATTTATGTTGAACTTGATTTGGGTAAGAATTGCATATGCATCATCTTTTTATTGATGTAAAACAAATACACCCATGAGCAAAATCGGACTACAATAAGTTGGAGGAATAAAAATATTTTGTGCATATTTAGATTAACTTTGGTACATATTTAGCATAGTAAGTTACGTTGACGACAATTGTAATTTGATATATTTTACAGATCTCTGACTACATTGTCTTTATTCTGAAATACAGTTTTGTTTGCAGTTATTTTAGAAATTTTATGATACTAATTTCACGGTTAATTATAACTAACAGTGTATACGGTCGAACTTTGATATATATTATTGTTTGTTATGGGTTTTGTATTATGCTTAATTTTTTTAGAAAAGGTAAGATATGGTTGGTTCACCTGAATCTTATTAAAATTAGTTAATATTTATATCTTCATTATGATATATTATAATAAAATGACCTTTTTAATAATTTTCTATTAGTCAGTTAATATTTTGACTTTCTAAAAAAATACTTGAAGAAATTTAGTAGGAACTATATTAAACTGTTACAAAATTTATTTGCATAAGAATATACAACTTAGGTTATCATGTCAGCAGCATTATGGGTTGTTTCCCGCCAACGATTTAAATATAATAAAATAAATTAGAATTTTATCTGCAAAAACATGGACTGCATTGAGGTGGAGGACTAACAAAAATTTTGGTATATTTAGATTTAGTTTCGTAAACATTTAGGTCGACATATTACATTCAGGTTGGTGGAAATTGGTTATATAGAACTTTAATCGTTATATGTTATATTTTTCTGAAATTATAGAGAAAACATAACACATGGTTGCTTGACAAAATTATTATCCAACTATAAGTGTACTTATATTTAAGTTATTATTTATAATAATAATTGTTGGATATATTTGATAATGTCATGGATAATATGATTTATGTTTAGTTTTCAGATCTTACTTAAACAGGATAAATCAGTACTTACTGGAAGTCAGGACTTAAGGATATCAGTACTTATATTATCAGGAGATAATCATCAGAAGATGGATATCAGAACTTAAGTGCTGAAGTACATTCAGATAAGGACAATAGCTGATTAAAGGAAAGAAGATCGAGATAAGCATAAGAAGAGATATGCATGAAGAAGGAATTCTATGAAGAATAGAATACTTGGAAGAAAAGATATCTGATTGATATATTTTAGGAAGCAGAATTATATTCCATATCAATTAGTGATTATCTTGTAACTGTGTAGTATATAAACACAGACATAGGGTTTACACTATAAGTGTTATCATATTCGAGAAGATTATTCGTAGTAACCCTAGCAGCTCTCGTGATATTTGTTCATCACTGAGAGGTAACAGTTCCATACTGTAACAGAGTTTATTGTTTTAATAAAGTTTGTTTTCTGTTACTTGAGATATTAAAGTTTGATTTGATTATACTTTACACTGTATTCACCCCCTCTACAGTGTGTGTGACCTAACAAGTGGTATCAGAGCCTATCTGTTAACGCACATACAGTTAAAGATCCAAACACAATCATGTCTAACACAGAAACTCCAACTAAGCCTACCAAAACTGAAGAACCACCAAAGACACATATTCAAAGTCGGTATGAGACCATCAGAGTTCCCATACTGAGACCATCTGAATATCCCATATGGAAGGTGAGGATGACCATGTTCCTGGAAGCAACAGATCCAGAATATCTTGATAGAATCAAGGAAGGGCCTCACAAACCAACCAAGCTCGATGTTGCAGTTGCAGGTGAAGCAGCAAAGACCGTACCAAAGGAGAAGAGTGATTATACTGCTGAAGATATAATATCAATTGCTAAGGATGCTAAGGTACGACACTTACTGCATAGTGCCATTGATAATGTAATGTCAAACAGGGTAATTAACTGCAAGACTGCAAAGGAGATATGGGATGCTCTGGAAACAAGGTGTCAGGGAACCGATACAATTAAGAAGAACAGGAAGACAATACTCACTCAAGAGTATGAACACTTTGACTCAAAGGCTAATGAGTCATTGACTGATTTATATGATAGATTTGTCAAACTCTTGAATGATTTTTCATTGGTTGATAAGGAGTATGATCTTAAAGATTCAAACCTTAAATTCCTGTTAGCTCTTCCTGAATGCTGGGATTTGAAGGCAACAACAATAAGAGACAACTACAATCTTGATGAAATAACTCTTGATGAAATTTATGGAATGCTCAAGACTCATGAACTTGAGATGGAACAAAGAAGCAAGAGGAAAGGAGGAAAGTCAAGGACAGTTGCTCTTAAGGCTGAAGAAGAATCCCCCAAGGCAACTACCTCAAGGAAAGATAAGGGTAAAGCTCTTTTCACAAAGTCTGATACTGAGTCATCAAGTTCTGAAAGTGATGATGACTCAGATTCTGAAAGCTTGCCTGAGACTGATGCTGATGAGGAGATGATGAAGCTGTGTGCTCTTATGGTGAAAGGGATCACAAAGATTGCATACAGGAAGTTCAGGAAGGGAAAGAAGTTTTCCAGGAAAGGCACAAGTTCTGATAAAAAGAATTTCAGAAGATCTGAGGGCAGAGGAGGAAAGTCTGATAGAGGAGATTATACCAATGTCAAATGCTATAACTGTGGTGAGAAAGGCCACATATCTCCTGATTGCAAGAAAGTGAAGGGTGACAAAGGCAAGGCTCTGGTCACAAAGAAGAAAAGCTGGACAGACACCTCAGACTCTGAAAGTGAGGAGAACTATGTTTTGATGGCAAATGCTGATAAAGAAAGTGCTGAGAGCAGTTCTGAAGTTGCTGAAACAAAGGTACCTCAGACTACTTATGCTTTTCATACTGATGATATTAATGAGTTGAGAAGATATCTTAAAACCATGTTTGTTAGTTATAGAGATCAAACTTTAACATGTGAAAGATTAACTTCTGAAAATCTTGCTTTTAAGAAAAGAAATGATTTCTTAGAAAAAGAGTTAGTTATGTTCCATCAAACTCAGAAGGATAGAGATGATGCTTTTTATGTTAGGGATGAAGTGCTAAAAATGAATGAATCTCTAAAAACAGAGTTAGAAAAGGAAAGAGAGATTATCAGGACTTGCACTAACTCTGGCAGAACAACTCAAAATTTTTTAAGTAGTGAAAATTGGAAAGAGGGTTTAGGTTATGGAGAGAATAAGAATGATAAAGGAACTGTAGAAATTAAGCCAGTTGTTGTCAAGCAAAAATCAAAGTTAAAACCTGTTAAGTTTGTAACTGCAAAGTCTGATAATGAGAAATCAGAAGTTAAAGTGGAATTAACTTCTGACAAACTAAAACAGGAAAAGACAGCTGAAGTAAACATAGGCTTAATAACTAAGAAGCAGCTTAAGCATAAGCTGAAAGATGTTAAGAATGCAAACAAGGTAAAATCACCTAGGAAAAATAGGAATGGAAAGGAAGGTGTGAATAAAAGCAATAATTACAAGCCTGTTCCTAAAGCTCCTAGGAAAACGTGTCATAACTGTGGAAGTTCTAACCATCTGGCTTCTTGTTACAGGAAGAATAAGAACATAAACTCCTTACCTTCAAAGTCAGGAGTTAAGAGTCAGTCTGTTAGATACAAACCACAAAATCCTTATTTTCATTGTGGTAGTTTATGGCATTCCATTTATACTTGTAAGGAATATCATAGTTTGTACTATGATTATTATCAAATAAAACCTTCTTTGAAGAAAGTTTCCATTGTTCCTTCTAGTGTAAATTCTGATTCAAAGTCTGATAGTGTAAGTTCTGATAAGAAAATTGTTAACATAAACTCTGATGTTAAACCCGCTGCAAATGTTAACAAACTTGATAAGGCCAAAGGATCCAAGCAAGTCTGGGTCCTTAAAACTAATCATTAGTGGTCTTTGTGATTGCAGGGCAACAGGAAAAATATCCTAGTTCTGGACAGTGGATGTTCAGGACATATGACTGGAAATAAGGCCCTGCTATCAGACTTTATGGAGAAAGTTGGCCCAAGTGTTTCTTATGGAGATGGCAACATTGGAAAAACATTGAGATATGGCAATATCAATCTTGGGAATGTCATCATTAAAGAAGTAGCTCTGGTCTCCGGACTTAAACACAATCTGCTGAGTATAAGTCAAATCTGTGACAGAGGTTATCATGTTGATTTCTTTGAAGAACACTGTGAAGTTGTGAGTAAAGCTAAAGGCAAAGTTGTTCTGAAAGGATACAGGCGTGGTAACATTTATGAAGCTAAGCTTTCAACAAGTACTAATGTTTCTGTAATATGTCTGATGAGTAGAGCATCAATTGAAGAAAGCTGAAATTGGCACAAGAAACTCTCTCATTTAAATTTCAATAATATAAATGAACTAGTCAAGAAAGATCTTGTGAGAGGACTGCCAAAGTCAGTATTTGCTCCTGATGGCCTTTGTGGTTCTTGTCAGAAGGCCAAACAAAGAAAATCTTCATTCAAGAGCAAGACTGAATCATCAATTCTTGAGCCTTATCATCTACTACATGTTGATCTATTTGGTCCAGTGAATGTCATGTCTATTGCAAAGAAGAAATATGTGTTGGTCATAGTGGATGAGTTCACCAGATACACATGGGTGTATTTCTTGCACACAAAAAGTGAAACTGCATCTATCTTGATTGATCATGTCAAACATCTGGATAAATTGGTCAAAGATTATGTGAAAACCATAAGGAGTGATAATGGCACTGAGTTCAAGAATTTGATAATGGAAGAGTTCTGCAAAAACCATGGAATTAAGCAAGAATTTTCTGCTCCTCGAACTCCACAGCAAAATGGAGTTGTTGAAAGGAAGAATAGAACTCTCATTGAAGCTGCACGTATAATGCTTGAAGAAGCAAAGCTTCCAACCTATTTCTGGGTTGAAGCTGTGCAGACTGCTTGTTTTACTCAAAATGCAACACTCATTAACAAGCAAGGAAAAACACCATATGAAATGGTGAAGAAAAAGAAGCCAAATCTGAAGTATTTTCATGTATTTGGATGCAAGTGTTTTGTTCTCAAGACTCATCCTGAACAGCTATCCAAGTTTGATCTAAAAGCTGATGAAGTAATCTTTGTTGGATATCCACATTCCACAAAAGCCTTCAGAGTCTATAATTTGAGAACAAGAGTGGTCATGGAATCTATCAATGTCTATTTTGATGACAAGAAGATTACTGGTCTTGAAGATTTTATTGATCATGATCAGCTGAGATTTGAAAATGAAGACTCAAATTCTGATACTGAAAATCCTGACAGTCTAAGTCCTGATACTGTAAACTCTGATGGATTAAACTCTGATGTTATTGAAACTGAAATGACTATGCCAAAGGAAGATGAACTTATGCAGGGGGAGCATACTCAAGAACATATCACATCTCAAGAAGCATCAGAACATACACCTGGCTTGTCAAGTTCTGACAAGCCAAGTTCTGATAGTTCTGAAAATCTAAATTCTGAAGAATCCAACTCAGAGAGCATAGTTTCAGGGGGAGCATCAGAAAATGAAAATGAAGACAACATGGATCATGGGGGAGCATCCAGTTCTAGAGAAAACCTTCCATCTGCAAGGAAGTGGACTAAATCACATACACCTGATTTGATAATTGGAAATCCTGATGCAGGTGTCAGAACTAGAACAGGTACTTCAAACGAATGTCTTTACAATTCTTTTCTCTCTCAGACTGAGCCAAAGAAAGTGGAAGAAGCTTTTCAAGATGCTGATTGGGTGCAAGCAATGCAGGAAGAGTTAAATGAATTTGAAAGAAACAAAGTCTGGACCCTAGTGCCAAGACCAAAGAATAGATCTGTTGTTGGTACAAAGTGGGTATTCAGAAACAAAACTGACAGTGATGGCATAATTACAAGGAATAAGGCAAGGTTGGTTGCAAAAGGATATTCTCAATATGAGGGAATTGATTATGATGAAACATTTGCACCAGTTGCTAGGTTAGAAGCCATAAGGATATTTTTGGCTTATGCTGCTCACAAAAAGTTTACTGTCTTTCAAATGGATGTGAAAAGTGCTTTTCTCAATGGAGAATTGGGGGAGGAAGTATATGTTGAACAACCTCCAGGCTTTGTAGATTTCAAACATCCAGATTATGTCTACAGGCTTGATAAAGCACTTTATGGACTTAAGCAAGCTCCCAGAGCATGGTATGAGACTTTAGCTCAGTTTCTTCTGGAAAGTAGATTCAACAGAGGAACAATAGACAAAACACTGTTCTACCTCAACCATGGAAATGACTTACTTTTGGTCCAGATTTATGTTGATGATATCATTTTTGGGTCTACAAATGACAGACTTTGCAAGAAGTTTGCCAAACTGATGCAGTCAAGGTATCAGATGAGTATGATGGGGGAACTTAGCTATTTTCTGGGCCTTCAAGTCAAGCAAAATGAAGAAGGCACTTTTATTTGTCAAACTAAGTACACCAGAAACTTGCTGAAGAAATTTGGAATGCAAGATTGTTCAAGTGCATCCACTCCCATGGCCACTGCAACAAAACTGGATAAGGATACTGGTAAATCAGTAGATATTACTGATTACAGAGGTATGATTGGCTCTCTACTCTATCTAACTGCTAGTAGACCTGATATCATGTATGCTACCTGTCTTTGTGCAAGATTTCAAGCAGATCCAAGAGAACCTCACTTAACAGCTGTGAAAAGAATTTTCAAGTATCTTAAGGGAACAGCTGATCTGGGATTGTGGTATCCCAGAGAATCAGATTTTAAACTAATAGGTTACTCAGATGCAGATTTTGCAGGTTGCAATATTGACAGGAAAAGCACAAGTGGAAGCTGCCAATTTCTTGGAGGCAGATTGGTTTCTTGGTTTAGCAAGAAACAAAAGTCAATTTCCACATCAACTGTAGAAGCAGAATATATTGCTGCAGGAAGCTGTTGTTCATAGATTCTTTGGATGAAGAATCAGTTACTGGATTATGGGTTAACATATTTCAAAATCCCTATTTACTGTGATAATTAAAGTGCTATTGCTATGACAGGTAATCCAGTTCAACACTCTATGACAAAGCACATCAGCATCAGGTACCACTTCATCAGGGAACATGTAGATGAAGGTACAGTGGAATTACATTTTGTTCCAACAGATCAACAATTAGCAAATATCTTCACAAAACCATTGTGTGAAGCTACTTTTACAAGATTGGTAAATGAACTTGGAATGGTTTCAGGTTCTTTCTCTAAATCTGCTTAGTTTTGTTCTGTTGCATCAGACTTTATGATCAGTATTTACAGAATTTAATCTCTTTGTGTATTCTGTGCTTAATTGAAAAATATGTTTAAGTACTGACTGTTGTCTGATCAATGTTTCTAAACTCTGATAGTGATATGTCTGTTTAGGTAACTATTCAATCCTATGAGGATAACTGTGCTAGATGTTGACCTAGTATTCTTCAATAAACAAGGGATTCCATGTAAGAAGTAATTATTTATGTGGAAATCTATTGACACAAGCAAATTTTGATAATTGAGCTTAGTTGAGTTTACTTTGTCTATCTTATTACTAAGTCACAAACTAGAATAATGCTACTCATCTGTTAAGTTCTGGTGCTAGTAAATCTGTTGAATGTACTAAGTGCTGATAAACCTCACTTATCAAAAGAAAAAGAAAGAGAAACAAGGATTAAAAATCAGGTACTCCTTTGAGATCTAGAGTAAAAATGTGGAAGGAAAGACCCAAGTACATTGCTGGTATTAAGTAATATGCATCAGAAAAGCAAATAAAATATTTTCTTGGTGACTTTTCACACTCTATGATTACTGGAGAAATACTCTGATAATAGCATAAATTCTGATAAGCAGTCGTGACTCACTTACACTGAGAAGCCACTGTAAAATAGAATTTAAAAAGATGCACAAAATTAGCACAAAATAGTTGAGGTGGACTCAAGCATGAATTCATTCAATAGTAGGTTTCAGAATATTGACATGTTTTTAGTAAAGTTTTAGTTATGCCTTATTTCTAAGATGTACTGAAGTGAATCAGACTTTACTCTTTGTCTGATATTTAGCTTAATGCACACACTAACCACTCCATATGAATGATGAAAATCACTGTGGGGATCTATGTTGTTTTAGATGAACAATCATTGTGTCACATTGCACAAATTCTGAGGACAAGTTCTGATTGCATGTTTTGATGATTAAGTTCCGAAGAATATAAATCAGAATTTGTGTGAGGACTTACTAAAATAGGCATTCCTTTTTCGAGTTAAGAAATTATGTTCTGATGACTGTTAAGTTCTGATATAAGTCTAAGTTCAAATATTATAGTCTGATTCTTTACTTGGCTTATTTTTGGAGAAAATTTGACAACAATCTCAGTTTAAACCAAAATAATGTTGAAGTGGAAGATTAATAGTCACTATAGTTAGGGATAGTGGTACTCGTACATGAACAGTCAACTTTTACTTGCTTCTTGTGCGCATTAAACCATGTTTTCTCTTTCCAATGAATGTTTTTCTTTTTCCAAGTCTGGGGAGACGAGGTAGAATTAATTCCACCTGTCAGCATTAAATTTCTTTGCGTCTCCTGGCATTCTCTTGCCTATATAAACAACCACTTCACATCAGCCTTCCCATCAACTCTTTTATCACAAACTCACCTTCATACTTTTTCTATCAAAAACACCATGGTCAATTACAATATGTTTTTGAACTACAAAACATTCAACATGGAGCTGAGCTGTGCTGATTGGCAGCAGGAATGGCACGTCACTGCCATTCCTGATGAGATATGGGACTCCGTTCCCCAGGAGGTACTCACCCACCTCCTGTTCTTCTACATGGACTACCATCGCCATCTGGAGCGATTGGAGGAGGAAAGGCTGGAAGCTCTCCGCCAACAAGAGCGAATCATTCGACTCGCTATTCTGTTTGTCGAGAGTAGGAAGAAGAAATAATTTATTTTCTTCTTCCTGTTTTTCTTCATCATCAGCCTTGCCCTGCTTCTTGAGCTAGGACTAAGGCTGTTGACGTTAGGTTTAGCAGCTTAGGGAAATCTTGTACAAGTTCTGATTTAATTTAAATTTCATGAATATATTCTCTTGATATATTAATGAAATTTGTTTTTGTTTTAAGATCTTGTCTCTGAGATATTTTGTAATGTATTGATAAATCCTGATACATATTCATATTCTGATGACCATATAAATTCTGTTTTAACTTAAGTTCTGATTTTATTTTATCAGTACTTGCTCGTCCGATTTATTATGGTCATTTTCACTTGATTTTTTTTCAGAATATTGATGTTGCAGTGAAAAATAATTAAATAAGTGGGAACAGTTTCAATTTTGAATTAAAACTGGTTCACCTTGATTAATGGAATAACTGGGTAAGTGGAACGTTTTTTTTTCCTTGAAAAACTGCAAGTGGGTAAGTAATGATTACTGTTTTCTCGTGCCCATTAACTATTCATTTTTACTACATGTCTGACAGGTGTCCAACGGTTACATTTTTTTTTTCAAAAGTACAAGTAAGATAGAGAGAGGATTTTTTAATCTTTTATTTCCTTTCATACTTTTTCTCTCTATTTGCTTTTACTCTCTTTTCTCTTCTAACGTTGGTTTTTCATATAGACATTCTATCAAACACCTGACAGGCACTTTTACATCTCGATTATTTTCATGGCACCTAAGGATTTGATCATTGATGGAGCTAAATTTGTTCCAAACAACTATGCTGCAATTCTTGATAATGTTGAAGCTCCGTCTGAATTGCATTTTGTGCAAGATCTTCTTGCACACAGAGAAATCGGGTATGCATTGACCCAACCTTCCGTCTTCTCAAGCCAACAAGTTCTGACAATTTGGAGGACTGGAAACTTTGATAATGGTGGTCCAAATGGTACTCCTAGTATTGTTTTCGAAGGGGGTGATTCTTCATATGCAGTCACTCCTGGTACAATACGCAAGGCTCTACATCTCCCAGAAGGATGTACTTTTTCAATTCCAGAGGAATCAGCTCTTCAGGAGTTAATGGCCAGTTTGGGGTATGAACAGAGTTTGGCAAAGCTTGGGGCAGTTGAAACGGGCTCATACCAGAAGGGAATGGAGCTTCTTCTTCGACTGCATCACTAAAGCTTTTGGGAACAAGTGTTCGAATTTTGATGTCATCCCCATAATGAGTCAGCACATCGGGTATGCCATTATAAACCAAACTCATTTTGATTTTGCAACGGCTATAATAGGTTTTATTGGGGATAGGATGACAGAGGATAGGAATGTTGTTTACTTTGCTAGATTCTATCAACTTATATATACTTTTTGTACTGATGAACCTCGACTAACCAGTACCTTAACTTCACCTTTTAAAGTTGCAAAACATTACTTTAATGACCTGGTAAATGCTGACACTAAGAAACCAGTGGTTAGACCTTTACAGATTCCTCAGTCTGTGAAACAGATCTTAGTAAATGCTGATCATAATTCCTATAGATCTGTTTATCCTGATATTCAACCAACAAACACCTCTCACACACCACAACAACCATCAGCACCTACCACCCATACTATTCAACCAACCCTTAGGCAATATATCAAATCCTATCTCTCCACTTCACAGACAGTTTAACCCTCATCCTCAGCACCTACTGTGAAGCCTTCATCTTCCAAACCTAAGAGGACAAAGACTGTTCCTCAAACACCTCAAAAGAGAAAGAGGATTGCTTTGAGAGATGAGTCTGACAGTGAGGAACAGGTTTCTGCATCAGAACCTGTTGTCCAAGAAGCCGAGACAGTGACTTCTCAGAAGGATTCTGAAATTGGGGGATCTAGGCTTCTCAAGAGGCTTAGAAGAATGATTGTTCCTGAAACTCCCAAGGAATCCATATCTACAAAGAGATACAAGAAACAGAGGGTAAAAAGGCCAGTTTCAGATTATGAAGAAGCAGCAGCTAAGGAAGGAGATCAGGAATCTCTGATCTCACAAGAAAAGGAATTTGCTAAAGTCACTTCTTCTTCATCAACTCCATCTCAGGAAGCTGTTCCTGAAAAGGCCAACACATCATCTGTGTCTCCTGTTCAAAAGTCTGTATCTCCTGTTAATACAGGTACCAGTACTGAAATTGATGTTCAGAACCTGGTTGTTCCTGAAGTAATTCTCCTAGAAGCTCCAACAGCAACTAATCCATCAACAACACCTGTTACTGATGCTGCTCAAAATTCAGACTTCTCTTCTACACCTTCTCTGCATCTCAATGCTGATGATCAGAATATAGGTGAGCATCAGGATATGGCTATTGATCAGAACTGAGAACCAGATCAGCAATTAGAGGATGCTGAAGCCTCCATTGCTACTCACACTGTTGTTTTATCAGAAAATACTGATTCTGTAAGTTCTGATGCTGCAAATGCTGGAGATACTGGTGATGCTGCTCCAAATGTAGATGCTGATAAAGCAGGTCCTTCAGGACATGCTCCTCAACAAACTATTCTTAAATCTGAACTTGTTAAGAAGTTTGTTACCAGAGAAGCACCAGTGCCTTGGAGTGAAACTCCTGCAGGACAGGAGTGGACTAAGGAATGGAACTCAGTTTTCTGTGTTCCAAATGCAAAGCATCTTGCTGAGCACTTGACAAAAGCTGATGAAATGTTAATTTCTGATGATTTCAAAACCCAGCTTTGAGTCACTGCATTGAGTACTAAACATCTACAAGGTCTCCATTCAACTACTCATGCAGAGCTACACAAGATTCAGGAAGAATTCATCGAACAGGACCAAATTCAGAAAATTGACAAAAAAAAGTTCTTCCAACCTACCTTTGACAGGATTGCTTATATTGAGAAGACTCAAGAGAAACAACAAGCTCAGATTGATGATATTCTGAAAAATCAAGCTTCTCAGCAATCTCAACTTACTGAAATCCAAGCCTCAGTGGAATTGCTTGTCTCTCTTCTACTACCTGCTGATGCCAAAAAGGGGGAGAAAGTAATTAAGTCCAAATGCAAGACTGGCAAGACACTGAAAGGGAAGGATGATGAAAATGATGATCAAGGAAACTCTGGAATGGATAGAGGTCATAGTCAAGGTAGAGGTTTCTCATCAAGAAAAACTGAAATCACAAGTCACAGGATAAGTTCTGATACTGGGAAAAGAATTAGTTCTGCTACTGGTAAAAAGATAAGTTTTGATGAACTTTTAGATCTTGATGAAGAAATGTCAAGACAGTTATTTCTTCAGCAAAATCCAGGAATGGACTTGGAGAGTTTAATGGAAGAAGAAGCCAGACTTAAATTAGAAAAAGTCACATCTAAATCTGAAGCTTCTGGTAAAAAGACACTTCCAAAAATCAAAGGCATTGTGATAAAAGAAAGGACAAATACTGAAGCAACATTGGCTAAATCACAACTGCAGATAGATCCAAGATCCAAGGGTAAAGAAAAGGTTGGTGAACCTATCAAGGTTTATGTGCCTCCTGAGAATGAAGAAATCACTGATGAAAAGGATGATCTTGCTCTGACTTCAAGAAAAGTTCTTAATACAACCTCTGACATGGCTCAAGTTGTTCAGAGTCAAGAGACAGTAAGTTCTGATATTCCAAAGAAGCAAGTAACCTCTGACATAGCTCAAGTTAACTTTATATCAGAAGTTAGACCAAAGACACTCCTACCAGGATTCACTAAAGCAAAACAAACTCAACCTTTGAAGACTGCTGCAAGTGGTTTTGAAGCAAGAGTAGTTACTGGAAAGGAAGCAAGAGATAAAATTGGATTGGGAAGTGCTGATGAAAGAAGAATACAGAACACTACCAATGATCCAACTTCCTTGAGTGAACCAGGTATTGGAGCAACTCCTGAGAGATTGAATCAACTGGAATATGTACAAATGGTTTACCATACCTACTTGAAAGAACACATCTTGTTATACTTCATGACAGATGGTAGGGTTTATCATATAAGGCAAAATGTCATTCCATTGAAGTATTTTGAAGAATTGGAGCATGTACTATTCTTACTTCAAGTGGATGACAGATTGACAGGAAGTGCTGCAAACTATTTGAAGGATCAGATTCAGAGACAGAAAAGGCTTTATTCTGTTAAGTCTGACAGCACATATGTTCCAAAGTACAGAGATCACAAGGGTGATATAGTTGAAATGAAGCCCAACACTGCTAAAATTATAACTACCTTTCTGGGTTACAGGGCTGTGGAATTCAATCTTGAGTCTGATAAAGCTTATTTGATCAGACTGGATCAGGATATAAGAAAATCAAAGATTAATGATCACAGGGCTGCAATCTTTCAAATTGGTGAAGATAATGCAGAGCTTAAAGATGCTAAAAGTGTTGGATTTTAAACGCAGCGGAGGCATGGTAAAACACTTTTACAAACATAAAATCCAAATAAAAGCATAGTATCGTGGTAAAAACGTAGGGATCGATTACTAACCTTTAATATGCGATCCAATAGCAACATTCGGAGATCCTTAGCAGCTGCTCCTCAAACGTGAAGCACTCCACCGGTATCCACCAAGAAAACGACGTTAAGGAGGAGGAGGAGGTGGAGAGAATTTGGTTTTCTAAAACATTTGGGTTTTTGGGTTCGAATGAAAATAGGGTCTATAATAGTATATTTATAGGCAAAATTTTCAGCTGAAATTTTCCCATAAATATTATTATTATTATTATCCCATTTATTATTCTCATTAATAATTAAAACACATTTTAATTATTAATCCTTTTTCTAAACACTTTAGAAATAATTCTCTCTCTTGATTTAATTTCCAAAAATTAAATCCTTAATTAATAATATTAAGAACTTTTCTTAATTAATTTATAATCAATTAAATCTCATTTAATTAATTATTAAATTTGCCAATTAATTATTTATTTCACAAATAAATAATTATTAGCCATTATTAATTAATTCCTCCACCATAAAATCATTCCCTTTTTATGGTGTGACCCTGTAAGTTCAATATTAAGCCGGTAGTAGAAATAAATAATAATAAAACTATTTTATCATTATTTATATAAATTCTCTAATTTATTAAATATGATTAATTAATTAATCATATTTATTCTACATCGTGAGGGATACTTCTCAGCATATCACGACTATCCGGATAATATGAATTCACTGCTTAGAATACCAAGAACCTATTCAGTGAATAGTTACCGTACAATAAACTCCTTCTACCATACAATGTCCCGATTAAATACAAGGCATGGATCTCGTGTCAAGCCTATCTTATTCAATCACTTGCTTACCATTTACTATGCGTAGTTCTATGCAAATTAGAAACTCCTTTCTAATTTCATTCACTCTGGCCAGAGATTCCTGAACTAGCATAAGTGGATCAGCCTTGAACATTCGCTTCCTTCACTGGAAGGGGTAGATCCTTTATTGATCATACACTATCTTCGTGTACAAATTCCTATACCCAGTAGAGCCCTAATAATTGTCCCAGGAGACTAAAAACTAAACCAAAGCATAGTTCAGTGTACACAAGATGACTATGATGACCTCAAGTCTAAGGATACTTGTACAACTATCACTTTGTGAACAACTGCTGACACGTGAGTGAACTCCATCAGTTGTTCAGCTGTGCGAGTCATGTTCAGTGAACTTATTCTATAATAAGCCTACATACTAGCTATAGTGTCACCACACAAATGTCTATGAGAACAGACATCCTTCATAATGAAGCAAGCATAGTATGTACCGATCTTTGCGGATTATTAATTACCAGTTAGTAATCCTATGATCAGGAACTATTTAAGTTTAGAGTTATCATCTTTTAGGTCTCACTATTATGATCTCATCATAATCCATAAAAATCTTTACTCTAAACTATGGTATATCTTATTTAAACACTTAAATAGATAGAGCCCGTAATAAAAACAAAACAAGTCTTTTATTAATATCAATGGAATCAAAACAGATTACATAAAAGGTTATTCCTAAATCCTAATACCTGATTGGACTTAGGACATATTCCTTTCAAAAAGGAGAATGATTGATGAACTTAGATATGCTGAGAGATGTTTGTTGAAGAACTATCTCAGAACAACTCCTGACATGAGAGGGATCAGAAGATGAAGCCAAGTCAAGATCTACAACTGATTAAATTCTGATATTTGTACAGACTGAAACTGTTATCAGAAGTTAAATATTGGTAAAGCTTTAAGGACTGTAAGTTGTAGTTATCTAGTCTAATTCTCATGCATTTGTACTTAATGTTTTTGACATCATCAAATATCTGTTAAACTTGTATATTATGCTAATTTACAAGTTGGGGGAGATTGTTGGATATATTTGATAATGCCATGGCTAATATGATTTATTTTTAGTTTTCAGATCTTATTTAAACAGGATAAATCAGTACTTACTGGAAGTCAGGACTTAAGGATATCAGTACTTATATTATCAGGAGATAATCATCAGAAGATGGATATCAGAACTTAAGTGTTGAAGTACATTCAAATAAGGACAATAGCTGATTAAAGGAAAGAAGATCGAGATAAGCATAAGAAGAGATATGCATAAAGAAGGAATTCTATGAAGAATAGAATACTTGGAAGAAAAGATATCTGATTGATATATTTTAGGAAGCAGAATTATATTCCATATCAATTAGTGATTATCTTGTAACTGTGTAGTATATAAACACAGACATAGAGTTTACACTATAAGTGTTATCATATTCGAGAAGATTATTTGTAGTAACCCTAGCATCTCTCGTGATATTTGTTCATCACTGAGAGGTAACAGTTCCATACTGTAACAGAGTTTATTGTTTTAATAAAGTTTGTTTTCTGTTACTTGAGATATTAAAGTTTGATTTGATTGTACTTTACACTGTATTCACCCCCTCTATAGTGTGTGTGACCTAACAATAATAATGTTATAATTCAATTTTTTCGGACCTTGCAGTATATTAGTTTTGTATGTTTTTTGTAGACATCAAAGGAGGTGGTAATTTACTATATATGGCTACTTAAATTTTCCAGAAATTATATAAAACTGAGTGCAAAATTACTTAGCCTACAAACATATAATTTACGGCATCCCGTAAGTAGCACAATGGGTTGTTTCCCAGCTTGAATTTATGTTTAACTTGATTTGGGTAAAAATCGTATATACATCATCTTTCTATTGATGTATATAATATAAAATAATTACACCCATGAGCAAAACCATGGACTACAATCAGTTGCAGCAATTACAAAATTTTGTGTATATTTAGATTAACTTTGGTACATATTTAGCACAATAAATTACATTGACGACAGTTGTAAATTGATATATTTTACAGATCTCTAACTACATTCTCTTTATTCTGAAATACAGTTTTATTTGCAATTATATTAGAAATTTTATTATACTAATGTCATGGTTAATTACAAATGACAGTGTATAAGGTCGAATTTTGATATATATTATCGTTTGTTTTGTTTTTATTTGGAAATACAGGTTCGTTTGCAGTTATAGTTGATTTTTTTTTTAATAATTTCACGGTTAATTATAACTTACATTGTATAACGTCGAACTTTTATATATTTTATTGTTTTTTATGTGTTCCGTATCACGCTTCATTTATTTTGAAAAGTTAATATGTAGATGGTTGCCCCAAATATTCTTATAATTAGTCAGTGGTTATATATTCCTTACAATATATTTTAAAATAATATGAACCTTTTATTAATTATCTGTTCTCAAAGAACTATAGTTTACTTAATATTTAGAATTTCTTAAAATATGATTGAAGAAATTTAGTAGGAATTGTATTAATCTGATTACGAAATTCATTTGCCTAAGAATATACAACTTAGGCCATCATGCAAGCAAATTGATAGATTTTTTCCCGCCTACAATTTCTGTTTAATTTGACTTCAATACACATCGAGTATTACATCATATTTTTATTTATTTATATAATTTGTTATAATGACATCAATGTGCAAGACCATGGACTAATTACTTTTTTCCAGAATAACTAAATTATAATTTGTATTTATTTTCCGTCTACCTAGGTAAAAATTATGGTTTGTTATATATTATGTATTGGCCTTTATTTATTTACTAAATGTAAGATATGGTTGTTTGACAGAGATATTATTAAAAATTGTTGGAAATTCTATCTACATTACGATTTATTGTAATAAAATAACGCAAAGCAAAATATATATGTTTTACTAATTAAGTTTGGATTTGTAATTATATGGTTTACGAAAATGAGTACATATATGTTATATGTTCTGTTTTTCTAAAACTTTAAAGAAAACGTAACACATGGTTGTTTGACAACAAAATTATCGAACTATAAGTGTACTTATATTGAAGTTATTATTTATAATAATAACAATGTTATAGTCCTATTTTTTTCGGACCTCGCAATTTTACATTCTGGGATGTAATTTTAAACACACATTACTTATCTAAATTAGTATAGAGTTTATTAAATTTTTTCCACAAAAACTTATAATTTACATTCAGGGAGGTCAAAAGTTACAATATATTATTATTTATTTTATGTTTTCTATTGTGTTCAAATTTGTAAGTAAAGGTAAGACATGGTCAGAGGACACTGTACGTAACTTACAATACAGTAACATAAAATGACCTTTTTCAAACTTTTGTATTTTAAATTTTTTTTGTTACTTTAAAATTTTGTTGCAACCAAATTGCTGTTAAGAGAAAAATAAATAAAAATTCTAGTGGTACAACTCTCAACTTGTGAAGAATATATTGGTTTACTAAACTTGACTTTGGTTTGTAATTGTCTTTTAAGGCATTTATTTTTCAACGGTTACTTGTCTTCCATTTACTTGTATACACGGTATTTTTTGTTTATGTAACTCCCTTGTACTCTCTTCCTTCCCACTTTCCCCTTTTACCTTGTTCAAGGTTGTATTGTCTCAGTTTCGTTCATAAACTAAGCTCCTTCATTACGGTATGTAATCGACTTCTTAATATCAACATTTGACTTGTTTAGGGATGAATTGATTGTTTTTCGAAGTTTGCATGTATACATATAACTTTTATTAATCTTTCATGTTTTCGTACATAAATCATGTTAAATTTCGGCATTCAAAAATTTCTTCAAATTGAAATTTATCACTGTAATTTGGGGTTATTTATCCGTCTTTCAGTAGCACTAACTATTATTTATCCGTCTTTCAGCAACACTAACTATTATTGTTTGAAATTGAAATTTATCACTGTCATTTGTTAGTATAATGTCCGAAGTGATGGATTTGGCCCCCCAAATTTGTGAGGCGTTTGAGATTGTTAGAGTGTGATTCAGATGAGATGGTTAGTTTAACAATACTCTTTTATAATGATTGATATTTATCCATGTCATGTCCCTTTCTTACAGATGTTGGTTTTTTTTGGCAGTGTGTGCCTCATTCCTTTTGTATTAAATATGGGTTTGGTATTCCCTCCACTGTTAAATTTATTGTTCGTACCGGTTGTAAAATTTGGCTAGATTTTGATAAAGTTAACGAAAAACTAAAGGGCTTGCATTATTTTTACAACGATTTTGGTATTGTCAGTATGGTGGTGACTTTGATATGAAAATTTGTATACTTGAACTCTATGGCTCTGAGATTCAGTATCCTAATATAGTTCATCATCTCCAAACTCGTCTTCCATCTCATGGTATTTCCTGATCTTAAAGATTATTTTACAGTCTTTTTGATTCTGAAATGATTAACTAATAAATTTCATTATTAGTTTCTGTTTTCTCATGGTGGTTGGACTTTTGTACGAAATCTTGGATGGGGAGGCCAAGTCACTGATTCAGTTGTAAGTTATTTGTCAAATGCAAACATAATTTCAAAATGAATTTGGTATATTTTTTTTATGATCCCCGGGTCACTTTCACTTTTGGTAGTATGTACAATATGAATTTGATCAGCGTGTTGGTGCTCTGATTCCGAAAAAAATAGACTTTATTCTCAGCATTGGGTATAAGTTGGTTGGTAAATATGATGGACGTGAAAATGGCCTAAGCCATCTTTATGGTCTGCATAACCTTTGAAATATGCTACACGTGTCCAATTTGAATTGCTTCCACATTTTGGTTTTCCATATGATGGTGGTCATAAATTTGTCATTACTGTTATTGACACCTAACATATTGAAAGTCCTTTGGGTCATGTTTTCCCTCAACCTGGTAAGTATTTCTCTCTTGAAGGATTATGTTACACATCAGTGTTCATGTTGGAATATTTTATGATCTTTGTTCTATTTGAAGGTGTTGTATCATGTTTTTATAGTGGAGGGACTGCATTTGAGTTTGTTATTCAGCAATTTCAGCTTCTACCTCATGAACATGGACTGGTAAGTTTGTTAGTAATAAAAAACCGATTGTCCAGTTCCGGAATTTTGAATATATTATGTGATTTTCTTGCTTGATATACTCATGTGTTGAAGTAACCCAAAATTTTAAAGGTTCATTCATGTTTTTATGTATAAATTATATTTTAATATTTTAGTTTGGTATGTAGGACATCCCAGTTCAATTCAAAAACCTTTCCAAACATTGGTTAATACTGATTATATAAGTGCATACGTGGGGAATCGTTGCTGGCTTCTATAAATTCGTCGTCGCCGTGATAAGAAGAGATGCACCCTTAATGACGGTTGGCTGGTGTTTAGGAATGATTTAATGCTCGATGTAGGGGATAGATGTATTTTCAAGTGGCGTGATGACAGTTTTCGCAACTTCAATGTGGTAGTGTTGAAGAAAACGAAAGTAAATGAGGGCTGAAACACATCAACCAGAAAGATAAAGTTGTATCTGAAACTATGGACAATCACTTGCTATTATATATTTTGGTTCATGTAGTATAATTAATTATCTATGAAACTATTTTTATCCGGTTATTCTCAACTTTGTGGATCTCCAATAACTACTTAATAATGTTGGAGACGTTGAACTATTTGTGACGCTTAAGAAGTCATTGTTCAGTGAGTATTCTATAAATTTAGTATGTTACAAAATATTCAACAAGGTAGATATATGCCTTATTACTTTTTTATCCTTTGTGAGAAATATAAACCAATTACATCAATTAGCTTTCAGGCCATTATGTGCAATATATAAAACTGAATTTACTTGAATTATGATATACATGTTGCATACATGTTGCATACCTAAATACCTAAATATGTGTACATGGTGCATACTTGTACAATGGACAAATGATGTAAAGCATAAAACACCTCTTTGTACACAACATTCTGGGTTATATTAGTCGGATTACCTATTTGATCATCGGCAAAAATAGACGGTCCCCGGGGCGAAGTTACCCTACTTATTGCCACGTAGTACTAATCATAGGAAAAAAAAGGATTTGGGTAAATACAAACCAACAGTTTGAAGACTCTGTCCCTGGGCTTTGTTGATAGTCATTGTATAACATACTTGTAGAGGCATTTACTTACGTATTAATTTGAAAGGCATCTTGTTGTCACTTGGACATAACTCCATGCGGGGTATAAAATGTCGAGTACCTAAAAACGAACCACAAATTACTTCACATTCAACGCAGAACTTCAGACATTGGTGACAATCATACGAGTCCTGTTGCACAAACCCAAAGTTTGATTCAAATTCCTCATGAGCATGACAACAACACCAACTTTTAGTTTCAATTCATGGAGCGGCAAACCAGGTATATTCATAGCATTTAAATATTCAACAGGAAAAGCATAATTAAGGCATCATTTGTACCACCAAATTCTTCGGCTGAGTCAACACTGAAATATGAAAAGCTTTTACCATGAAGTTTGTCAACAATGAAAGCACTTACATGACATACTGCTGGTTTGTATAAGCCAATATGGCTCTCTCGCTTAAGTATTTCTAATCCTTTCCATAAACCTCAAACTTTGGATAAGTACTGGCAATTAACTTCTCAACAGTATTTGGAGATTGAAGATCACAAAATTGTTCAGGAATTAATATTGCATCAACAACCAGCTCACGATCATGACTTGTAGGAGGTTCAACTTTATCTTTACCAATGTCAAGCATTCATTACGAGAACACTTTCAATTCTTCTATATCAGTAGGGGAATTGCATTGAATCAATCTCATGTTCTGTTTTAACTCAAAAAAAGTTCAAATATCCCACAGAAGTGATCTAGTTATGCAAGCCTCAACAACATCACATCGGTCACCCCTGGTATGATAGGAAATATCTGCCTAAAATCCCCTCCAAATAGAACAGTAATTCCACCAAAAGGCATTTCAAAGCGTGAAGGATGAACAAATTTCATAATATCTTCTAAAGATCAATCTAAACATTCAAAGGCATATCTATGTTGCATAGGGGCTTCGTCCCAAATTATGAGTTTTGTTTCCTTTATAAGTTGGGCTATATCGGAATTATGACCTATACTGCATAAAGAGAATTCATCAAGAATAATGGAAATCTTGAATCGTGAGTGCGCAGTCCTGCCACAGGGCATTAAAGTAGCGGAAATACCATATGTGGCAACTGATAGGACAATTTTTCCTTCAGTCCTTAATCTGGCTATAAGAGTTCTCCATAAATAGGTCTTTTCACAGCCACCACTGCCATGTACCAAAATAATCCCCCCATTACCACAAAATTGATCAAAAAATTCATGAATTTATGCAGGCAACAAAATTAATAAATCAAAAAAGATAGACGTATAACATTTACTATTGTTAATAGGTTAGTAAACATTTAGTTCAAATGTTTCAGATGTAATAAAATATTTTCATAAAAGGTTAAATGTACCAGTTAGGGCATAAAATTCAAGTTGTCGGTCATTAAGGATCAAATGTTTATCCTTAGCTATGTCACGCCTCTTTAGAAAAATATCATCAACCATATGATGCCAGTTTGAAGCCTACGAATTTTTTATATCAGTAACTTTGCAATTGACAATTATGTGAACAAATAGTTGACATATATGGGGAGGTAATCCACCATCTGAATATTGCTGAAGTACTTCGTGCCACTCTTTGTCATAGTCCAGCAAGCCATACTCTTTACACGCTTCTCTAAATGTTTTACAAATAACACCACTAACAGTTCTAAGGATTTTAAACGATGTCGGACCCATTACTTTTGTAAGTAACAAACGCAAAAACCATGATTCCCCAGCACTGTGATGAGCATAACACAATCTGCCTATCTGAGAAACGTGATTCCTTGCATTCTATTGTCGGGAACTATCATTCCTCACATAATGTTGGGGAATCTCATCATATGTGTACTTCCTTGCATTTAAGTCTTCACTGTTCAGCTGAAAAAAGGCTTCTAGCTTGCTCTGTCGGTATTTCTCTCGGGCTGCAACTTTGGCCAATGATTCATTTGAACGAAAAGTGCACTTCCTCTGATTAGGCAGATGAAATGGTAGACATTCAACGGATATACTTCTATGTTGGACTGGAAAACCAAATATCCTATATGCAGCTTCTGAACCGCATAAATACCTCCCATCAAAATAAGCATTTATCTCACCAATGTTGTCATTAGTAGCATCCTCTTTTCTACTTTTTTTCCTCCGGTTAACTTCAACAGTTACGCGATCATGTCCTTTAAGACAGTATTTAAAAAGATATTTATACTGCGTGCATGACAACAAACCTCAACATTCATGCGACACTGATATTTAACCAATAAATCACGATTATATGGCACCACCCAACGATTGTCCAATTCAGCTTTACGAACGTGAACACATATATCTTGTCTTCGACTTCGATAAAAAGGAAGATCAATGTCATCAAAAGTTGACTTCTCATAGTACCTACCATGAATAACACACTGTCAAATCTATATTTACAGTTTAGGTTTGTGCTATTTCTCTACTACAGGTAGAAGAAACTTACTTTTTGGAAAAATGCCGAATACATCGCATGTCTTTCATACCGGGGGATTTCACATTCTGCAGACCACAAGGACCATGAATCATAAATTCCCTAACAGCTGCATGACCTACAGGATCTAGCAGAGGATCTGGAATCTCAGCACTAACGAACTTGTCAATATTTTCTTTAAGATTCTTTTTAGAAGCACTATCAAGCCAGATTAACATATGAACATGCGGCAATCCACGTTTTTGAAATTCAAGAACATACATAACTGCATTATAATAACAAAATATTAGCCCAAAATTTGTAATCTTGGTTCATTTAAATTTAATTTCAAATAATATACCTCCAACTCAAACACCAAAGTAGGCATTTTTCTTAATGTCTACCATAAGTTGTTCAAAATTCAACCTAAAAACTCTTGAGATAATGTCTGCACAATTTGGTGGCTCACATCCAGGAAGATACTCCATCATTTGTAATATCTCATCCCAAAGAAAATTGCATGTCATTGCGAGGAAAATATCAGGATGACCTACAAAATGACATACAGCTAGCGCGTCCTAGAAGTTTTGTTGCATGTATCGCTTCGATCCAACAAATCCTGAAGGGACTATAACACCTTTGCTCACGTTTGAAGTATCTGAATCGCCTTTATTTATAGAATCACAAATATGGCTATACAATTCATTACACAAAATTTTTTGATGAGTACGCAGCCACCATAGCCTAGTCTTCTCAATAGAGGAAAACGCGTCAACCAAATATTGCTGGAAAAGCGTCCCTCCAAGCCTACGTGTCATACCTGCACATATTAATACGACTGGTTACTTCCATTTATATAATAAACTCTGAACTTCATATATGCAAAAATGAACAGATACAATTGGCATTTCATTAAACTAAATATTGAACTAACCTTCATTTTCTCTAACTTGAAATGAATAGAAATAGTAATCTTTCATTGACAAATATTTACGTTTACGGGTTGTCTTCTCAACACCCTGCTGAAATTTAATATTTGGATGGAGTCCATCTTCACCATTGGGGAAAAGAATGGGATATTGAAGAGCCATAAGTGTGGGGATGAACGTAAGAAGCACGCACCAAACCTTGAATTTTGTCATCAATGATTATATCTCGAAAACCACATGTGTCTTCAGTGTCACCAACAATAATACCTGTAACCTCATCACTTGGACTAACATGATTTTCACGACCACTCTCAGCCTTACTAACCTTTAAAGTAATCTCAAGATCAAAGATTTTATCACTTTCTAAACAATCACGTTGTTGCCTGAATTGCTTGACCAGTTCATTTGTCTCATCCAACATCTCTATAAAGCCCTGAACAACCTCTGCATGAACAGTTGTCTAATCCTCAAGATTCACCCACCGCATCCGATTATTGACCTCGTTGGCAGTGTCGTAAATATAAAGCTGACAGAATTTAGGTGTCTCATTATCATTTGGAATTAATGAACTAAATACGTGGTGATTTTGGCCATTTAACCTATTGATGTACGGACCTCTCCCTGAATTGATAGAATGATCAATGTTACCATCGGTGGATGTGAAGCAGAAAATGGTATTATAAAGCTTTATCATACGATAAAAGATATGACCTTTCTTAGGGTGGTTATATATATATATATATATATATATATATATATATATATATATATATATATATATATAAAAGGTAACGTGGAGTGGGTGGTACAGGTGACAATGTAACTGTTTCATTCATACAACAAAGTGAGAAACGAGGAACTCCTTTGGTAACTTTCTTATTAACTCTCTCTTCTTTCCACATTCGAGCATTACATTGTTAGCAAATTACAGAAGGACCACCCAAATAATATTTAAGGTCCGAAGTAAATTTTTGTTTGAATTGGCCTGGCCTTCAATTTCTTTTTGCTAAGCGGTTGGCCTACAGTTTATACACTGTGGTTTAATTTTAGACACTTAAATCGAATGTCCGGTACTCCGGTTGTCCAATTTTTACACTCTGATCGGATGTTTCGGTTCAGATTCAATTTCGATGAAAATTTGATGAAATTTAAATTAAGATCGGATAAAATTCGGTTCGAAAATTTCAGATCATAACTTTTCATTTTTGCAATTTGTGACACTTTAAAAAAAATATATCTAAAAGGTAATATGGAGTGGGCGGTACAGGTGACAATGTAACTGTTTCATTCATACAACAAAGTGAGAAACGAGGAACTCCTTTGGTAATTTTCTTATTAACTCTCTCTTCTTTCCACATTCGAGCATTACATTGTTAGCGAATTACAGAAGGACCACCCAAACTACAATACTCTTCTGGCACAACACGCCTACATCGTTTCCAAATGTCAGATTTGTCGAATGGATCAGTTACACCATCTACAAAATAATCAGCAAATAATGTTAGATTGTTGTCTTATTTATGCACATAACAACCCACATTTTCATTACTACTTACTGGGGTTCCCATCATCATCTGCCAAGAATTCATCATCAGTTCAATATTCTTCTCCCTCTGGAAGAAACTCGGCGGTCGATAGTGAATAATCAGAATCTCCAGAATCATCGGATAACAAATTTAGATCGGTAACATTTGGGACTGTGCATGTGCATTAAACAAATATATAAATTTAGTATCTTCTTCTTTAGATCAGTATGTGCAAATTTGTAACTTTCACTTTCATATTTACCTTCTTCAAAATCATCACATGATATTGTTAGTTCCTTCTCACAAAATAAACTACGACCAAAATCAATATGAAACTTCTTACATTTTCTCGTTTTTACTGAAGATGTTTCTTTCCCATTGTTAAGTGTATCAATTGTAATAGTGGACAAATTGGTTCCTCCGTGTGTACGGTCTGTAATTAAGATCCTTCAGTGTAAATGCAATGCAAGGTAGTAAATGATTAAACAATTTTTGTAAATTAAAAAACTTATGCTTACTAACCTCCACATAAGGAGTTAGGTAGCATTGAATGGATTACGTTCGAAATATTGAAAAGAGGAGTGCGACAATGATACTGGGGATCATTCATACCTACAAAAGAGGGTGCCTGAGCACTCTCTAAACATAAAAAGACAATTTTTTTTTACAAATTATGTACTAATACAAACTTATAGCGGACGTAAATTGAAGTTTTGCGGTGGTAAAGGTACGAACCTACAATATTCGTTTTCATCTTGCCTTTCTCCATCGGCTGCAAATTATTGCGTTATATCACAGAGCGGAATGCCTTTTTTTTATATCTTTGTGGTATTTCTTTTTCGGGATTATTTTCTTTTGACGATTATAACCAGTAATCAAATCCTCAGAACTAAAAAGATGCCAAGCTTTTTCTTCTCCATTAGCCTGTTAGTGTACTCTGAAGATCAATACATAACCTATGCGCACAATACAAATAAAAAACAAAATACTTACCATAACTGGTGGAAGGAGTGTTAAGCTTCTGTAGAAGAAATTAAGTTTCAAAACCCATAGGAGGTGGAAACTTTCACTTTGAAATTCAAAACTTTCAGCTCAGAAACCAAGACAACTTACAAAACTTCACGAGGAAACCTTGCTATTTTGTATTGGTGTGGCTTCTTTCAGTTATACCAGATTTTCTTCCTTCAATAGGCCCAAATCCGGAATGGTGTGGCATAGGATGTAATATGTATGAACTTGAAGAGGAAAAAATTATAGTTCAATTTTACTGTGTAAAACAGGCAGTAGGAACTATTATATAAAGAGATAGTTTAAATCACCGGTTCTTATTAATATTTAGAATTTTAATTTATCACGTCATATTATTATTTTAAAATATTTATAATTTTGGGATCAGTTTTTCATTATTAAAAAAGAGAGTAAGATAACCTAAACTTTGCAAATTGTGTAAAATGTGCACCTCAGTTTTGATTATCTATCTGAAGTTTGGAGAGAAGTACATAATGTGAGCTTTCGTTTGTGTATTGTGTGTGTTTTTATGCATTCACTTATTATCGTTGTACACATTCACTTTTACCCCTTTATCAATAGTTAATAGCCCTAATATTGCACATAGCGGAAGTATATATTCTGCACTTAGCTCCAAATTCCGGATACACGTTCTAATAATCGAAGTTGTGTTATACACCTTGTATCATTTGCAAAATTGAGGTACATAACCTGCATTTTACTCAAAAAAATTCTAATTTTGATTTTCAAATCTTATATGTTACTCAATTATTGGTAGAGACCAGAGATTACATATTTGGTTTCTAGTTAAATCCCAACTAAACTTTGTTTAATAGATCGAGAATATAATCATCAGATTAGGTCGAACACAGAGAAATTAAGGCAATGGTTTCATTAGTAGTATATTAGATTTGCAGCTAATTTAATTCTAAAAACTACATATATTATTCAGTATTACATCATGGCTAATAGCAGCAATTTCTGTTTCAAATATTTTGGAGTCACTATGCTAAATAAAATATTAGAGGCCATATAAAAGTGAACAGACACGCGTACAAAATATTTTATATAAGAAAATGTTTATTGAAAATATATCACAGAAATAGTCCAATACAAATAAATACATAGTAAAGTATATTAAAAGTGCATGAAAGTTATTACATACTACAACACCTATATATATTTAATAATTGTGGGGTTTTTTTAGAATAGGGCCTAATAGGAAGTAGCTCTCTGTTATAGAAATCGGCCGATTTTTCAAAAATCGCCGATAAATTGCTCAAAAATCGGTCAAAAATATTTGTCCGATTTGACCGATTCCCGATAAATCGCCGATAAATCATCCGATTTTATAAAAATCGTCCAATAAATCGTAAATCGGTATCTCAACCGAATAGTTCCGATTTCCGAAATCTGTAACACTGGGACTGGGAAGTAGTATAATAGATATGCACCCAATTGAATGCAATCTGTGTTAATGTTCATTAACTTTGAAATCTTAATTACTGTTGGATAAAGAGAATCTACCTCGCGGGTTGGCAACTTTCTCCACCAAACCATTTTTAAAATTCATATTTTTAACAATTTTTTCGAATATCCAACTATACGGATTGAAAGACTACGCAAAAATTAATGAATATGATATATTGCATGAAAAATGATTTTATATATGATGCAATTTTTAATTAAATAACATGCATAATCTTGGCCATTACATTCATATTATATATAATATATAAAATATAATATTAAAATGATAGTATTCTCCATAGGTAAAAATATTAAAATGTTGTACACCAACTTATTTTTGCATAATATTTTTATCAGTATGGTTAAATTTTCAATAAATTGTTAAAAATATGATTTTGAGATGTTAA
This sequence comes from Apium graveolens, assembly GCF_009905375.1. Classification (NCBI taxonomy): domain Eukaryota; kingdom Viridiplantae; phylum Streptophyta; class Magnoliopsida; order Apiales; family Apiaceae; genus Apium; species Apium graveolens. Next base: position 127,102,212 of record NC_133650.1, on the reverse strand, counting down.
GATAGAGAAATTTTCTACGCCTACAAGAATTAATATTATCAGAGTAATCATTATCTGTAGTTAGCAGAACCCTATTTAGTTGTCGTTCTTGTTTGCCTACTTCCTAATTTTTGATAAATTTCAAGAATGAGTTTCTAGTTGTTGGCATTTGGTGGTCTTAATGGTTATAAGAAACCCATTTGAGTCCTAATGGACCAACTTCAAGTGACATACGTTTAAAGGCCCAGTAGTGACAGCCCCTTAGTCCAAACTAGCATTCGCTCATGATCTAATTAATTGCCAACAAATCCTGCCCAAGCCCCAAAAGGCTTAATAACCCTTGAAAAGTGTATTGACAGTTTTTTTTTTAAAATGAGCTAGACTACTTGCTTACTAAAAGATGTAATAATTCGCATGTTGGATCAGTCTATTCATTATTAAAAAATCTTTAAGTCCGATTTTTAAAGCTCAGCTCTTCCTCAATTATAGGTTGAGATTACATATTTGGTTTCTCCTTATATCCCAACTGAAACTTGTTTAATAGATCGAGAATATAATCATCAGATCAGGTCAAACAACGCAGAGAAATTAAGGCAATGGTTTCATTAGTATATTAGATTCTTTTTCAATTAATAACAAGATTTAATTGTAACAACTACATATATTATATTATATTGAACCCTGCATGATACTTTCAAGAACAAGTAGGGAAAACCTGTGATTGAACATTTAATTCCAAATTATGTACAGGACTATGGGTGACCATGGCCCCCAAGCTGATTTATAAATATTTACTGGTATCATATATTTTGGATTTTAACAAATTTTAGGATACTGATATTGCTCATATGATCCTTCCTAACCCATGAGTCTTAGTCCAATTTTAGGAAAGATAAAAGTTTACAGATCAAAATGTGCATTTCAAGTTTAAAAGAACTACATCTTAAGAATATTTTTGAAACGAGTTCTTATTTTATGGTCGAAATGGACTAAACAAAAATCTTAACAAGTGTTTTGTAAATTTTTGGTCCCCTCTGTCTGATTTCTGCGTGCGCCCCTGTTTATATATGTTCTCTACCTCCATTGAAACATGATTTGGCAGTCAACTAAAATTTTGTTCATACAATCTTATATATAGATTATAGGTTAATAGTTATATATGTTGTTAGTGCTTGTTAATTTTTTTGAGCCTCCATAATTTAGTATTCTTTTATATTGCTCAATAATTCTCATAATGATTTTCAATTATGTTGATTATAACGTGATGAGCTAAAGAAATATATATAACCAGACATACTATAATGTAACTGCTTATTCTATAGCAAAACCATACACAATTCGCAAAAGGAATCGAAAAATTGAGGAAATATTTGTATCCGATTGTTCAGTTATGATATTTCCTCGTTACATTAGATAAATAGTATTTAGATTCAGGGACACCGTCACGCGAAGAAGATTCTACAGCCAAATGCTAAAGATGCACCTTCCAATCTTTTTCCATCATTTTATCATGTATTTAATATTTCTAATAAGAGAGGACAATATGATTTTCGAATTATCTGAAAATCATAAAGACATAATTGAATCATTTATTTTTTAGACTTTTTTCTAGTTTTTTGGCATTAATAATACATATATTATTTATGCATATAATATTATAAATATATTTTTTTTTGAACCGAAGTCGAGTTTAACGAACGAACCGAACTCGAACCGAACACGAGCCGAACACCTTAAAAGTTGGTTCGTTTCGGTTCGTTAATATTATCGGACAAGAAACGTTGTTTGAACTCGAGTTCAATAAATTTATCGGAAGAGTTTATTGAGCTCGAACTTGAACGAAACGAATGAGTTTAACGAACAATTCTGTTCATTCACGACCCTAAATAATATTTAAGGTCCGAAGTAAATTTTTGTTTGAATTGGCCTGGCCTTCAATTTCTTTTTGCTAAGCGGTTGGCCTACAGTTTATACACTGTGGTTTAATTTTAGAAACTTAAATCGAATGTCCGGTATTCCGGTTGTCCAATTTATACACTCTGTTTGGATGTTTCGGTTCGGATTCAATTTCGATGAAAATTTGATGAAATTTAAATTAAGATCGGATAAAATTCGGTTCGAAAATTTTAGATCATAACTTTTCATTTTTGCAATTTGTGATACTTTAAAAAAAATCATATAAAATGTAATATTTTTAATATAATATAATATATTTTTACAAGATAATGATTAAATAATTATATTATCATTAAATTATTTTAAGTATGAATTTTACTTATTTCGGGTCATATTCGGTTATAAAAATATATTAATAAATTTTAATTGGTTCCAAATTATAACTAAATCTAGTATTTCGGATCATTCACAGTTAAGCAAAAAAAAAAACTTGGTTTGGATAATTTTCGGAGAAGTTAAAATTAATTTTCAGATATTTGTCAGATTAAATAATTCAGATCTCGTATCGGATCTCAGTTTCATGTTTCATAAATTTCGCCGTTTTTCAGGTACAGCCACATTTTAACTAGGTCTACGTCTCACCTGAAATTAATTTTTTTAAAAACAACAGTATATATTGTTCGAACTCTTTGCCTTCGAACTAAATTGAACATAATAATTAACTTACTTTGTTCAAATTTCAAGTATCTATTGAGCCCATTGAATTTTAACATCTAAAAAGTCCTAGTTTTGTTTTCTTTTATGAATGGAGCCAATGTTTTCTTTTATGAATGGAGCCAAGCTAAACAAATTCATCCAAAAGTTTGTTATCTCTCGTTAAATTAAAATTTTAGCTTGAAACGTAAATGTGGAAACCTGACTTCTTGTAAAATTTTACTGAAATGATCAAATATCATACTCATTACAACTTGAACACTTACAAACAAAAATCACCAAAGTTTATGGCGATATCTACCATTGCAATAACTTAATCATCCACATTAAATTTTTGAAACAACAAAAATTAATCAGTATTATCACCCATTGTCATAGACCGTGACCTGAAGATGTTGCTATAGCCTAGCTATAGTAAAGACAATGTATGGGACGTGGGGTAGTGGTGTTAATGTGAAAGTATGTGTATATGTTGTTTACATAATACTGAAGTATCTATTTACGTGTCATGTTCTTTTGGCCAACCTTGTCTTGCTCACGGTAAACATCAGGAAAGAAATAGCATACCATGATGCCCATCAATTGAAGCACGGGCTAGAGAATGGAAAGAAACCCTAAATTCTCTAACCCCATTCCATTGCTTTAATTGTCCAGGGGTTCTCTGTTCCCTTGCTTCCATGTGCTTCTGTGGACTTGTTCATGTGAAACCCACATGACATCCCCTCCCCATGACATCTTATCATCACTAATTACTTCTTATGATTGAAAAGTATATGATTATGTTTGAGATTTTCCAATATCACCTTATGATTTTAGAGAAACTAGTATTGATTATCACACGGACTACGATCTTCGATACTATCCGAACTCCCTTTAGACAGTAATCTCGGTTTTGAATTTTCCCACCTCCGGTATTTAAATATATTTATGTTGTTATCAGTTTGGTGATTTATGTTATTAGCACATGATTTGACGGAGACTTTCGAAGAGTACATGATATTGAATATCATGTTGGGGCTTTACTCGGTTACTTTTCCTCCGTTAAATTTTCTAGTCAATATCTAAGACATTTAAAATACGCCCGAAATGACATATTATCTATGTTCTTACCAACTAGAATTGACCATGTAACTGAAAGCACTGATTAAGTAGTATGTCTTTGCATTTGGCCTTAGTTATTGTCGAATTAAGCGTGTGATTAGGGTAGTAAAGTTGCCTACTTAAAGTGATATTTTGTGGTAAGTGTCCAATGTTTGTCAAGAAACAATACAAAAAAGGGATTCTAATCATGTCTAAAATTTGTCTTCTGTGTCTCCTAGTAAAGCCATTTTGTTAGTTCCATGTCTGTTGACTTTAATTAGTTTGATTTTATGTCCTAGATTTCTTCTTTTTACCTTATTTTCTCAAGCAAATCGTTGCTACATTGGGGCGAGCAAAGCTCCAATTTGATTCGGCATATTTAGATTATATTTCCTTGTTTTCTCTCCATATTTAATTTCCTTAGCTTTGGGCAGCCAGCTCAGGACCACATTCGGTAAGAGTCCTCAGAAGAAACAAAGATGGAACACCACAAAAGATATCGACAATCTCTGTGTAGATATGATACAATTTAACAACTGTAAGTTTGTATTATTTATAAAATAGGCATAAGTAGCTGGATAAATGCTGGTCCTTCTGCAACTTTCCGCTCTTTTTTTTAATATATATATAATTCATAAGCTAACAAATTTATTTATTTTCAATAAATCGATCTCTGACGAGCAAGAAATGAATTTCAAATTTGAGGTCACCGAGAAAAAGAACTTATTATTAAACTATCTAAGAGTATCTCAAATGTTACAAAATCATTGGTTAAAATTTCATGTGGCATTTCACATATATTATTATATTATTATAGAGATTATGAAAATATTATGCGCTCCAATGTTACAAAATCAGCTAAAATATTAGCCAGTTACATAATGTTGGTCATATATGTTAAACCTCCGATATGTCAAATCAGTTGTTATCATGTTGAAATAAAATATTTTATTTATAATAAACAGAAATAATAACAATATACTATTTTTAAAATATACCCAATTAATATAGTTAATTCCGCTGAAATACAATCTCTTGCTGATTAGTAAAATTTAGATAATTAATATTTTAAATTATGTATCCAATCATTGTAGCCAATAATCATCCAAGATGCTCTAATAAACATAATTTGATTTTCATCAACTTTAAAAACTGGTATCTCGTTACAAGAAATAAGGGCTTTTTTCTATATTAATTTTCTACAAAATATTTCCTAGCGTTATTAACAGCTACATTTATAAAAGGCTTGCCATTTCACTATTAGTAGTTGCAAAAATCAAGGTAGGTTTTAAGCACATGGATACAGTCAAACAAAAATATAAAATTCGACCGAAATGCCCACTGTTTATAGGATTATGAACTTAACAAAACAGAACTTTAGTAATGTCATTTATATATTCATAAATCAAAGAAAAAGTTGTGTGGAAGCTCTAACCTCACATGCAAGGATCATGTAGGATTGCAAAAGCTATTAGCCGCATATCATGGAGATCATATACTATTTTATATAATCGGTATTATAAGCATATATACGCACAAAAAATATAGTTAGGCAGTCTACCAATATATAGAGGACATAAACTATCGCAACAAAATAATGCTTCTTTATACCATTATGTATAGGTCCTCTTCCCCAACCCCTTCCGTAATAATCATTGCGGAAGGTCCTTCCGCAATGAATAACGAAAACAGATAAATTTTATTTTATTTAATTAACAATTTTTATTTGATTAAAACTCAAAAATAGATATAACCGATATAATTTCAAGCGATTAAAATAGACAAAATTTCTTATTCTTCTCCTTTCACAAGTAAATTTATATTATTTTTATTTTTTTATAATTTTTTAAAGTAATTAAACTTGAAAATTTGAATTAAGTGATAAAAAAAGAAAATAAAATATTTTAAAAAAATTTCAGGAAAATTGTAGGAAAATAAAAACTTTGAGAAAAAAATATTGTAATTTTTTTTGACTAAATTTATATTAATTTTAATTTTTAATGATTTTTGAAGTAATTTAAATATGAAAATTAGAGTAAGTACTGAAAAAATAAAAAATAAAAAATATTTTCAAAAAATTCCAGAAAAATAATGTACAAATTATTTTTTTAGAAAATTAGCAGTGTAATTTTTTTGACCAAATTTATATTATTTTTAATTTTTTATAAATTTTTTAAGTAATTTATATTTGAAAATTCGAAAAAGTAGGTTGGTAAGAAGACATTTAATGCTCCTTCCGCAATAATATGAAAATTAGAGTAAGTAATGAAAAAATAGAAAATAAAAAATATTTTCAAAAAATTCCAGAAAAATAATGTACAAATTATTTTTTTAGAAAATAAGCACTGTAATTTTTTTGACCAAATTTATATTATTTTTCATTTTTTATAAATTTTTTAAGTAATATATATTTGAAAATTCAAAAAAGTAGGTTGGTAAGAATACATTTAATGCTAGTTCCGCAATGATTCATTGCGGAAGGAGGTAGGTGAAGTTGCCTTTAATACTTCCGCAATAAATCATTGCGGAAGGAGTAGTCAATTTTTCAACCAACCAACGCACTACTGACGCGCGAATTTTTGAAAAAAAATTCTCTCCTTCCGCAATGAATCATTGCGGAAGCAGTTATTTTTTTTTCTTTTTCTCTAAATAAATATTTTTGTGTCCCAAAAAAAAATTTTAAAATTTTAAAATTCATTATAAATTTGATATCCCTTGTTGATTTTATATAAATTTTTGATATCATTTTATAAAAAAATTTGAACATAAATATTGTTGATTAGACCTTCTATTTTTGGTAAAATAAGTACACTAAAAAAAATTAACAAATATAATATTAATTTTAGAATAATTTATTTATGATATAAAGTCCGGTTAGAAGAAAATAATATACAATTATGTATCAAAATATTTTAACACATCATAACCACGAATAAAGTACTTTGAGTGTAAATTCTATCATTTTTTTCAAAATAAAAAATTTTGTACATTTAAATTTGAAATATAAATATGAATATATATATATATATTCAAATATAATAAATTAAATATTTATAAAGTGGGCTTCTTATGTTCACATTTATATCTTTCGAAAAGTATTTTATAAATTTAGTAAAAATATATTTCATTAAATAATACAATGTTAATAATTTTTATTAAATATTACTCATTTAATTATTACTATTATACATTATTTTGAGAAACGTGTACCCGTCATGATTTTTGATTCATAAACTCTTAGTCTCATGAGTTTACGAATCAGAAACCTTCTCGGATAAACGTTTCTCGAAATAATTTAATAGTAATAAATATAAAATAAATATTATTATATTTAAATTATAATTTTATTATTCAGTAATACATATTTTTACTTAATTTATGAAATACTTAATTTTATTATAATTAAATTATTTAATATTGACAACAAAATTTAAATATAATACAAGGATGATATATTTATTTATTTTAAAATAATTAAAGAAGGAAATAACTTCCGCAATGAATCATTGCGGAAGTATACGTGGCTTCCGCAATGAATCATTGCGGAAGTCCACGTGGCTTCCGGAATGAATCATTGCGGATCCCTTGCTGGTTCACCAGCAACCAGCAGCCCAGAATCAACTATGGCTGTGGAACTTTTGTCATTATGTATTTAATAGTTGTTTTTCGCAGATGGAGCCCCGCGTATAATAATTTAAATATTAAAAGCTACTCCATCCGTTCCAACGACATATATATATGCACTATTTATACGTATTTTGTGGTTTTCATAAAATATAGTTTCACAATATTTTCCCTAATTTTTTTAATAAAAGTTTTAACATAAAACCTTTATTCAAAAAAAATATATTATGAAATTATACCTTAAATGATTATAAAAAGCGTGCCAAAAAGTGATGTATAGAATTTAACAGCAGAGAGAAAGTAATAATAAGATGAAATCCCGCTCAATCTATACTAAACTGTAATAACCAAACAGGGGTATAATTTGTAGTTTGGTTAACCCTATTTTTTGTTATCCCTTTCGATCATGACCGTCATATCTCTTAACCAAATGATCATAACTGTTAGATCCGAATACTAAAAAAAATACACCAACCAAGTTTACTGGTTCGAATCCCGCCAACAACAAATATTTATATTATTATTTATAAAATTAAAAATAAATTTCTAGTTTCGAATCCTGCCAATAACAAACGTTTATATTAATATTTATAAAAAAATATACTAACCAAGTTCACAAGTTCAGAGGTTTGAACCCCACCAATATCAAACATTTAATTATTATTTATAAATAAGGTTAGTGGTTCAAATTTCATCAACCATATACTATTTTATACTATACTATTTGATTTAACTTAAAGTTATACACAATCAAATTATAATTATATTATTATTAATTTACATATTTAATTATTTATATTAGAATTTCAATAAAATCATATAAAATAAAATAAAAATCTAGATATTAACGAAACCCGTGCATCGCACGGGTTTTAATCTAGTATAATCTAGCTACTGAAAGCTAATAAGAATACCAATAAATAATATTATTATTCAAAATTACGGTGATACTATAAACATAAACTAACATTATGTCTCGTACATAATCATTCATACCAACCTCTCTTTATAAATAGCATTTTATTAGGAGTGCGTAACATTTTACTAGACGTCCCCGGTAACTTCGTCCATATGGACTAATTTTAATTATTTAATAGCTAAATTTGTAAAAATTTAATTTTTTTTACTTTAAAATTATCAATAATTTACCTTTATTTGACATTGTAAGTTATACTTTGAAACCGGCCTCTTGCGACCTTAACATACGTTTACTTAGAAGAAACTCTACCCTAATTTTTGCGTACTTGCTCACGATTGATCAAACTGTAATTTATACTTTATGTTTGTAAATGACCTTATACTTCATTTTGACCAATGAAATAGGGCAAACGATCATTCTAAGAGCATATATTACTCCAACGGTCACACCAAATTGCATCATTCCGAAACCCTAATATAAAAAAATACATGCATTTATGCTTTTGACTTCCGTGATTATGACAATGTTAAAATTATATGAACCTAAATTGTTGCTTCATGTTCGGCTAAGAGGATCAACATATATGTAGATAGTCAAAACAAGTTAAATGCTTACAAGAGTCAAGTTGACAAATCACTTCAATTTTTAACAAAGAAACCGGCCAAAGTTCTCGTCGGCAACATGCATGTCTCACCTCCCACCTGCGTATACTCCCGATCCCCGCCTCCAATCCGGTTTCTACATGCCAAACTACCAAGATAACTTAATTATCCCCTATATATAGAGAAGAAAAAAAATATGCACATTACATATTTACTTTTCATGTGTACATGTTATATTTTAATTTTTTTTTCTTCTTCTTTTTATATATTCTAATCTAACTTATCTTTTTAAAACATATTATGATCAACATTATTATTATTAAATTCCTAATTTCTGAAATTACAAGTATAACATTAACCAAAAATTTTAAAAAACAATGTGACATGCTTAACACTTTTTTAGATTAATTTTCTTTTCAAATATAATTTTAGTGAAAAAACATTCTTTAAATTCAATATATATATATATATTTTAAGTTTAAATTTTAATAAATTTAATTCAAAAAAAAAGATATATATTATACGTATGTCATACAAATTTTAATATATTAAATTACAATATTTTAAACAACTTTAAAGAAAATGTACACAAATAAAAAATTAACAGACACTTAATAATAAAAAATAAAATACAGTATACATGCAAAATAGTTAGAGAAAATGTATAAATTTTACTGGACATACAATAATACATGCTAAATATATAAAATTTTGGAGTAGAAAAAGTAAATAATATAAAAAATAGTAGACCACAATGCATACTGTGTTCAAATATAATCTAATGTGTTATAATAATTAGAGAACATAACATTAATAAGAATATAAATAAACTTAATTATAGAGCACATATACAAAAATATTGAAAAATAATAATAAAAACACGTATAAAAAATTTATAAAAAGTACAAAATAAAAGATAGAGGGAACAACAAAATTAGTAAATGATGTAAAAAGTTAGGTGTAAACATCATTATTGAGTCTGAATTGTTTATGCGTGAAGAACTTGTACTGTTATGTTATATATACGCGTACCTATCAAAATTAGTTATTTAGTTATTTTAATAAATAAGTTATTCACTGAATCTGACCCTATATATATATATATATAACTTTTCTCTATATATATATTATATTCAATTAATACGCCTTTTTATGGAGATGATTATTAAGTAATCCTTCATGAAAATTATAATTGCATGCACTATTAAAAATTTATACTTTCACCTGCGAAATTTTCAAGCAGATATTGATAATAATTAATGGCATTTACACAGTACTCAGAGGGAATGTAGATAAAATGACATGAAATACCTTAAGCAATGTGATTTGAGAGCAGTTTTTTATTTACATATAATTGTAAAAGTTGGAGGAAATAAATTTCTAATTTTGATGAACAATGGATTAGTTATGAAAATATACATCGGATTATCCAAACTAAACGAAGAATTTAAGAATTGATACTAAGCTTTGCATGTAGCTCGACAGAGACTAGCTATAGAAATTATAAGCTTGTAGAAAAGTGATTAAAATATGGTAAGAAAACAATTGTAGGTATACAAGGTAATTAACTAGATGCCACTGCTAATCCACAAGGATTGAGTGAACTCTCTGTATGTACGTATACATAAATTACAAAAGAATGTAACTCAATCATATCTTGATGAGATAAAAAAAAAATTAAAAGTAGATATTGTGCATGCACGCCGACTATCGTTCGCTGGTTTCCCGGCCAAACGATAAACGAAAAACCCACTTGGTGAATGATTTTCTTTTAGAATTCTTGTTTGATTGTTCTTGACTCTTGTTTTCGTTGATTGTCTTGATGGTAGCTTCAGCGAAGATTTTGATGCGTTGGATTGCTAGGTTTAGTGTTTCCTCTGACATATTTGCAAAGCACACACGAAACCAGCCAGGTTCGGTGCAATGACAAGATGATCCAGGTGATATATTTAATCCAACGTTGTAAACAATATCCTTCCAAAGTTCCATTTCTGCCTCAAAGGTGTTGGAGCTCAAGAGATGTCTCATGTCCACCCAACAGAACAAGCTTGCGTTGCTCTTTAGGCAGCTGATTCCGGCTTCTAGAAGACCCGAGACCATCATATCGTGTCGTTGCTTAAGTCTCTTTTGATTTTCGGAAATGTAGTTTTGTGTGAACTCTTTGTCAGATAGCATAGCAGAGAGAAGATATTGAGTTTGTGACGAAACCAATCCAAAGCTTGACATTTTTGTGGCTGCTGATACAACCATGTCATCGTTAGAGTAAATTGCTCCAACTCGAAAACCCGGTAGACCGAGATCTTTGGAAAGGCTGTACACAATGTGAATTCTTTCCCACACTTCAGTATTGGTCAAGTTTCTGTTTTTTAGTACCTCCATGATGCTAATGAAACCTGGTGAATCAAAAACAGTACCTGAATAGATTTCGTCGCTGATTAAGTGAATGCGTTTGGCTTGAATGAAGTCAACAAGGAGGTTGAGCTCCTTGAGGGTCAATGTTGTGCCTAGTGGATTCGAAGGGTTGGTAACCAAGACTCCTTTTACTCTGAGGTCCAGTTTATGTGCTTGCTTATAGGCCTCTTCTAAAGCCGATTCAGTGATTTCGAAGCCATTGGAGCTAGTGCAATGTATGGGTACAATCTCAACTCCAGTTCTCCACTTGAGATCTCTATCAAATCTGCATAATATTTAAAAAAAAAAATAATTAGCAACTTGCTTGATGCTTAAGGAACATGTGTCCATAGGGTAGTTGCAATTTGCAAATAAAAATTAAAGGCAAGGGGTGTCGTGCATACCCAGGATAGTAGGGGGTGGGAAGCAGGAACGCGTCGCCCGGTTCAGCCAAGCAGAACATGAGTGTCTCGTTAGCCGAGGTTGCACCAGCAGTAAGAACTAGGTTGTTTGGATTAAAAGTAACTTTGTTTCCTCTAATTTCGGACATGAAATCGACTAATGCCTGTAACAAATTGAGGGTAAGAGAACAATTAGTACTTAATACATACTAAATGTTTGTATTTCTAGTTAAATTTTGAACCCAGTTGCTATAGTAGTAAAACACTAAATAGTGAATTGCTTACATTTTTGAAAGCGGGAAGACCATGGTAATCCTGAAATAAAGCGAGTTCTCTGAAAATGGAGTCTCCGTCTCTCTTGAAGCTGGCTGCGTCTGGGTTGGCTTTGAGCCAAGACTCAAGGAGATCAAATGAGAGCTGATTCTCGGCAAGACCCATTTGAATGATTCCATTGGGATTTCGGGTTTCATCATAAGGATTCTTCTCGTACTCTTGCCATCCTAGGAAATACGAAGAATCTTGGCCGTGAGAGTTACACATGGCTTTCTTTGCTAGCATCTTCATTTTTTTGTGGTTTAATATTTTTCTCAATAAATATGTGAACCACAAATATTGCAGAGAGAGAGAGGGGGGGGGGAGATTTCTAGTGTTGGGTAGAAGGAGAAAAGTGTAGGGGGGAGAGAGATATTTGAATGATTTTTGTTGTGATGAAATGTGTTGGTAAAGATGGGGTATATATAGCAGAATTATGCCAACTCAGCATGAGTGTAAACGATTAATCTCGGATATATATGTTTAGAGCCATTATAGTATTGCTTATTAGTGACATGATTAAACTATGAAATACATTAATCTTGGTGAACGAACAACACACGCGCTTGACCTACACAATACTGGAGAACACTCATTCTACTACTAAATCAGGCCGCGTTGTCCAAATCATTCTACAGTAGTTTCTATTCTCTTGTTCTCATTCCTATTCCATCATCATTTTACTGCTTGTCTTACTTGTTTACATATCTTTCTCCTATTCTTTTGCTTCTTTTTTTACATTTACGTGTCTTCTTCTCTCTTTTTTTTTGGCAAAAAACTACTAAATTGTCATGCATAAAATGAAAACAATAGCGCGTATTAAGATCATGCAAATTAAAGATGATGAGTAAAACAAATTGGGAAGCAAAAACAAAAATTAAGAAAGCAAAATTAAAACAGAGAGAGAGAGAGAGAGAGGAAAGGTTAATTAGGGGGGGAGAGCAAGGGCAATTGCCGACAGGAAATCGTGAAGGGTTTAGAACATACCATGGGGAGGATGAAGAGCTAACTTAGCCCATCAAATTTTGGACCCAGGGTCCATGGTCCATATGTTCCCAACCTCCCCCGTGTCCCATCTCCGCCTTCATGTCGGCCACAATGTGCGTATTGTATACCCCCTTATCATATTCTCCTTGCAAACTTACTTTCACTTTCTTTGTTTAGTCACTCATTTTGCTGGGCATTTCTTTTTCACCTCAACTCAACCTTATACCAAGTCACCCAGCCGCATCTTATACCAATGGCCAAGCTCCTGGTTTTTTCCAGCTTTAAGAAAATTATTTTTATAAAAATTGTACAATTTCTTAATGCGCCGATTAGGTGCATAATTTGTGTACAGACTGATGCTACACTAGCAAACCATACGTCAAAACTTTGATTTACTTTTCGACTTAACAAATTTGGTGTTTAAATATATAATCATGTTCGCAGCATGACATGAACTTATTGTCTGCAATCTTTATACAGACAGACTTATGTAAAGTGTTTGAGATATAAAACTGAGAAAAGAAAGTTGCGTTGTTGTATTACTAAAAGAAACTGCAATACATAAATAATAGAAACCAACCAGGAAGGTGGTGCAGAAAAAAACTGAAAACGTTCCTACTATTACTCCAGTACTGCTACTAATTCAAACGCTTCCTAAAACTACTCAACTACGTGCATGACTAAGTCACACGACTATATCTGATAAATCTATCTATTATTTATTCAGCAATTAAAATAAAACAAGCCCAGCAGTCTTGATAGCCCAACAGTCTTGATTAAAAGCCCAACATTCACCTCCTTAATCAAAGACTTTTCTTGACTAAATCTTTAACTCCCAGTAACGCTCTCATCTGCTCGAACTTCACCTTCGACATGGCTTTGGTTAAAATATCAGCCTTCTGCTCCTCTGTTCGAACATGCTTCAGGATCACTTCTCCACGCTCAACACAATCTCTAATAAAGTGATAACGAATATCAATATGTTTGCTGCGTCCATGAAATACTGGATTCTTTGACAGATCAATTGCAGATTTATTGTCAACGTACAGTTCCACAGGTCCAATGTATGCATCCGAGATTTGATTTAGAACTTTACGCAACCATATGTCTTGACATGCTGCAGCAGTTGCAGCCATAAACTCGGCTTCACACGAAGATAAAGCTACGCATTTTTGTTTCTGTGACACCCAGGATTTTAAACTTTCATTCAGATAAAATGCTAACCCACCTGTGCTCTTTCTGTCATCCAAGTTACCAGCTAAATCACTGTCCGAAAAACCAGCTAACAGGTAATTCCCTTTACCTCTCAAGTAAACCAGTCCGAAGTCCAAAGTTCCACATACGTATCGCATTATACGTTTCACTGCATTCAAGTGGAGGATAGTGGGTCTTTCCATGTATCTGCTAACAACACCAACTGAAAATGAAATATCTGGGCGTGTGTGCACCAAATATCTGAGACTACCCACAAGGCTTTTATAATCAGTTGGGTTCACAGCCTTTCCTTTCTCGTCCTTGTGCAACTGGATTTTAGGCTCCATAGGATATTTCACAGAGTTACACTCAGACATCCCAGCTTTCTCCAATAATTTTCTCGCATACGCAGCCTGCTTCAGTTCTATGTAGTCCTTTCCTTGCTCGACCTCAATACCCAGGTAGTATGACAACTTGCCTAAATCAGACATGTCAAACTCTTTAGCCATCTGCTCTTTAAATTTTCCTATATTCGACAGCCTTGTCCCAGTAATTATTAAATCATCCACGTAGACACCCACTATCAGAGACTCATATCCTTCTCTACGTGTATAAACCGCATGCTCGTGTTGACATTTAGTAAAACCCAGTCCTTCAAGACATCTCCTTAAGCGAGCATACCATGCCCTTGGCGCCTGACACAGTCCGTAGAGAGCTTTCATAAGCCTGTACACTTTATGTTCCTCACCAGGTTTTTCGAAACCTTCAGGCTGAAAAACATATACCTCCTCTTGTAAATCGCCATTAAGGAAGGCGGATTTTACATCTAAATGGTGGACTTCCCATCCATTTTTAGCTGCAAGAGCCAAGATCAACCGGACTGTCTCCAACCGAGTAACCGGGGCAAAAACTTCTTCATAGTCAACCCCTTGTTTTTGTACATAACCTTTTGCTACGAGACGGGCTTTGTACTTGATGACTTCTCCTTCAGTATTTTTCTTTACTTTGAAAACCCACTTTAGCCCAATCGCCCTTTTTCCAACTGGTAGTTCTGTTAGCCTCCAAGTCTGATTTTTTTCTATCGATTCTATCTCTTGATTCATTGCAATTTTCCACTCCTTTTCTTTGGCTGCTTCATGGTAGTTTGAGGGCTCTTCCACACTTAGCAGAAGTAAATCATCAGGCAATTCTATCTCTTCTGTTTCATCATAAATTTCTCCCAACAACCTGAATCTTCTCGGTTCAATGCTTTGTGATGAATCTGTTGCTCTGCTTGTTTGTTCAACTGACTGTGAGGACTCTAACAGTCGAGAATTCTCAGGAGTGTATGGAGTCGACTGAAATGAAGGTGATTGGGATTCCAGCTCAAGCTCACTAGTTTCTGTCACCCCTGTGCTAATGTTGATCACAGAAAATGTAGGTGCTACAACACCCTTACCCATCTCTGTGTCATTCCATGGCCATCCTTTCGATTCCTCAAATATGACATCCCTGCTTACATGGATTCTCCCTGATTTTGGATCAAATAAACGATATGCCTTGGACCCTGGTTCTTTACCGAGGTTCACAACCGGCTTACTCCGGTCATCCAACTTCTTAACATAAACAGCAGGAATTTTCATATGTGACATACACCCAAAAATTTTAACATGATCAATGTTTGGTTTGTTACCTGACCAAGCCTCGTAGGGTGTTTTTCCAGTTAGAGCTCTAGTTGGTAGCCGGTTCAACAAGTAAACAGCGTGCCTTACTGCTTCACCCCAAAATTTTGATGGCATTTCCCTTTCTTTCAACAAGCTTCTTGCCATCTCAACCACGGTTCTATTCCGACGTTCAACCACCCCATTTTGCTGCGGGGAATATGGTGCCGTGAGATGTCTCATGATGCCTGCTTCATCACAAAATTCATTAAATTTTGCTGAGCAAAACTCCCCACCTCTGTCTGTCCTCAAAATTTTTATTTTTTCTTCACGACCATTTTCAACCAGAGCTTTGAACTTTCTGAAAGAATCCAGAGCCTCATCCTTTGTTTTCAACATGTACACCCACATAACTCTACTGAAATCATCAACTAGTAGCATGAAGTAGTGACAGCCACCTGGTGTTGGCGGTGAAATGGGACCACACAAGTCACCATGGATGAGCTCCAGAATTTTGCTTGCAGTGAACGTCGTTTTTGAAGGAAATGATTTTCTGGTCTGTTTAGATACCAGACAACCCTGGCACACATCTTTTGGTTGTACCATTTTTGGCAAACCATACACCATATCATTTTCTGACATAATTGACATAGCCTTAAAATTAACGTGGCCCAGTCTGGTGTGCCACAACCGAGTTGTTTCCTCAGCTCTTGACAACAAGCAAACACCTCCTGTATCCTCAATAATTATTTTATAGAGTCTGTTTGGAGATCGACGTACCTTCATCACCAGCTTTCCAGACGTGTCGTAAACCCACAAGAATTCAGCTTTCATAATTACTTTGTTCCCCTCTTCTGACAGTTGACCCAAAGATATGATATTACTACAAAGAGTTGGGATAAAATATACCTCTTTCAACAACCTCTGTTCTCCATTCTTGCATTTAAAAACTATCGATCCCTTTCCCTTTATGCTGACTGTTGATCCATCTCCGAAACGAACCTGCCCAGCTACATTTCCATCTAGTTCCTTGAATTTAGATCGATCCCCAGTCATATGGTTGCTTGCCCCGTTATCAAGATACCACAAGTTGCTCTGTATTTTTTTGTCACCATCTGCACTTAGCTTAGGAACAACTCCTCCCTCGTTTAGTAAGACAAGCTCACCGTCACTTGTATTCTTTTCAGACAACAGAAGTGCTGGCTCGTCATCAACTATCTGTGTCAAATTTGCCTCTTGTTTTTTCTCTTTTTCTCGCCTTGGTTTTCTGCATTCTGATGCGTAATGACCGTAAATGCCACAATTATAGCATTTCAGCTTACTCCTATCACGTCTTGAGCCATTTTCACGACCTCCATCTTCGGCTTGGCCCTGTTTTCCTTTGTCTGTACTGTGGCTTTTGGCAAAACCTTTTCCTTTACCACGACTCCCAACTCCAGAACGATACTTTTCAAGGCCACCCTTATTCGATCTTTTCTGCCACTCCTCCTGAGTTAACAAAAGTTGACCTCCAGTGTTTTCTGCCTGTCCACGCAACCTTTCATCATGGGCCTTCAGTCGACCCACCACCTCATCTACCGTCATCTCTTCCATATTTCCAAATTGCTCTATGGTTGAAGCAATCTGCAAATATCTTGAAGGAACTGCACGAAGCAATTTCTTCACGACGTTGGATTCCTCCATCTTTTCTCCTAGAACACGGATATTTGTTACTATACCATACAACTTCATACAAAAGTCGTCAAGCTGGTCCGTTTCCCTCATGCTCATCGTCTCAAACTCCGTCTTTAACGTCTGTACTTTCGCCTTTTGTACACGGTCAGCGCCTATGCACATTGTCTTGATCGCATCCCAGGCCTCCTTGGCGGATGTCTTCTCAGCAATGGATAGCAATACCTCCTCTGGTATGCTCTGGTAGATAGTAGCTAATGCTATTTTATCCATCCTTGCTTCTACAGCTACCTTTGGGTCATCTGGGTCTATAGCATCCCACACTCCTTGTGCTTGCATATAGACTTTTAGCTTCAGTGACCACGACGTGTAGTTGTTCTTCGCCAACATAGGATAACTCAAACCAATAGTGCCTTCTTTGTGCTTCTGCGTCTCCATTACAACTGATGCCTTAGGCATGTACTTGGGCATCCACTGGTTTTATCAAGCTCTGATACCAAAATATTGTCTGCAATCTTTATACAGACAGACTTATGTAAAGTGTTTGAGATATAAAACTGAGAAAAGAAAGTTGCGTTGTTGTATTACTAAAAGAAACTGCAATACATAAATAATAGAAACCAACCAGGAAGGTGGTGCAGAAAAAAACTGAAAACGTTCCTACTATTACTCCAGTACTGCTACTAATTCAAACGCTTCCTAAAACTACTCAACTACGTGCATGACTAAGTCACACGACTATATCTGATAAATCTATCTATTATTTATTCAGCAATTAAAATAAAACAAGCCCAGCAGTCTTGATAGCCCAACAGTCTTGATTAAAAGCCCAACAGAACTGCACCCAACACTTGTCTAATCTATTTTTTCACTACTAGCCTGTAAGTTTTATTATGGAGTATGTGTGTGTGTGAGAGAATAAGCACAATCTTACAACTGGGACATAGGGATCCGAAAGTGCATATACTTGTTCTTCACTTTAAATGGTTAAATTTTAAATTATTTGTATTACCGGTTATACCACTAATGTTAGCCACCTGATTTGCCTACATCTATATATTGCTCTAGTTGACCGCGCCGGCTAAAACAGACATACAGTTGGAGAAATTAGATTCATATTTGTTTCATGTGATTATAATTTCGGAATAATAATACAGTAATAACTAATTTCATCAAAATTAATCCTATAGATAAAATAATTATATCCTATTAATGTAGGAGGGTTTCGGTGCTAATCGATGGTAAGGTGAATTGAAAAAAGTGCACAAGCAAAAGGATTGCATGATCATGTTACCGAGTGAAACGAATGTATAATCACACAGTCGCATGGCAGGATCATACCAAAGGACGAGTAACATTTTTTGGAGGGTTAGAGAATCTGCATGATCATGCTAAATACTGCATGATCACGTTCCTTTATAATAATTATTTATTTTTATTTAGGATGTGTTTTATTTCATTTTAAGATTTTCTATCATATATAAACAATCTTATAATGTAACATACACTTCAAAGAAAATAAGGGTAAGGTCATATTTATGGTCAACTTACATATATAATGGTCAGACTTAAATTTGACTGCCGGCGGTCAAATTTAATGTCAACCGGCATTCTAAACCTGGTCAAGAATTAAATATAACCGATGAAAGTCAATTTTATTATCGGTCACATTTAATCGATCATATTTAGTTTTTTAACATTGCCAAAAAATGGAGGAAAATATCCCGCCATGGCGGCCAAAATTAAGCGGCACAAATATGACCGAGGTCGGTCATATTTAGGCTTGGTCATAAAAAAATGGCGCCAAAATTCCCGCAAAAACTAAGAGAAATTATCAGGAACCAAATTTGACTCAAGTCGGTCATAACTAAGTTTGACTGTCACCGGTCAATTTTGTTGATAACTATTTTTTAGACAAATTTTAATAATGTATTAAATTTGACTGCCTTAGCGTTGCTTTGGTCGAATTTACAAATATGACCGACGCGGTCATATTTATAATTATGACCACCCTCGGTCAAATCTACTCATTTCAGATCTGATACCCTATGCTTCTTTTCTAAACCTTCCTTTCTTTACTAAACTTTCTCCTCTCATTTTGCCTTCTTCCACCATAACTCCACCCTTTGTCCACCATAACTCCACCCTTTGTCCTCTTTTTTCATGAGATCTAATTAATCATCAAGTAAGTTTCATTCCTTAACTTTTGCATTTAATTAATTTTACTTTCTTAATATAGTATGGAACTATTATTTGGTTGTACACATGTATATGTATTGTTGGGGATTCTTAATTTGTTGATGAAATTAATGTTATTATTAGTTATGAACCATGATTATACTTAATTGAACTTTTATGGTGAGTATTAATGTAAATTATAATGGTAACCAATTTATCGATTTGTTTAATATAAATTGATTATTTATGATCTATTTACATTTATGTTAATTTGCATTCAATTCACATCACGTATGTATAATTTGTAGATGACATCCGATCGTCGTTGGGTTGGTCGTAATCGGTACAACGATTTGAAGTATTTAACAGAAAGAGTACAAAAATGGTGTGGATGATTTTATTAAATTTGCATGTGATCATCTCGATCCTAGAGATGGATGGCTAATAAGATGTCCACGTAACGATTGTGTAAATAAGTACTTCAAGTATCTTAGTGCAGTGAAAGTTGATTTATACCTTAATGGTATTATGCAATGGTATACTATATGGGATTTGCATGGGGAGAGGGATATGCCTCGAGGTGATACCAATACAAGTTCTCATAATATTCATTATAGTGATGAGGATATGTATGATGCTCGTGATATTCTAAGAGATTTTGCAGATGCAAATCGACATTTTGAGAATTTTGAGGAAAAACCAAATGCAAAAGCAAAAGAATTTTACGAGATGGTGGACAATGCTTCTAAGCCAATATATCCAAACAATCCGAATTTCATAACATAGTCATTTGTTAACAAGCTACTTCATTGGAAACACAAGCATAATTGTACTAATAATGACTTTGATAAGTTAATTCACCTTATTGGATCGGTATTACCCGTTGATCATAAATTGCCTCGGAACTACTATGACGTGCGAACGATGATAAGAGGATTGCATATGAAATATGAAAAAATTGATGCTTGCGAGAATGATTGCATGTTGTCTTATAAAGAAAATAGCAACAAGACACATTATGATATATGCATTACAAGTCGATACAAGGAGCAAAAGGATCTAAAAAAAATCCCACGAAAGATCTTGCGATACTTTCCTCTTACCCAAAGGTTGCAGCGTTTATTCATGAATAAGAAGACAACAGAAGATATGAGGTGGCACCACAACAGGGTCAAAGTTGATGGTCAATTATGTCATCCGGTGGATGGAGATGAGTGGAAACAATTTGATCGTAGATTTCCAAACTTTTCGAAAGAGATTCGGAATGTCAGACTTCTAGTGATGGATTTGACCCCTTCCGTGATTCACACGCTAGGGAGTATATTATTTGGCCTATGGTTGTAGTAGTTTACAACCTTCCTCCATCTATGTCCGCGAATGATCCCTACATGTTTATGCCTCTCCTGATTCCTGGGCCGAATGATCCAACAAAAGATCTTCATGTTTACCTCCGACCATTAATTGATGAATTGAAAATATTATGGCGCACCGGAGCAGAAACTTATGATAGGTTTTCCTGTAAAAATTTTGTGATGAAGGAGGAATTAATGTGGACAATTAGTGACTTTCCTGCACTTGGAATGCTTAGTGGGTGGTCCACAAAGGGGAAGTTGGCATGTCATGTTTGTATGGGACAAGTAAAAGCCAATCAACTAAAGCATGATGGTAAGCCTAGTTTTTATGGCACTGCTCGATATTTCTTAGAACCGGATGACCCGTTGAGAAGGATTACAAAGTTTGGAAGAACCGAAGCACATTCAATTACATGTCGTTATCCAGGATCACTAGTAAGGAGTCTTTGTGAGGATATGGAGTTTCCTCCTTCAGGAAAGATATCTTGGAGAAAACCGAGGGACTATGGCGTGACACATAATTGGACTCACTTTTCTCCATTTTTTGAGCTTCCATATTGGGAGACACTCACTCTTCGTCACACCATTGATGTCATGCATTCCGAAAAAAATGTTTTTGAGAACATATTTTTTACAATGATTGGTGACACTAAGAAAACGAAAGACAATAGAAAAAGAAGAGAAGATTGTAAAGAACTACGTGTGCATCATGAATTGTGGATTCAAGATGATGGTACAATGCCAAATGCCCCATATGTGCTTTCTAGGGATCAACTTCTTAAGTTGTTTAGGTGAATTTACACACTTCAGCTTCCTAATGGGTATGCCTATAATATATCCAGGTGTGTGAATTTTGAAACAAAATCTATTCACGGAATGAAGTCGCATGATTGTCATATTATTATGCAAAAATTGTTGCCTATGGTTTGCCGTGAATTACTACCTAGGCATGTGGCGGATGTCCTTATTGAGTTGTCTAACTTCTTCCAAGATTTATGTTTTGCAAATCTAAAGTACAATAATTTGGAAAAAATGGAGAACAACAAAAAGAGAATCATGTCAAAACTTGATGTCATGTACACTCCAAGTTTTTTTTATCCGATGGAGCATTTGCCACTACATTTGGCTACGGAGTGTAAATTGGGTGGCCCGTGTAATTTTTGATGGATGTATTTTTTTGAAAGATATTTGCACATTTTGAAGTTGAAAATTAGAAACAAAGCTCGAGTCGAGGGTTCAATAGCCGAACGATATATTGAGGAGGAGGGTGTACACTTTTGCTTATTATACTTTGATTCTAAAATTGCAACCATGCACAATCGACTTCGTCGAAATGAGGCACCCCAACAATCTCATGATCCTAATTTGTTGGAAGTTTACACATATCCAACGCTACCCGGTCTACGAAATAGAGATAGAACCTCGAGTGATGATTAACATAGACTTGTAACATACTATGTTCTTATCAACTCACCCGAGGTTGGAAAATATTTGCGGTGAGATATTTATTTTGACCATCTTTACACAAACATGATAACTTTCTAATTCAATTTACTAATCTAATTTAATATTTAGTGGATTTCATAGGTTGGTGCAAAAATAATACCCGCACTGCATTGATGCCGAAAGAGATCAGTTTCAAAAAGAGAATTTTTTGGATTGGTTTAAAAGAAGTGTAAATTTTAAATATATATATGTGTGTATATTTTTATATGTGTGCAAATATATATATATATATATACATATACACATAAGCTTATTCATGCACTTGTGTAATTTTTGTTATGTACAATATTTTAGGTACAATATGATAGAGAGCTCAAGGACAAATATATAGATTTAATAAGAGGACCTATTTATAAAGTTGAATCTTATTAAACATGCAAGTGCAATGGTTATAATTTTTCTTGTACAAATTCTAATGAGCTCACATCATCAAATTCCGGTGTAGTTGTAATTGGTGAGAAATTTTATATAATCATAAAATTTAAGTTGAATTTGGTCTTCATTATGTATAAATCCAATTTTGACACATTTTAAATTGTAGGGACTTCTTGCAAAGAAAGTCATGAAAAATTTACAGGAGACTCAAGAAGTTCTAAAGCTTCGATATCGCAATGGGCATGAAATTGTCGTCTTCAAATATCATTGGTTTGACATATCTTGATAGAAATCGGATGACAACCGTAGATTTAAAATCGAAGCTAAATGCCGAAGATGTGTTTGTGTTGGCTAGCCAAGCTCATCAAGTATTTTACGCCCCAAATATTGCAAATCCAAAGTCATCATGGTATACTATCCTAACAACAAAGAGCCGGCAAGTCGATGAAAGCGTGACATCTAGAGAAGAAAATATATTCAACGATGACGCTTTTCAAAATGAAGAATCAAATGCTTCATCTTCACATGTTGAAAGAGTGGTCGTTGATGATCAGATAAATTTCTTTATTGACTTGATAATGTTTGAAAATAATCATTTCGTGGATGACTATGAAGAAGAAAAAATGCGAGAAATAAAGAAAATCAAAATGAAGACTTGAACATTGACGATGAAAGTGATAACGATGATTTGACATAGTTCAATTATTTTCTAGTTAATTTGTACCAACGCGGATATTATTAGGACGTTTTTCATGAATTTTAATACATTCCGTAAATTTGAAATTTACTTATTTTAATTGTATTTACTATATTTCCTGATTTTTATTAATATTTAGAACTTTCTTACGTTTAAAATGTATTTTCTTACTTATTAATATTTTTATTAATTATTTTAATTAAGTTTTGCAGTTTTCACTTGCCGTAAATCTTTTGTCACTTTTTCCGGGAGTAATAGGTTTAATAAATCCTAATATTCCATTTGACGCTGATAATTATTTGGAAAAAATGCTAGATATATAAAATTGAATACAAACCAACACCCGTCATATTTATTGTACTCAATTAAATATAAATATTTTATAATGTCATATCATGTTATTATAATTTTTGTTTACCCAATTTTATACCCTTGTATTAATCTTATTATAATATATTAGAATCAGTTTCAGTTGCGCCAATAAATCAATTAGACTGCATGAAAGGGGGTTCAAGTAAATGGCAATAATTTTTAAAAATATTTTTGAAATAAAGGTCGCATCTATACTATTATATTAAAAACGAAAAAATGAGAGTTTGGTTGTTAGTCGGTATGGTCACCATAATTATAGCAATATTTTAAATAAAATACTCTAAATAAATAAATTAAGAATGAAAGTTTGATCGGTAGTCGGTCTGGTCTGGTCACAATAATTATATCAATATTTAAATAAAACACTCTTATAAATAGATTAAGATTTACAATAGAATTATATAGATAAAAATAAAATTATAATATGTCTAATGAACTTGGTTTAAATAAAATAATATATAATATTCACGAGGGCCGGGTTAAACAAAATTATATAATTGATCTAACCTGAAATAAAAATTAAAAATAAACTACATAGAGTTAGTTGGATTTGTAGTTTCGGACTAAAACAAAATAATAAAGAATAATAAGAATTTAAAAGAAAATTCATTTGATCGATATAATATCACTATGCTAAAATAAAATAATTAACGGGCAAAAACAAAAATAAATATTTAAAAGAAAATTCGGTTAGCTAATTTAATGTCATCAGGCTAAAATAAAATTAATTATATTATCCATTCGGTCTAAAAGAAAATATTTTTTACCTATATACCGTGGACTAAAATAAAATTAAACAAAAACTAAATATAATTATTTTTCGAAAAAAATAAAAATATAATTAGCTAGATTTGCTTCATATAACGGACCTGATGCTAAAACCAAGATTTACTATTTCATGTTAAAAAAATAATAAATATTACCCCTCAAGCTAAAAACATAGTTACTGAACTGGGCTAAAATAAAAATAAAATTTGAAAATATAATAAGTTGGTTGATACAATGTCATCATCCTAAAAAAATTCTATTTAGTTTAAAACAAAATAATATTTACTCAGAGCTAAAATATATTTATATATATATATAATTAGTTGGTTGATATAACGAGCATAAGGTTAAAATAAAATAATGTATAGTATTGTTCTATACTAAAATTAAACATATTAAAAATAAAATTAATCTCAATATAATTAGATGGATCTGGTCAGTATAATATAATTTGTATATTATTGATGTAAGTTATAATTTACCTTTTAATTAAAACATAATTATATTTTATAAACACACCGATAAATATCAATAAAATTTTATTTTTCAATTAGTCTTATTTTTTAAAAACTAAAATATCACTAAATTATACACGTGTATATTTAAAATTATTATCAAATTATATTATTAAAACTTTCTAATAAATAAATTTCACAGCTTCAAATTTTCACTTAAAATTAAATTCAAAAATTATATAATATTAAAAACAATATGCCGGAATTGGGTATAATTTGGTATGTTTTTTTTGTTGCTTTGGTTATCCCCATTTATGACCGTATCTTTTTAATGAAGTGATTAGGACAGTTAGAGTCAAATACTAAAAGAATGTAAATATTTATATTATTATTTATATAATACCCAATATTCAGGTTCGAACTTGGCCAACAACAAATATTGTCAGATCTTTTTAATTAAGTGATCAGGAACGTGAGATTCAAACACTAGAAAAATATATATTATTCAAACTCTTATGTTCGAACCCCGCCAGCCAACAATTAATGTTTATATTATTATTTATACACTACTAAAACTCACGGGTTCGAACCACCAAAAATAAATATTTATATTATTATTTATACAATATCCAATATTTAGGTTTGAATACAACCAACAAAAAATATTTATATTATTATTTATAAATATACTAATAAGATAATGATCCAAATTTTTAATTATAATTTTAAATAATATAAAAATATTAATGAAAATCCGTGCATCATAAAACTAGTATTTAGTATAAAAAAAACAGAAACAAATTGCATTATGGGGTTGAGATTAATTCAAATTTTTAAATACGAAGATGGGACAACTCAAGAGCTCTAATCATACGCTAGAATCACATCGAATCATTAAGGTAACATAAGATCTGCATATTGAGTTGATCAATGATTGAATACGCAAGACAAAATTCATTAAAGTCTGGAGTGATAATTGGATTTAGTGGATAGTACTGGTATTTGAATGCGATGGCCCTGCTGTTATTTAAATGTCACCGTTCTAAAAAACATGGCATACACTAGGTCTCTAATTGTTGTGAACATCATTTGATAGGTTATTTTGATTTAGCGTGAAAGGGCCAGGTGGGACTAGATACTGATGCTATGAGAACTGTTACCTCACAAATACTGCCAAATATATTATATTTTTGTAGCTATTAAGGTAAACATATCCGTTCTAGTAACCAACACAAAATTTACATTGAAAATTATAAAATACATAACAGAGTTTAGAGTCATTCAACAAAATTTACATTAAAAATTATATATATAATACATGGGAGAGTTCAGAATTGAACATTTAAAATTCATTTCAAATTAATTACTAAGATAATTTTTTCAAGAAATAGTACTTATTTTTTTAAAATCTTAAAATCAAAAATGTTCATATATATATGTAAGTTTTGGTGGGAGTTGGGGAACATGAGATATTTGAAGTTTCGAAACCAAGCTAAGTAGTTTTAATAATGTTTTGTGGTGTAATATAAGCATACTAACACAGATAAACAACAAGTAGAAAGAAACAGCATTAATGTTGAGATTAAGTTGAACAATATGAGAAGTGGGAGGGGAGGCACGTGGTTTGTAGTTGTAGTAGGAGGAGGGTCAATGGTGCATGTGGAAGACTTTAGTTATAAAAGTCCGTCCCTACCAATAGAATTGTAGGTTTTGTTTGTTTTATATGTTGCTATAAACAAAATTAAGCTTAAGCTTGCACATATATAGAGACGGCCATGAAAAGGGACCATAAAAAAAAGGAGAGGGTCGGGTCGTGACTCGTGAATGGTGAATGGTAACTAACAACTAACATGACGCTCACGTTAGCCCATGCAATGCTTCTCTTATTTTACGAGGAGACAACAACATGCCTATACCTGGACCATCTGCTTCCTTCCTCTTCAATTATGTGGGCTCCCCCTAATCGCCACTTCCCTCCAGACCAATGCTACATCTTATATTCCTCGCTCTCCTTGAGTATTGTATATTAGGGATGGAGTTTTGGCATGTATTTTAACATTTATTTAAAGTTTAATTTTATATTTTATTTATCAAGCATTTTTCATATAAAAATTAAATACAAAATTTGAAAAAAGTTATTAAAATATACCTTAAATTTATCTTAAAATATATGCCCCATATTTAAAAAATGATATAAAATTAAATTATACGGAGAATATTCGGTATGTATAATATCAACTCGGCGCAGCCAAAGCCAATTTGGTGAAAAAGGTCAACGAAAGTTACACTTTAGCCCAACTTGATGGTATTAGATTGAAACATATACGTGTATGTATGAAATGCTAGCTACTTAGCAACTTGTCTTCTTTCTGTACATAAAACAACTTGCCGCGCGACTTGAGCTAGCTACTTGTGACTGCCATAAGTCTTTTACAATTCAACCGGATCATTGTATTCTTCAAATTCTCTTCTAACATTTCATATTTAAATTAGTATCATTCAACAGATATAAGGTTTGAATCATGATAGTAACATATTAAAATTATAAAAAAAATAGTATTTTTTTAAAAGGTATAAGTTTCGATCCAATCCTACCAACAACATATTAAAATTTGAATTTATAATATATAATGATAAAAACAACCGTGCACCGCACGGATTATATACTACTTCCTCCCTCCCAATTTATCTGTCTTATTTGAATTTTGATGTTTCAAATTGATTCAATTTTGACCGTAAATAAAAATTTAATTTTTCATTATTTTGAAAAACTCAAAAATACATATCAAAGTAGATTAAATATACTTTCTGATGATATAATATTTATAAATATTTTCGATAACGTACTATTTGAAAATTTTGGTCAAAATCCGGTCAATTTGACTGGAAAAAGTCAAACAATACAAATAAATTTGGACGGAGGGAGTAGTACATATTAATAAATAGAAGATATAATGTCCATTTTTTCGTTTTCACACAAAAATACAACTTAGTTTTTACAGATTACATTAATTACACATATTTCAACAAAAAAGTAAATATACACGTGTTTATATACAAACACAAAAATTATAAAATAATGTGAATTTTGAATTTCTATACAAGAACATTTATGAATATGATATTTTAGTTAATATTGAAACTAAAAAAATTGAATGTGTTAAAAAACATGACAAATATTTTGAGAAATTTTTATTTAACAAAATGGACTATTAAAATGGGATGAAGTGAGTAATAAATTCATACGTGGAACCAGAATCATAAATATTAGTGTATACATGCCGTCGGGGTCATAAAGCTTGTATTGTATGAATGGAGCATATAAATGCATGATGGTGATCTTCGTCGATTACTTATCCAATCCGACAATGTGCTCATCGGAGTTAATAATTTTCGTCAACTATCCATCGGAGATTATAGAAAGACCAAAAAAAAAAATACCCTCCTATATGGTGTCTTGTCAATTTTATATGACGATAAAAGTATTACCAAGATTTTTATTTTTGTATCCTAGCATTACAAAAAAAAAAACCATTGTTACGAGAAAATAGGTTAAAACTGTAATCAATTTATTTGTGCCGAGATCAAGCCCAACACCGTATGCTTATTATTTATCATTTCCTTTCTATTTTTGTTTCAACATGGTTTCACACATACTCGTCTTGTACGCAATTGTCATATGTCACAACTAAATTACACGACTTTTTTCTATTAACTTACAAGATTAGTCGGATTATCCAGCTACAATGATCAGGAGGGGTAGTGAAAATGAGCTTGTAGCAATTACCAAAAAAAAATTGAGCTTGTAAAAACGAGGCAAAATTGAAAGTTTATTAAACTTTCTATTTCAAAGATATATAGGACCTATTTTTCTTATTATGGGCCAATTTTTTAGATATATTATGTTGGGCATGAGATGTTGAAACTCAGCTAAGGCCTTTCTTCCATGGGCTTTTTCCAAACATTACCTCTATTTTATAAAAAGAACTGCAGTTTTCAAAATTTTGTTATATTATTTTTTATCAAACTAATAATATAACTTGAAAATTATTAAAAAAAAAATATTAGTCCTTTCAGGAAAAAATTAAAAAAATGAAAGTATGAAATTATAAATCGTTGATGGTAAGTTCTGATTCCCAACAATGATCGTGAGAATAGATTCGATTGTATTTTTATACTAAAATCTCATCTACGCTCAAATTGTAATTGCAAAACTTTAAAATCCAGCGATTCAGGTGATGTCTGTGCCAATATCATAATCATAAAGTCAAAATAATACGTGAAAAAAAAATGAATAACTCATTTTTCAGTATAATACAGATATTGGAATATTTCAGAAAGAAAACTCCACATCCTGGGTTTGGACAAACAGCCCCAGTTAACTTGCGTGAAATTGACAAGTTTCGGATACTCGACATTTCCGTAAATTAGGTGCTTCTTGTTAGCAGAGTCATAAATTGAAAATAAGTGTATTATGTATGTGATTATTGATTATTAACTCGTAAACTAGTTTCTTTTTTCACCAAGGTTGGCGCTAGATGAGTCAATTTGCATTGCCACTGCACCAATTCACAAACATACTAAAAACATGCATTACCAAACGAGACCTTTTAACTGGTAAATCACTTCAAACTCTTTACCTCAAGTCCATTTTCCCGCCATCCACTTACCTTTCTAACCATTTCATCCTCCTCTACTCTAAATGCGGCCGCCTTAACGCGGCCCGTAAAGCCTTCAACACCATCTCAGACCCCAATGTGTTTTCCTTCAATGCCATCATTGCTGCGTATGCGAAAGAGGCACAACCTCATATCGCACACCAACTGTTCGATCAAATTCCCCAACCGGATCTTGTTTCGTATAATACTCTTATTTCTGCGTATGCGGAATGCGGGAATATGGTTCCCGCATTCAGGTTGTTTGTGGGTATGAGAGATATGGGGATTGATATGGATGGTTTTACTGTTTCTGCAGTGATCACTGCGTGTTGTGGTGATGTTGCGTTGATTAGTCAGCTGCATTCGTTTGCGGTGAAGTGTGGGTTTGTTTCGTTTACTTCTGTGAATAATACGCTTGTTACGCATTATAGTAAGAATGGGTTTTTAGATGAAGCCAAGGAGGTTTTTTATGGAATGGAGGGGGTTAAAGATGAGGTGTCTTGGAATTCTATGATTGTGGCGTATGGGCAGCATAGACAAGGGTCGAAAGCGTTGGCATTGTATCAAGAAATGGTTAGGTTGGAGTTTAACGTTGATATGTTTACTTTAGCTAGTGTTTTAACTGCATTTACCTGTTTACAGGATTTACGTGGTGGGGTTCAGTTTCATGGTTATTTGATAAAAACAGGGTTTCATCAGAATTCCCACGTAGCTAGTGGTCTAATTGATTTATATTCGAAGTGTCATGGTGGTATGTCAGATTGTAGAAAAGTGTTTCAGGAAATTTACGACCCGGACTTGGTACTATGGAACACCATGATTTCTGGGTATTCCCAGAATGAAGACTATTGTGAGGACGCTATCTTTTGTTTCAAACAGATGCAACGAGTTGGTCATTGTCCTGATGATGGCAGCTTTGTTTGTGTGATTAGTGCATGCTCTAACTTGTCATCTCCATTACAAGGAAAACAGATTCACTCTTTGGCGCTAAAATCTGACATCCGTCAAAATCAAATCTCAGTGAACAATGCATTGATTGCTATGTACTCTAAATGTGGAAATCTGCAAGATGCAAGAAGATTATTTGATAGGATGCCAGAGCACAATACTGTCTCTTTGAACTCAATGATTGCTGGTTATGCGCAGCATGGAATTGAACAGGAGTCGCTGAATCTATTTGAGGGAATGCTTAAAACAGATATATCCCCTACGAGGATAACCTTTATTTCCGTCCTTTCTGCATGTGCCCACACGGGAAAGGTGGAAGAGGGGCAGAAATATTTTAAAATGATGACTGATATATTCCATATAGTGCCAGATGCAGAACACTATTCATGCATGATTGACCTTTTGGGCCGAGCAGGAAAACTGAAGGAAGCAGAGAGTCTTGTTGAGTCAATGCCATTCAATCCTGGTTCCATTGGTTGGGGATCATTGCTCGGCGCTTGTAGAAAACATGGAAATCTAGAACTAGCAGTAAAGGCTGCTAATGAATGCGTTCAATTGGAGCCTTTAAATGCAGGCCCATATGTCATGCTTGCAAATATGTATGCTCGTGCTGGCAGATGGGAAGAAGTTGCATCAGTTAGAAAACTTATGAGGGATAATGGCGTAAAGAAGAAACCAGGTTGTAGTTGGATTGAGATGAACAAAAAGGTACATGTGTTTGTAGCAGAAGATATTTCGCATCCAATGATAAAGGATATTTATCTGTTCTGGGAGAAGATGTCAGATAGAATGAAACAAGCGGGTTATGTACCGGATGTGAGATGGACTTTAGTGAAGGATCATGGAAATATGGATGACGAAAAGGAGATGAGGCTGAGGCATCATAGTGAGAAGCTAGCAGTAGCTTTGGGACTACTGTCAACTAAAGATGGAGAGCCAATACTAGTTATTAAGAACCTCAGAATATGTATAGATTGCCACAATGCAATTAAGCTGATATCTTCTATAACAGGAAGAGAGATTACTCTCAGGGATACATACAGATTTCATTCGTTTAAGGGAGGGGAGTGTTCCTGTGGGGATTACTGGTGATAACCTGTTACTTTTTTCATACATTTTTTGCTGAACATTGTTTTTTTTTTGAAAACAATAGCTGACATTGTTTTATTTGCTGAATAATTTCTAATATCAACAATAATATAAATTAAACAAATCAAATATTTTACAAACATGGGACAAATATGCCAAGATTTAAGTATATTGTATTTACGTGCTCAAAAATTTTATCCAGAAACTAATTCAAGTGGAGTATGATTAAGCATTTACCATGAATCTTTGATTTGTCACACGTATGAATCGAGTTGAAAAACCTGGCATGCTGGTTTATAGTTATCTTGGACTGCAGCTTTCGCAAACCTTTTAACCGCCTGAGTATTCTCTTCCAAGCTTGTCTCAGCAAAAAACCGCGCCCACCATGCCGTGCTTCGCTTTTTAGCCTAACATCAACATCACGGGTGATTTAGATTCTGTAGGGTTCCGCCAGAAATCATGGATTTTCCAAGATGTACTTTTCAGACGATTCATTCAAATATATAACTTTGTGTCTTAATAAATATATAGCAGGTTTATGGTGAATACCGGGCGTCCATATCTTGAAGGCTCAGTTGTCTGAGCTTTAGGGTCACCTGGAAAACCTGTGCTTGATACAAAAATTCATATATAAGCCAAATGCTTGCTCACGATTAGTATTTGTGAGTGAAACATTGAAGGATATAACCAGACTTCAAACACAATTTCAAACCTTCCTAATAACCGATTGCCATCACATTGTGTGTGTGCCCGAGAGTAGCTACATGTGTCAGGAAGAAATGCAGATGGCTACGATTATAATTGATGATAATGTAACTGGTGCATCTCCTAAGCAATTAACCGAAACAAAGGAAAGACCAGTTGAAAGTCCCAACTCACCTGTAAATAAAACTAGGCCATCAGACGATACCCTGGCCAATTCTGGAAGAGTCTTGTTAAGGTATCTCGAAGATAGATAGTCCACTGCATCAGACACAATAACAAGAGAAAATGATTTGTCCCTGTATGGCAACGGGAATTTGATGTTAGCCACACGTACGATGCCTCTGTGAACAAGTCTTTTGCAGTCTATGCCAGCATCTTCAATGTCATATGGTTCCACTCCCCATGCTTCAGTTTCCGCTTCTTTCAACAACTTGGAGACAACTGAGCAAGTATCCGGCCCAACATGCAGAACTTTGTGCATACTATCACCGTATGTTTTCTTAAGGGTAGGTATAGCACTCTGAACGTCAAATGTGCAAGTGAAGTCACCTAAACACGTTTCAATACTTTCCAGATTAATTCCTAGCATAAACTCCTTAATTATCAGGCAAATATTTACTTGCTATGCTAGTGAGTGATGAACTTTAATTTTTTGCATAACTCCTTGGAACTGTAATGTGTGAAAGATAGAACGACGACACAGTTAACATGACGAATGTATCATTTAAAAAATTAGCATGATGGTGGAAAGTAATTTGGAATTAGGTTGATCAAGCCATGGTGCAACTATTAATTTTTACCTTCTACTCGACTAACAGCTCCTTTGAGAGAGACACCTGAGACAAAATAGTGGATCAAGTTCAGCACATGAAAAGGAAGAAACAGATATAATTTGTAAAGCAGCTTTGCTATTAATGATTAATAAAGGGGGGGGGGGAACATATTAAGCATTTACATGAATGAGATTTGATTCAAGTTCAATCTTTTATATGACTAGATCTTAGGACTCGGATTGAGTATAAAGTTTGACACCATATATTAGAATCTTTCAAATACCTTGTCATACAATAGCAACAAAATTTTCATTTGTTCAGACTTCAGATACATACCTGAATCCTTGTAGAAATAACCAATGAAAAATATTGCACCCTATTTCAGGAAGGAAAATAATTAGTAACTGGAAATGAGAAGTTCAGCACATTGTGTGACTGTGTGAGTATACGTAAATGCTAAATGCACCAACAGAAGAGAATTTCACATAGCATTTTACTTGCCAGAAAAACAAGGACAACGGATAGCAAAGGAGAAATGGCCGACTTTGAATGAGAAAATCCACCAAATAGAGAACTTCCACCACTTGTTAACCGTCGCGTGGAATTTGTTGTCCTTCTTGACATGGCTTTAGAATTGAAGAGCTGATTTCACACTGCACATTATTGCAAATCAACAAGGTTAGCACAACAACATAAGTAATAGCAAACTTATCTGTCAGACTACCAACATTGATGGTCTGATAGCAGCTAGTGATCATTATTTACAAGAATGAAATGCAACAGCATCGTGGTTTGTTTGACATTTCAGGCGTATATTAATTATGTGTATTATAATCAAAGGCTCTCTGAAACTGTTTCTGCGAGGGGCACAACATAAAGTGCTTTTGACAAAAGAAGATTGAGCATATGCATCACAACTTTTACATGATCAACACGTTATAAACTAATCTGCTCAAAAAAAAACAAACAGGAAAGTGCTGCATTTTGGTAAAAACATAACATCGATTCGGAATAGAGATTAGGATTAAAAGTGGTAGAGAATTGCATATGATTGTTTGCATTACTAAAGCGTGAGCAAGTTGAAGAAAAGAGATTTAGAACAGCAAGAATACAGATATTTCACAAAAAAAGCTACCATATAACTAATCAAATTAATTACTGCAATTTGAGAAAACTGAGGGCCAGAGGGAACATTAATATAAGAAATGTTGAAAAAAATTGATGATTTACCAGATTTTTTTTTTACTGATCCATCTGAAATGAACTGTGAACGTAAAATAGAAGAGAAACAGAGGTACCTGAAGTGATACTAGCAAGACAAAAATGTTATAGTTCATCATCTACTATCAACGCTGCTATTCTGCCGGCTGTGATCCTTTTTTCACTGTCTTGAAAAATTATGCATGCGTTTCCTCGTCCTCATATATTGCAGCAATAATCTCTATATATAGATTGCTTGTTTCTCGTTTTCCAACACAACTCAGCACTTTACACAGGAGCTATTTTCCATAAATATAAGTGTTCTAAAAATCGGTACTCAAAATGATTACTCGGAGCACTCTCTTTTAATTTTAATCTTTATTTAACTTCAAATATATTATAAATGATATGCAAAATAATAATATTTAACTGAAATATTAGGGCAATAATATAAGCTCTTGCCTGAGTACATTACTTCATTTGTTGGCATTTAAATTATCTGATAGTTTATTCCGTGGACAAGGAACGAGATGAATGTATGTAGATGTAAATAAATAAGTTTAATACAGCAAAATACATAGATGTACGATAAATGCAAAGTTACAATAGTGTTTTGTACAAGACCATATAACGGAATATTTCGGCCTCAAGAATACAACCTCGGTCACAAATCACAATATCCCAGTAGCAGAGGAAAAAAATGGTTTATTCCTTTGACTTGCATATTCAAATATTTGATAGAAATATATTTGAAACTATTCAGATGGGGATAAGCCTGTGACAATGCGAGGGTTACATACAAATGTCCTATTCGAGTCTTAAATATATTCCTATCTGATGGGACACAATACACATCCAGAATAAACTTATACAAATGATGAACGGTCAAATTGCCAATAACCCCCCTGTTGAACAACATATCAGCCTGTCTAAGAAAAATTACTTGCCTATATGATATATCATATAAGCTGCATTGTTGCGGAATAAAATATTTTCTGAGAATATTTTGGACCTCTGCTAGTATTGTGCATGTAAGAAAATCTTGGACCTCTGCTGGTATTATGCATGTATATCACAGATGTATGTTACTGCTCAGCTGCTACAACAGCTTCATCTGCATCTGGAGGCCTCCATTTGGAATTAAAGACGCTTCGATGTACTACTTTCTGAACCTCTAATCTCTCATCAATCAGCTCGAGCAATTCTTGTAATCCAACTCCCGTCAAGGCAGATGTTTTTACATGTGGACCAACATTTTCAGGTTGACACTGAGAATCATTATTAGAGACTGTGCATGAAGTTTCTTGTAGATCATCTGTATTCTTGCACCCCAAAGATGAACCATCATTATCACTCGGTGTCGCTTGTACATCCTCTGAAGCAAGCCAACCATCCGTGTAATCACCTTCATCATCTCCTTGTAACAACGCTTCTACATTAACAGTATTGTTATCAGCTTGGTCCTCCTCAGATAGATGCTCAAATTCAGCATCTTCGACTATATCAGTTTCATCACCATCTATTTGCTCTTCTCCGATGTCAATCTGAGTAAGAGTATAAAAATTAAAATGAGGAAGATAGTATACATAGTGATTAATTCATATGCATATTCAAGGTTCCCCGTATTTTCTCAAGTAGGCAGTCCAAGGACAAGGACAGAAATATCACCTTATTCCAAACCTCAATCATATTTTGAAGTTTCTCCTTCGACACTCCTAATTGCTCGAGAACTTGCATTACAGTTTGCCGATGCTCATCAAGATTTGGAGCACTTGAATCTAACACATGCTGCAATAGGACAAACAACCCATTTGAGCTTATGGAAAACTTAGCAGTTAGCAGGAAAGGAATTACTCTAAGAAAAACACGGTGGAAAATGATGTTGCTTTGTCAAAAATTTGTAGCAAACAAAATAAATGAGCAAAGAAGGAAGCATAAAATAATATTCAGAAAGATATAAAAACCACTAAAAGGGAAATATTTTGATACAAAGTCTACATACCACAAGTAGGTCTGCTTCCACCACTTCTTCTAAGGTGGCATGAAACGCTTCTACTAACTGCAAAAACATCAGAGTAATTAACAAAAAGACATCTTTATCCTCACTTTATACAGGTTGTTAGCAAGTTCGTAAAAGCTATATATGTGTAGTTGACAGATATAGCCTTTTAAACTTTTAAAGAATAGTAGTTTTTTTAAGAAAAGGCACTTTAATGCTAAGCAATAAACCAAGTAAAAGCTATTTTTTGAATATATCCAAATGTTAACCAATGTATAAACAACTAAATTTATAGGATAAGAAAAGAATCAGTTCACAAACTACAACAGTTCTCAAGTTACCTGGACAGGCAACTCTGATATAAATCCCACTGTGTCACTAAGAAGCACTTTCCTCCTGAACATTCAGTACTGATCATTATTATAAAATATAGTTAAGTATTTTTTTAGCAACATCCTTCAACCACAGAAAGATAAAAAAAAAAGAGGCAAACAAGAAAGACTTAAACACTTAATATTACCCTGATGGAAGGACAACGCTTCTTAATTTTGGATCAACTGTTGCAAACAATCTACATATTAAGGATCACAAAATTTATGAGAACCAGAAGGATTTGAAAGGAACAAAATATATTCTTAAATGAAAGCAATATAAACAATTTAAGTGACACACTGAGACACTGTAAAGTTATTACCTATCATCGCTGTAGAGATACGTGTCTGACAGTGCACTTACTAAAGTAGATTTTCCCTGGAGAGAAAAGAAAAAACTGAAGTTGTTTTCAATAGTGAAATTAGAACAAAATATAAAATTGTTCTCCACCTACAGCATTGGTGTACCCAACAACAGCTATGGTGGCCATGTCTTGACCATCTGCTCCTTGCCTCTTTCGAGAAGCACGTTGTAAAGCTCGAGTGCGACGGACCTCTTTAATCTCAGATAACAGCTGGTTCCGACGTTCTATGATTCTGGAATTGAAGTAGAATTAGGAAGAATATAGAATATGTATACAAGCAAATTCTTTGAGCTAAAGCAATTAATAGATACTACAATTCTTTGAGCTAAAGCAATTAATAGATACTACACTCAGATTCGAGTCATTAAGCTGCAAAAAAAAAATTGATATACAGATGTACAAAATACTACTACTAGATATGTTAATGTGATGTACATTAACAAAGATACCTATCAGATGCGGTTCAAGATTATATTCAAATTCTATTTTCTGATCATGCATACATGCAAGTCATTAAGCTACTGCAATTGATTGATAGATACCAAGTTCACGTGCAAATCATTAAGCTATAACTATATTTGAGATACTATATCGAAGTATCAGTAAATATATCAATGCGATGTTCATAAAGAATACAGAATTCACATGTAGTTCAAGTATTCAATATTCATTTATAACTTTAATACTAACTTAGAGAACATCTTAAGAGGTAATGCTTTTGGAGGGACACATATTGCCTACTGAAAACAGGGATAAGGATGTACAATTTTTTGTTCAAAGATAAGGTATAGATTTTAATGCTAGTTAAAAATATATGCTGTTCCAGAAGATGGCAAATAATAATTTCAAAGCCCATTACCACCTTATATGTGCATGACTTTCAATTCTTTCAGATAGGCTAGCCCTACCTGAGGAGAGGAGAAGAAAGTCGAGACCTGATTTTGTAGCCGAGGGTAATAATAAAAAGTGGTGTCACGACTCAAGGGTAAGAGTTCAGGATCAGTGATCATGGTACCCTTTACAAGAGACACTCAAGTTATGCCCAACTCGGAAACTCTC
This sequence comes from Apium graveolens, assembly GCF_009905375.1. Classification (NCBI taxonomy): domain Eukaryota; kingdom Viridiplantae; phylum Streptophyta; class Magnoliopsida; order Apiales; family Apiaceae; genus Apium; species Apium graveolens. Next base: position 127,063,932 of record NC_133650.1, on the reverse strand, counting down.
TGTTGTTAATTTGGAATCTTCATTTCATGTAAATCATATTGTGTGCATGTGCAGATATATGCTTCATGTTTGCATAAGTTTTGGAGATACGACTTTCAGATTGCTAAAACAAGTTTTAGTGTAAAAGGTCTTCCAGATTTGAGATATACGGGCTCTTCAAATTTCCTGCTACTGAGTGCAATTCAAAGCCCTATACATATTTTGCGTCATTACGTCCTGAACTTTCAAATTGATCAAATTTTAATATTTCTATGTAATGTTCAGGAAGTTTTAGTGCAAGTGGTTGTCCCTTATGCTTGTCTAACATACTATATTACCGAAGACACAGTTTAGAATTATTAATCATCCACCTGGAGCCCATTTTAACATAGACCACATATTTGAAAATGTATCAAACAATTAAAGATATACTATTCTCTATTTAGAAGATTGTAACTAATCAATAATACCATGTAAATTACAGATCAATCGTTGTTTCCTTGTAGAATGATGCCAACACCTAACAGAGAGAGGTTTTCTTTCTAAAGGACTGGTCATCTGTCATTAAGTTTTAAAATATTGATTTCCGACTAAATGGTTCTAATCTGAATTAATCTTCGAACTGTTGAAATTAGGATTTTTTTATGGAAAATTTAGGAATTATAACTAAAGATGATCCCCGTGTTTAATTTGCGTGTTTCTATAATCCTCTTACTGCCGCTTTAATAACGGAATTCCTAAAAGATCCCGTGTCGCTTGAAAAGCTGAGAATATAAGAAGTTGGGGCAAGAAATCCTAGTCCTTGCCTGTTTCCAGTATGGCCAATAGTCAAATACAAGGATTTGTATCCAAAAAGGATTCTTAACTAAATCTTAAACTGTAGGAAAACTATACCCATTAAATTTTAGGACTGTCTGCGGTAACTAGAATTATATACTATATATCAAGACTCTAGTCCTTGAAAGGAAAAATTGAAATAAAAACATTACAGTTCTATAAGGAAAAGCAACAAATCATACTGTATGCTACAACCTAAGCTCATAAGTAATAAGATAATCATCCCTTCAGATAGAAACTAATGCAGCACACGCTTAATAAATGAGGTTTATTTTGTATATATAAACAAACCTTCTACGTTGTAACTGAAGTTCAGTTTCTCCGGCACCACTGATAAAACCACGCCCACCACTTCCTCTCCTGCATAACGTAATATATATATTAAGTAAACATTCTACTAAACCATAGTCATAGTTAACAAATTATGTCGAATTGTCGGTTAGCAGTTCTGATTCCAATATAAGGTTATAAAACAAAGCACATTAAATTGTCATTTTAAAAAGGTGAAGGAGGTAATTATTTAGGGAGGGCAGACATCTATCTAAGTGTGATAGAAGATATCATAAGAACTTTTACATTCTGAGATGACTAACACCTGAGAAAGTGGTAAAAATAAACTATATAATCAGTATCACTAATCAATTTAATAAATTCTCATTCTCTCTATTTCAAAATAACTAGGACAGATATTTTTTCAGTGAAATTAATTAGCAAGCTTTAAAACTGGGATATAAGAACCAGAGTTGAAAGTCTGCAGAAATAACGACCAGCTTTTAAGAGCTAGGATTTGAATACACTACTGATTATACAAAAATTAGAAGCACAATCAAAGATAAAGACATGAATACACACAGAAATACCAATTTATAAACCAAAAAAAATTATACTAATAACAGACTATGTAAGTCCATTTTTACCTATTAAAAGGTAAGCTTCAGACGAATAATAGATTATGCAAGTCCATTCTTTACTGACTACTATAAGTTAAGTTTACTAAATTATAGCTATATCCTCCTTCAAAATTCATTATCAAGCAGGCCAGTGTGTTCTGTTCTGTATCTGTTTAGGTTATACTTGATACTTGATAGACAGGAGTCTAATGATTCATTTACTAAGCAAAGATGAGATCATGGGCAGCATCCAATTCCGATTAAGATATCATAAGAAGCATTTTATGGCAACAGTCATGCGTTTGTGTTTCAGTCAACTACGTAACTATACTAGCTATTGTAAAATATGTAAACATACCCTCTGGCACTGACAACCTCAATTTCTCCACCAAATGTAGAACGTCCGCCAGGACCACGTACACGAACAAGCCTGCTTCTCTTATACATAAGAGCAGCTAACTCAGCCTAAAGTACAACCAATATTTTCCTTAATGACCAGAGATCCAAACACATATCGACCAAAGATAAAGAAAATTTAACTGTGCACACATATTACGGACCTGTAGTTTTGCTTCTTTGGTCTGGGCATGAGCATGGAATATCTCTATAATGAGACTGACACGGTCCAAAACCGGCTTACCCCAAGCTTGCTGCTCAATAAAGCATTAGCACAAAAAAAACATGTCTTTTACCAAACAACCAACTCTTTTACCAAACAACCAACTCAGTGAAGCCAATTTAAATCGCTTACTTAAAAAATAGAAAAAAAATCGAGGACAGAACTTACCTCCAGATTTCGCTGCTGAACCCCACTTAAAATGGCATTCACGAATACAGCATCAAAACCATCCTACAACACAATCATAGCTCTATTTTCTCAAGTTTAACATAAGTATCTAACACAGGAAAACGCAATTAATGTGATAAAAAAACTCCTTACTTCAGAATCTGCTGCATTTAGATGACATTTAACCGTATTCACCGTCCCCAGTCCAAAATAAGTATCTAAAACCACACAAAAAGATATGCATTTCGTACTTTAGCAAACAAAAACAAAATTCATAATCTGCATCAATTACATAGGCTCGCGTTCAGGTGAAAACAGTTTTAGCACTAAACCGCAAAATGTTAGCTAAATGCGTAAAACTATTCTCACCCGAGCGCAGTCCTATATACATCTAAGGAATGACTACTAAAAAACAAACAATTAGCATACAACAATGTGTACAATTAAACTTCGATAAATGAATATCAATTTTATTCCGAAGTTAAAAATACATTGTCCCTATTACGTTAGATTTAGGAAAAAAAAATCATCTATCGAATATTGATTTATCAGATTCTAAGATATTGTATACCTGCTCGAGTGGTGCGGGCAGCAGGATTTTGAACAACGAGATGAGAGGGCAAATCTTGATGAGAGAAATGAGTATCATAATAACCATGTCTTTGGTCTTCAAGTGAATTAGCGAGATTTAGAGCTTCTTGTAATTTTAAATTCAAAACGGTGCCGGGTCGAAGTTTGGGCTGGACAACGAAAAGTTTGGGAGGAGTATTTGGGTCTTTGTTGGAGTCGTCGGACTTGGATTCACGGTGTCTAAGACGGGCCTGAGAATACGAAACAGGGGAAGAGGAAAGTTGAGTTGGGTTTATTAGGGTTTGTGATATGGACTTTCGCAAGTGCGTGATTGCTCTCAACATCATTTTTTTTTTTACTCCGGCGGCTTTGATGCTTCACAGTGGAGGTTTAATCAGGGGTTCAGATATTTACTGCTGTAAAAGTAGTGTAATATTCGACACAACTCCCCGGATGTAAATATTTTCATGTCACTCAATTTTTTTTTAATTAAGTTTGTGTTTTGAGCCCCATAAATAATAATACGTGATGTTACGTTAAACAGTAAAACACAATACATTTTTATTAGTTTTTGTTAATATTTTATTTATTAATATTGGGATTTTCCTCAACACAATCTTGGAGAACTTGTCAACTCCTAAACTTGTGAAACTAGAAGTTTGATACCGGAGCTACAAATGCAATGCTGTACTGCTGTGGATTTGGGAACTAACATTTCTCTGAGCAAAACAGTTGTTTTGGGAGCCGGCCAGAGATTATTTGTATTTCATTTTCCTATGTACACTGTACAAGTTCTCAATGCGCACACACATCTACTAGCAAATTTCTATTTCAGTAAATTAAAGAATTAATATATTGATTAACAAGACTGTTTTTGGCATTGGCATCAATATATTTATCAACTCATGTATTTTTGTACATTTTAACCCACATTTGCTTTCTCTAACTTTACATCAAGTTTGTTCAGAAATCACATTTATGGCCATCTTGTATGAATACGCCTGCCTGCTCCTGCACAACAGATATATGACAGCAATTTAAAGAGTTTCTTCGGCACTTCAACTCCATTCTTGTAGGTAGCTTAGCTTCATATGCCATCAACAGTAGGAGCTCTATAATAGGCTGGAAGAGTTGCAGGAAAAAACATTTGCCTTACCCCTTCAGCCTTTATAATGGGAAAGATTATACCTGAAGCACTCTGAACACATAACATAAAGTGGATTAGACTGAAACCTTCATTTGCTTGTTCCTTATTATTCCTTATTATCTTCACAATTTTACAAATAAAAAATACTGCTTGTAGAACTAACAAAAACATCATCGACACTGGAGCAGAATAATCTTGAACTTCTATGACTACAACTGTACTGAATAATAATTTAAAAACTAGCACAAAGCTCCAGTAACAAGCATGAGTACAGATGTACAGTTACAGCAGGAATAACTACTGGAAAAACAAGAAATTACTTTCAGAAACCAAAATAAGGTCAGGTCGCACAAGTTTTTTACATCACAATATATCATCAGAGGTAAGCACATATGAGAGTGAAGCATTATGAAAGTTTTCATTTCCAACTCCGTCTTAATGGGTAGAAAGGGGAACTTATTTTCTTCTTACTTCAGAAGTCTTTATGACCAGAGCTATAAATTGAGGTTTCCCTGCAAAATCATATACCTCTTCTAAAGAAATTACACACAGTACATGTACTATGCTGATAAAGTTGCCTGGACAGAGAGTATGAACTTGATAATTCCTCATTAATAAAGGATGGATAGACATGTGGCCCAACCGCCTATGATAATATAGCTAATTCTTCTAAAAACCCCATCAACTATGAGTACACAAGCATGCACAGAAGATAATGATGCAGAACTATTCTAGGAAATAGATTAACCATGTGATAGAAGAACCTCAGCATGAACAAATTATTTAACATGCTTTCAAAAGATTGCAACTACTTACTAATATCAATCTGACTCCGGCCAATAAGCGTTGAGGTGTTGGAAATGGTAACAGTAGACGACCAACTCCATATACAGCCACAGCAAAGAAATGGAGAACTAAGCTCAGTGGTTGAGGTTTTAGACCTGAAAGTAAAGCTACAGGTCCTGTCGAACAAACACCTCCAAGGCTTAAATAATCAAAACATGCTTCCCTCATCTCTTTCCTTGCTTGATCAGCAGAAGCGCAAAACACCTTGTACAAAGCCCCTGCCAGAGTATTTATAGTAGCTGCCACTGGCTGCAAGGTTAACCGTTTAAGTACCAAGTTAAAAACAAATGTGTAACAATTTTGAGTGACAATATAGTGTTTAATCATTATCGTTAACGGATGATATTTAAATGTGTAACCGTTTAAGTACCAAGGTTAAACATTTTTGGTGTACATAAAAGCCCTTTATGGGCATTTGATTTTAGAAGTACTGTAAAGTATCATAAAAAGAGCATTGCATCAAGTGCCAGTAACCATAAAATCTACTAACTGAATTATCTCTACTCTTTTCTTTCCTTTTCATTTTTTTAATTAAAAATAAATAAATTCCTTAATAGCCAATATGTAGAAATTTAGTATAGAAAATGTAACTCTTTTTTTATTGCTAAGGATAGAAAATGGAAATCCTTTCTTTATGATAAACAATTTTGTACGAATCACAAGGAGGACTATAAGACTTCGAATTAGATGTATTGTAATACTAATTTTTATATTTAAATATATGTAATTAAAATATGTGCATATATAATATTAAATTATCACCCAAATACTTGATACTGTTAATTTTATTTACTAATTTATTAGATTTTAATTTCATGCAATTAAAAATATTTTTTATAGAATGGAAAATAAAAATGTATTCTATCTAACTAGTTACTTCTAAATCTTATTAGATTTTAATTTCATGCAATTAAAATAGTTTTTGTAGAATAGAAAATAATACTATCTAACTAGTTACTTCTAAATCTTTATAGTGTCAGACTTAAATGGGCAAATTTTTCTATACTGTTTATTTAGTATCATTCCAGTTGGCATGTATTTTCGTTGCCACTATTAACTAGCCCTTTAAATCTTTTAACCAGGAACTAGCCCTTAAAATCTTTTAACCAGGACTACTCAAAATAGACTTACAGTGAGTAGCTTCACTAATTCCAAATAAGAACACACCATCTAAAGCTAGACTGTTGACACCAATATTGATTAGGTGGCCACTTAATCAGCCACTTAATAAATATCTTAAACGACAGAACACAACTTCTGCTTACCTTGCGCAATGTATAGAAGGATTCGAGATGTTTGCATAATGAATCTGCATCATTCATGTCCTGGAGAGGCTTCAGAAGATTCCGTAACAGGACTATGTCAGAGAGTGCCACTGTCATTCCTCCACCAGTTAAAGGATGACGCATATTGAACGCATCACCCATTAATAGGGCACCAGGAGTAGGATATGGAGCAGCCGGCATGCTTCTATTTGGCATTGTTCGTATATTTCCTTTTTCAATGGCAGCTACGAAAGCATCGTGCAGCTCAGGTGGAATCTATAAACAAGCATGAGTAATTTAAGGAATAGTTTCTGGCTACAATTGTTAGCAGCAATGATTTGAAATATTAAGGTAATGCTTGTTGGGGAACTTGGTGTGACATGTACTATACCTGGGGAGCAACCACCGTCTTCAAATATTTAGCCATCTCCCCATTAGCAAGAGGAGGAAGCTTTCGACCAGGTACATCAACCAAACACCGAATCTTAGTGCTGCTGATAGGATAGAATAAAATGGGTGAAGGGTCTGCTAAAATGACATGACCATGGTTTGGGTGTGGAAGAGTACAATTCTCCAAGATAAGACCAACAAAGCAGGAAGGCACGTCTACCTGAAGAGTGATTAAAAAATAGAGGGGGATCAAGATGCTATACGAGACAGAAAAGGGTACTTAATTGATGAAAGTTCACAAATTTTCCACCCAAACAAAGTACCACAGGGGGATCAATAGTAAATGGTGTAGAGAATTATATAAAAGTTTCAAAATTGTAATAATTTCTTCTTGATCAATACATCAGAATATCATTAGTAATATTGTACTAGTTCAGGCCTTTTCGAAATCTTACCTTTGGCTTGCAAAGAGAGCGGCGCAAATTTGAGAAGCATCCATCACAAACAATTGTAAGTGGAGCATATGCCTTAGTTTCCTCTCCAGTTTTAGTTTTATACTGAACACCTTTGATAGTTCCACTTTCTTCAAGCAGAGATGATACAGATCCTTGTTCCATATAAACACTGAGGAAAGACACATTATCAGTGAATTCTAGATGCAAAATACTGTACGATGTGAATCAGAACTAATGATAGTATTATTTCGGTGCACCTACTCAAATACTACTAAACTTCACTTTAACGACGCAGTTTTAAAGAATAAAGTAGTAACGTCACCTTGCAGGAACATTAAAGTAAAAATCAGGAAGAATGAAAAAAGACCTAGAAATATATGTCCACAAAATCTTGTTCTTTATCTTAGAGGTATGTTTTGAAGCAACAAACTAGATTCAAAAATATGGTTTTAACACTCATTGTCATTTACTCTGTACTGTTTCAGTTTATAATCTAATGTAACCAACAAAGGGTTGGTGCAGTGGTTGATGTCTTGGCTTCTCTAAGGGAGTTTAAGAGTTCGACTCGTGACGTGTAAGTGCGTTCAACCATAACAAAAAAATAACTTATGAATGAAAAAAGGACAGAGTTTGTACTTCGGAAGTGTTGCAGCTTTATCTCTCATTTTCTGAATGAAGCGACCATTGTGAAAGCTTCTTCCAGACACATCAGAGTGATAATCTTCCAAGGGATAAGAAATCCGAGTGTTTCTCCCATCCTTGAAAAGAGCATATCCAACCACCCTCTGGGCATCAATATCCTCCAAACAATCTGCATATGAATAAATATGCTTTAGATATCTATATAGTAAGATTAACTAAAGATACAGAGGAACAGCAATATTACTGTCAGCTCCTAGTACCTAATTTTTTAGATTTTATTAGTAAATGCATTAAAACAGATTCTATATAAGAAGATACATTATGGCTGCAGAAGAACAAAAATATTACTGGTTAGCTCCTGGTAGCTACTTTCCAGATTTTCTTAGTATTTGCATTAAATGATTTTCGTATTTATCTCTTTCGTGGTTGTAAATCACTTAATTGTCAATGGAAAGTACGCTTTTGTACCAGTTATCTATCTATAACAAACATCTGCTCATTGCATGCTATACGGCCTTTGAGATGCAAAGGACTAATATCATGTATACCTTCAAGGCCTAATTCAATTAATTTTAGGTACCCTCCTGGCTGCAGAAGTTCTCCAACAATTCTATCAGGCTCCGACAAATCTCTTTCAATAACATGAACTCGTCTGCCATCCTGTAATAACCACAATATTTATTACTATCATTTTACTCGTAAAACCATAAGTCCATAACAACTTTTTCCCTTTTTTAGATACAATCATATAATCTAAGTTAATCTTGCAGTAGGGCAAAGAACATGTCCCGAGGCTCTTTAATCAAGCTTCGACTACAAGAGAATCATTAAATTTTATGTATCTTAAGGAAAAGAATACAAACTCAGCTTATTTCTATTATTTAATTTGACAATTGATCACGTAAATCATATATATTATTAGGCTTATGAATTGTGATCAAATCGAGAATTATTTAAATTGACAACCACGAGAATTGGGTACACGTACAGTTCAAACCAATAATCATGATAATACAAATCACCTGAATTATAAGTCATCAGTTCTCATTTAAAGTTATTGAAACTCTATATAACACAATACACACATTGACTTAGCACATAATGTAACTGTTATTAGGCTATTGTTTCGAAAAATACAATGAAATCGAAAAAATCATGGGTACCTTAGCAAGGGTATGAGCAAGAGCAGCGCCAGCAACACCAGCTCCAACGATGATGACGTCAGCACCAATACCATGACCTCTCGGGTAGTCAACCCGGGTCGGGTCATTACGGGTCTGGTATGAATCACCGGCAAAACATCTTGGATCACGAGGACGAGGCCGGCCAAAAAAGGAGAGAAAAATAAAGCCCAAAAGGCCGGTAAATAAAGTAACGGCAATGTAGTTAGTATCAATCATTATCGTGTTAATGTTGTTGTTATTACTACAAGAAATGAATTGAGACACAGAAGCAACATAAGATGATAAATGATGTTGTTGAATATGTTTGGTTTTATAGTAGTAATTTAGAGGTGTTCTGTTAGTGGTTGAAACGTTGGAGGATGGGGGTTTGTAGTACGAGGTTGTGGGAAGAGTGATGGTGTGTAGTGTGGATTTGGAAAGATGGAGGAGGTTGGGAGAAGAGAAACACGCGGGGTTTGTTACACTATTCATGAATCGGAGCCCCACTTCCAGGACTGCGATTTTTCTGCTCCGGTTATAAGTTGTTTTTTTGCCTCAACCCAATTAGGCGGACTAATCCAAAAAAGATTCCAAGTCCCACATATGTTTGTTATAAATATTATAAACTATTAACTCTAGTTATTAGCTAACTTATTAGCTAAAACAACATTAGCTCAAATTTTATGCTCCATTTATGTAGCTCAAATTTTATGCTCCAGTTATGTACTGGTACTTGTGTTAGCTATATTCATTAGTTATATTCAAAATATTATTTTAAATTTAAGTTATTTATATTCAATACAATTGAAAATTAAATATGTGTTTAAATTAAAAATATTTAATGACAATATTTTTATTTATTCATATTTATAAAAATATTTTTACAATAAATATTATAAAATAAAAAATTGGTACAATTATAAATATAAAAACATATTTAAAAATAGAAAAAATAAAATTAACAAACATTACTTACATGTATATAATTTTTAACTAGAGCATAGTTAATATAATATTAGAATTTTTAATTTTGGTTGATAAATAAATAATATTTAAAAATTATTTAAGGTATATTTGTTATAAAAATATTTATAAAAGAGAACATAAGATAGCATTAGGTTAAGTTTTAGACCATATTTTAAGTATGAAATGACGATATGTATTGGTTTAGATAATGGGAAATAAATGTAGTGTTCCCTTTTCTCATGATTAAAAATATACCTAAGAGCTCCCGTTGGAGTGATCAAAATTTTATATCTTAGGGATATTAGAGTGTCACGTAGACATTATATTTCAAATAAACAGCTTTAGAGATGCTCTTAACGAGTTAAGACATGGTTTTATGTTTCAAAACAATAATCCCTAAACTCATTCCTTATTATTGTTATAATAATAAAATCGAAAAAATATGGGCAAAAGGTAGAAGAAAGAGAGACAAAAAAGGGGAAGAAAGAGTGATAAACAATTTTTTTATTAATAAAAGTGATATAAGAGAGCGTTAGTAGTTCTTTAAAGATAAGGCATGAATGTGATATTTTAGTAATTTATGGAAGCACTAAGATACAGTTGAGTGATTTATGGAAGTACTAAGATATAGTTCGAGCATAAATTTGTGCCAAATTCCTTTGGACTTAAGGGCTTATATAAGGAAGCTGTTTAAGCAACTCAATTGTATGTTTTAATTAGGCTTATAATTGAGTACTAGCTTTACAACCTGATTCATTAATATTTTTATATTATTTAAAATTATAATAAAAAAAATTTGAATCATTATCTTATTAGTATATTTATAAATAATAATATAAATATCTGGATACAAAATTTTGATAGTTAAAGTCTTAAAATGTCTTCCTATTTCGCTTCGTTGTGCGGGTGCATAGTCGGTACGAAAGTGGAGTCTTGAATGATTTGGTATTTTTTTAAAAAAAATATTATTTTCCTATTTGTTTCTTGATTTATTAATTATATTTTGAAAACTGTTAGCATACTTTTCAAGAAGATTTTCACGAACCGACTAAACGAAACTATATTTCGCTTATAATACCATTAGTATTGTTTTTCTAAATATTGTTTATAATTTGTAGTTATATTAAATATATCATTTCATTTTTTTAATAAAATTATATTTGCTTAAAATTTATTTTGAAAGTTGTTAGCATATTTTTAGAAAGGTGTTAGACCAATCAACCAAACGAAATCATGTTGGCTTAAGTATAGTATAAAAGTGTTCTCACAAAGTTAAGAAAGCCGGAATTCAACACGAACATTTAGGCCCCGTTTGATAGCTACATCAGTTTTTTGCTAAAAAACTGTCAAAAATGTGTTTGGTAAATTTTAAAAACTGTTGTATGAAAAAATGCTTTTAGTCTAAAAATTGTTGTTAGCAAAAACATATCCCCATACTTTTGGAAAAAGCTGTTTCAGTTTTTGCAAAAAATAACTATCAGTTTCACCATCAAATCTTCTCAAAAACATTATTTTTATATATTATATCTCAAAATATACTTAAATTAAAAAAAACAAATAATCAACTAATTTTCCTAAAAACACTTTTTCTCGGAGCACAACAAATTTTAAAAAGAGCCTTAATCGCTTTATTTATCTCCTCACACTTAGCAACTCAATTATATTAATTTAACAAAATTTTGTGTCTTCTTGTTTGAGAGAACTTAAACCAGATGAATGTAATCGATTCATGATTATTGGGTGCGCGCCTAGTCAAATTTATCCGAATACCTAATTATCAGAATTCAAAAAAATATTTAATTTATCAATGTGATCTTATAATTTAAGATAAATCGTCAAATGATAAAATATAATAATGAGTTCGTTTACACTTTACACGATCAGAGTTAATTGTTTATAAACCAATTACAGGAATAAAAATAAGATTGTGCGATAAAAATGTAACTAAAATTTCATTCCTATCCGGGGAGTGGGTTCATCATGGTGATACGCAAGCGCATGTAGCCTATAAAAACATTGCTAATTGTCCAATTTTGGCAACGCTGTCAGGACATAAGATGTTTGCCTTCTAAACATTTGCTCAACTTTCTGTGTTTGGTTAAGGTTTTCTCTCAACAGAAAAGTAGTAATAATTATAGAAATATTGAGAACATGAACATAGAAACATACGCTCTTTGTTTTAGAAACAAATTTTCTAAAATACCATCAACTAAATGAACATTTGCATCTGGAAAATTGTACAAAACAAAAGACAGAGCTCTCTTGAGCATAGTACTAAGAATCTGATCGGACTATAACGATTCACTTTGTCATTGAACTAGTCATTTCTTGCATGCGCTCTCTCGTCATAGTGAGCTGCAGACTGAGCGCATAATCACCTTATTTTGCTGAAAATTTAAAGTAAAGAAAGTACTAACTAATATCAAGATTTCAAGAAATGTATATTGCATTTTCTTTATAACAAGAAAGTTTAACTGTAGGATCGATGAAAGTGATGAATGACTAAAAAACTGATACGCGTTGTAGGGAATTCAGAAGATGATGTTATGGTAAATATTGTTACCCTTTAATTCCAAATTTTCAGCAACTGGACCATGAATATTGTACAGCTGCTTCCTAGCTACTTGGATTGTCATTGTTCCACATGCTTGCCTATTGTAGGTTCCTGTTAGTGCTCTCACTAAGGTTGGATTAAGCATTACATAATGCATTAGCTAACCTGTGGTAACAATGCTTTACGTTACCTTGCTACATCCTGGAACAATATCCTGAAGAAATTTCATTCTTTCGCTAATCTTTTCCCTTCTGATCTACATGTTCAGTAAAACATAAAACCTACTTTAGGCAGTACAAACAGCGAAATTTGCATTTAACAGAATCACAACACATATAAGGAACATACTCTTTCTGCTCGACTGTGATTATTGATTGACTTATTGCATTTTGTTTTCACGTGAATGTTATCTTCTTTCAGATTTTTCATAGTGTTGGAGCTTTCTTTTACAAAAGTGCATTCAAGTTTACAGCAGGTATTTGATATTGGGCTCTTCCCTGTAATCTGCTTACCATCACTTCCTTCTCCTTTGAATATGTTCCTTTGATCCTTATATATTCGTATTACAATCATGTTAGATAAATGATCAACTTAAAGAATCGGATGATATAAAACAAAACCAAATTAAAAAAAAATAAAATAGAAGTTGGATAGTCTAGATAGCTAACCTTTGATTCAGCTAATTGGGTCCATTTGCTGAAGGAGCATTGGTGCTTTTCACACGTAAAACTGAGCACTCATTACCGCCACTTTCTTCTAAAATACGAGCAGGGAAACCAGAATAACCTTTCTGATGGGAGATCATAAATGTTACTTGTTCTACATGAGCATTATCTAACTGACCTCTAATAGGTTGTCCAATTCCACTTGAAAAAATTTCTTCATCGAAAGCAAAATCCCCACTTATGATATTCTGTTCGAGAAGCTGCTCACCATCAAAAGGCTTGCAGGTTAACTCTAAGCCTAATGTATCTCCAACAATCTTCTTTGTTGATAGATCAGTGAATGCATCCGTAGACGTAGACGAGCAATCCATAAAACCTTCATTCCAATTCTCAAACCCCAAATTACCACAGGCAACAATGTCCATATCCAAAACTTACTTGCTTGGACAGGAAAAGAAAGTCCTGATTTAGGTTGATAGATGAGATGAGGGGGTAAATTTCACAATTTATGACTGCTGCAATAAACTAGGGCCTCTGACAGAGAACAAAAAGGAAGCTGAATAGGGATGGTAAGGAATCTAACATTCTAAGCATGACCAAAGTAAGGAACATACAACTTCGGCACCTTTATAGAGCCAAGAGCAACATGGGTTGTATTAATACAAAAAAAAACAAGAACCTGCTTAGTTTGTAGTCACTCCAAGACACACAATGTTTGTTCAAGAATCTAAAGTAGTAGAGTCTTGTAAGCTACACAATCTCCAGTTAGTCGGTCCACTCATTTTTTTGTAAACTCCAAGACCAGTTCAAGGCAAAGTTCACCGATATAATTAATATCAAAGAACCTCGAAATAAAACACAATGGATCTTTAAAAGCATGCAAGAAAAAAATGATGATAAAATTACATTATTCAATGAGCAGAAAATAAAAATTAGGCAAACTGTGTATGGCACGTTAAAAGAGATGTTGGTGATTCATGGCAGCATCTACATTTGGCTCTTTGCAACAAACTGGAACAGATATTTGCAGCAAAGTGTGTATTTACATCTAAATTTTAAGTTCTAAATTCTGATATTAGATATTTTTATCAAGTCATTCTACTGTACTATATCTTAAGCCTAAAATCCACTATACCCAATCACGAGAAATTATTATGCAATTGCAATATTTATCGATGGTATTTTTCAACACAAAAAAGGGTTTGGAGCTGGGCCTGTCATTGTCTATTGGAACTGGGCCTCCAATTTCTTTCTCTCTTTGGACTTCTATTGAAACACTTATGGGCTAAAATACACTTATTATTCTGTCACGATAGGTGTTATAAGTCAAAATATTAGTTAAAAGTTTTGGAGGGAAATACGGTTATTAGTAGACAAATGAGAAAGAAAAGGGGTAGCTAAGTTTGTGATCTGTTTTCCTGTTATATTATCTCTCTCTCTCGTCTATCTCTCTTCCTCCTTTCTGTCTCTTATTTCTCATTTCAGTTGTGTTTGTAACATAATCATAACTCTGGTGTTGTAATTCCATCAAACACCTTGTATGCAATAAAAGATTTATACGTTTTGTTGTGCCTAAAATCAGCCCTGGGCCAGATTTATGGCCCATAGAGGGAAATGGGCTTTGTGGATGGCAAAGCATGGGGGTATTTAACCCGAGTGTATTACTGTTGTGGGGGTATACGCAAGTTGGGGATTGCCTTCCTGAAGGGGTATTAGCAAAGGAAGGCTAGAAGCACACTTAGAGGATACCAAATACCCTAGGGTTTCTGCGGTATGCCAAGACACCATGATCTTCAGGGTATGCTGCTTAGCTGAGACTATGCAGATGACGGTAAGAGGCCTGCAGTGGCAGTGTTGTGGTAAAAAACGAACTCTGCAAGGGGACAACAAGAAGGAAACGACTCCTAGCAACTTACAACTACCTATAAACGGATTAACTTAATGCATGTATGGAATATACATATATATGGTTGATAAATATAATAATTACATGGATAAGTAAAGGTTAGCGGTGTATTAGAGGTAGGACTCTCTTATCCTAGCCTAAACCTAACTGGATAAGGATCAAGAACAGCCCTAAGCTTGGGTAAAAACGTGGTTGGCAGATCTGATAAGGAGTCCTACAGCAACTAGAAATACATGCGGACTTGATTCCTATAAATATAGGATATGTGGGCCATTTGCGGGGTTACACACACATACACGTTTCTCTACTAATAATTGAGTAGAAGCATTATGTGAGATCTCTCGAGTACATCTATGATTGGGTAAAAATTATTCAGTCACCACATCTCGGGAACCTTGCAAATTCAGTCCAAACGCAACCTTGCTTGCCACCGGATTCCGGCGAGTTAGGCGTATACAGCTGTCACGAATAGGCCGTCGATCAGACGTAAATCGAGGCGTGCTTCCCGCTATTTCAGTGATTTCCTCCAAAAAGTGTTGTACCAAATTCCTCTCACAACATTTCTGGCGCTAGAAGGAGGGGATATCGTGCTTGAATTAATCTCTAGAGAGGAGAGATGTCGGGAAGTTCCGGTAATGAACGAACACCAAGCGAGAGTCATAATGACCGTGAAGAAGGAGATGGAGGAGCTACGAATTCGGAGCTCCTCAGGAAGATTGAACAGATGAGTCAAAAAATTGTTTCCTTGGAGAAGAAGTCTCTAAGAATGAAAAGGTGGAGGCGAAAATATGATGGTAGTGGCCAAAAAGCTAAAAAGGCTCAAGTCTCGCCGGTTCGCCTTAACTTTGATGATGAAGAAGATGACCTGGAAGACGATCAGAAGAAACCAATGTTTTCTGACGTTGAAACTGATCAGGAAAATCCCGATTGGGATACCGATGAGGAGGACTATCGCGAGTTCGAGGGCTCCCCCACGCTTAGCATCAGCGTGTTTGATAGGATGGGGGAAAGTTGAGTAACAAGGACCTGCGTTATAAGCTGATTGAGACGTGAGATAGAGCCGAATGGCGAAAACAAACAGAGAAATCAGCCTCGAAGGGGTCTCAAAGAGAAAAAACAGTCTCTCGGGCTTCTCAGAGGGAGAAATCAGGTTCTCGGTCTCATACCCAGGACCGAAGGTCCCGTTCAGTAAAGACCCCGGTTGTGGAAGATGAGGGGCGCAATGCTAGCTCTCATCATAATTCTGTGATACCCTCCAGTGGGGATTCCACTGATAACTCAGATGTTGAGGGTAGTCTCTTCTCGGATGGAGAAGACAAGCAATATAAGGTGAAGGACTTGAGGGTAGCCCTGAGAAGGTTAAAGGACGAAAAGCATGCACGCTCTAATTTGACTGTTACATCCCCCTTTACCAGAAGAGTGAGAGACTCTCCTCTTCCGCGTTCTTTCAGGGGGTAGGGGACTTAAAGTTCAGTGGAATCACAGACCCCATGGAATATTTGAGCCGCTTTAACATGGAAATGGAGGTATAGTAAATTAATGACTTCACTAAGTACCGTCTACTGGCTGCTACACTAAGGGATAACACCCACCAATGGTTTAAGAGGCTTCCAGCTAATTCAATTAGGTCCTGGAGGCAAATGAACGAAATGTTCCTGTCCCAATTCCGGGCATCGGTAGCATACGCCCCACCTGCCAATACGCTGGCAAATATCAAGCAAAAGGATAATGAGACTTTGAATGAGTACCTGAAGCGTTTTAACGATGAAGTACCCAAAGTAAGGAAAGCCTCAGAAGAGACTTATAAGAATTTTCTGATAGCCGGGGTTAAGCCAGGAACGGATTTCTGGAAAGAACTTCAGCGGCGAGAGCCAAGGACTCTAGTAGCCTTCTATGCCAAGGCAGAGCCCCACAAGGTGGTGGAGGAATCTCTGGCTAAACTTAAAAGGGACAATAACTCAGGAGGCTCGAGAAATTGGGGTAAAAATAAAAGGAATAGATCCTATAGCCCCAAAGGAAGGGGGTATGCTCATAGAACCTCATACGGGACGACCCCGTATAGTGGAAACCAGACGGAGAAGTCAGAAAAGGATGATAAGAAAGCCCCAATTACGGTGAATACCGCTGGCTCTCAAAGGAGCGTAAGTTATAAATATCCTGCCAAAAGAGAGGTTGCTAGGTATACGGAGTATACCCCCTTAACTGCCCCAATAGGGCATATCCTTGAAGTTGGGGATAAAAGTGGCATTTTTCGTAAACCAGCCCGAAATGGGCCGCCTGGAAGGAAGGATATGGCTCGATATTGTGCTTTCCATGATGCTAATGGACATGAGACGGTGGAATATCGTCACGTGAAGGACCACATAGAGGATCTGATCAAAAAAGGGTTTATGATGGAATTTGTAGCTGAAGAAGCTAAACGGTATAAAGATGATAAGGCGGGAAAGGAAGGGGAAAAAGGAAATCTCGAGAGACCCGTAAGGGCCAAAAGCATCCATACTATCATCGAGGGTCCTTATATTGGGGGCTCAAGCCGAAATTCCATGAAGAATTATGCTCACGAGGCAAGGGGGCCAATCTTCACTAATGTATGTAATCTGTCAGAGAGGCCTCCCAAGTACTTTAAGGGGGAATCAGCCGACGTAACCTTCAGAGAGGCAGACGCCCGACACGTGCATCACCCCCATAACGATGCCTTAGTCGTAAATGCTTTAATTGGAGGAGCTAATATATACAGAATGTTGGTGGATAATGGAATTTCCATCAACATCTTGGCCTATAACACCTACCAAAAAATGGGGCTAGTAGACAGTGAATTATTACCCTGCTATAATGACATGTACGGATTTATCGGTCCCCCTGTCCTGGTGGTGGGGCGAATTAAATTGCCTGTTACCTTGGGGGAAGAGCCTCGGACAACCACGTGAATCACCGAGTTCGTGGTGGTAAATGAAGATATCTCCTATAATGGGATTATTGGCAGACCCCTGCTAAGGGAAATGAGAATTATTACGTCTATTCATCACTTTTCTATAAAATTCCCTTCCCCTAATGGAATTGGATGGGTAAAGGGATACCATGCAGACTCTAGGGAGTGTTACAGCAGAGCTCTGCATATGGCTATGCGAGCAAGTAGGCATCTGTTTGATGGGGGTTCAAGTGAAGAGTGCTACCGATACTTGGAGCCGGCTAATGAGAAAAATGAAAATACCCCTCAAGAGTGGAAAGTAAAGTCAAAAAGAGAATCTTGTAATGCAATTATGATTGTGCAACATCCCGGTGAGGAGCCATACACGGATGTTGCCTCTTTTCAGGGGGTAGGTACCCGCAAAGAAGTACTCTTATTGGAGGCCCCGAAAATTGGGAAAATCGCAGAAGTCATAGAACCCCTGGTGGAGGGGGTAGTTGAAGAGGTCAATGACAGTGATTTTGAAAATCTTGATGCCAATAATTTTTTACCCAAGAAAGAGGAAACTAAAGAGACTCAACCTGGGGTGAAAATAGACCTTGATCCTCGAATGCCGGAATCGAGTGAAAAGGCAGGTGCAGCTGGAGACATCGTCTCAGTTATGGTAGATGATTTTGATCCGACAAAGGAACTCAAAATTGGAAAATAGCTAAGTGCCGAATTACAAATAGCCCTGACATCGTTCTTGAAGAAGAACCTGGATGTCTTTGCATGGAGTCATTCTGACATGATAGGGGTGGATCCTAAAGTCATGTGTCACCATCTTAATATTAACCCCGATAAGAGGGCTGTAAGGCAGAAAAGAAGGGATATGAGTGGAGAAAGGGCTTCGGCTCTGAAAGTCAGAACTTCATTTCCCCTAAGGCAGGTTATGCACAAACCTGAAGCTTCGGGAATGATGATGAAATGGGCTGTCGAGCTGGGGAAATTTGATGTGGAGTATAAGCCCAAGACTGCTATTAAGGGGCAAGCTTTGGCCGATTTCTTCCTGGAATTCCCCTCTTCTTGTAAAGTAAGTGGGAATGAATGCGTCACTGAATAAACACCTATGGAAATCCCCATGGAAAACTGCTCACCTTGGTGGACTTTGTATGTTGATGGGGCTGTGAATGGGAATGGAGCAGGCTCGGGTATAGTGCTGGTTAGCCCTGAAGGGCATAAACTCTAAAGTTCTATTCACTTTGGCTTCAAGGCAACCGATAACGATGTTGAATACGAGGCAATAATAGCAGGATTGAAGCTGGCCCTCGAGATGAAAGTTGAGAATCTAAATGTGTTTAGTGATTCGATGCTAGTGGTTGGACATATTAAAGGAGGCTTTCAGTCTAGAGGCCCCCGTACCGACCTATACATAAGGCATGCACAAGAGCTGATGGGTAAATTCAAGGAAGTTAACCTAGAACAAATTCCCCGCGCACAAAATGCCGATGCAGATGCCTTGGCTAAACTAGGATCTCAAAGGGAGGCTACACTATTGGGAGTAATACCCCCGGAGATCGAAAATCAGCCTAGTATCTTTCAGACTGAGGTCATGGGGGTAGAAGTCCAAAGCGAAGAGTCGCGGGTCACTCCCATTTTGGACTATATCACAAAAGGAACACTCCCTGTGAACAAAGATGAGGCTAGGAGGGTTAAGTACAAGGCAACGAGGTATGAAATCTACAATGAAAATCTGTACAAAAGGGGTTTTAACAGGCCTCTTTTAAGGTGTGTAGCTGGAGATGAATGTGACTACATTATGTGGGTGGTACATGGGGGTATTTGCGGGAACCATGCCGGAGGAACTTCTCTTTCCCATAAGATATTGAGACAGGGATATTACTGGCCAACTCTACAGAAAGACGCCCATGAGTTCGCCCGCGCGTGTGATCGATGCCAAAGGTTTTCTAACCTAAATAGTAACCCTGTTGTACCTTTGAAGCCCCTAACTAGTCCTTGGCCCTTTGCTGTCTGGGGAATAAACCTGATTGGGGAATTACCTAAAGGAAAAGGTGGGGTAAAATACGTTATAGTAGCCGTTGATTATTTTACCAAGTGGGCAGAGGCTGAGCCATTGGCTACCATTACCGCAACCAAGTTGAAGGAATTCATTTTTCGGGCCATTGTGTGCAGATTCGGGGTCCCTTATAAGTTAATCTCGGATAATGGGAAGCAATTCGACAGTAAGGAAATGCGAAAGCTTTGTGACGACTTAAAGATCCAGAAGGGTTTCTCTGCAGTCTACCACCCTCAAAGCAATGGGCAAACTGAAGTGGTGAATAAGATAATCAAGCATAACCTCAAGGCCAAGCTGGAGGAGAAGAAGGGGTATTGGCCTGAAGAACTGCCCATGGTGTTATGGTCTTATAATACTACGCCCAGGACGACCACTGGAGAGTCCTCATTCACTTTGGCTTACGGATGTGAGGCTATGGTCCCAGTGGAGATAGGCTCTGGGTCATTCAGGTGTGATAATTATAACCCCATGGATAATGAGGTTAATCATCGGCTATATTTGGACCTTGTGAAAGAGGTACGGGCAACCTCCTAGCTGAAGCTAGCTGCCTACCAGCAAAAGACCCGTAGGTACTTCGACAAGAAGGTTAGAGCCTGACCGTTGCAGGTTGGGGACCTCGTTCTAAGGAAGGCATTGCCCAACATGAGGGTTCCAGGGCATGGAGCCTTTGGGGCAAATTGGGAAGGCCCGTATAAGATAAAAACTATCTGGTGGGAAGGCACATATCATCTGGAAAATTTGGACGGGAAGTTGCTTCCGCAGGCGTGGAACGCTGAACTCTTGAAAAAGTACTATCAGTAAACCAATCAAAGTAATTCTCTCATAGGCCTCTTTCAGGCTATAGGATAAATAAAGATATCCTATTAGTTAGGGCTATTATATTTTAGGGATAATTCATTTAGCTTATTAACCTGTTTCGGTAGACAGCCAGGAGGTAGTGCATGTACACCTTCGGGGGAAACACGTTCTGGCAATTTGCCTTAATAAATCATGACTTGTTTTTACTTTATCTACTTCTGGCATACCTACTATTGTTTTTGTTTTTGCATAATTATCGCAGTTAAGCCCATATGTTTAAAATAAATATAACATGATTACTTAGAATATAATTGCTCCAAGGAATGTGAATGTTTCTTGATATGATAATTCCTGCTTTAGTTCTTCACCATAAAAATTATTGATGCTAAAGGACTCGGGGGTAGTAGCATACATATACATGGTCACATACGTTTATCTTGTCTGGCCTTGAAATAGGATAATTTTAAGCAAAATTAATAACTTAGAATAAAAGTGTATAGGCATATACACCTATTTTGACTAGCCTTGGAATTGGATGGCTGTAAGGAAAATTAAAAATTCGATGTTTTATTGAAAATGAAATATTATTAATGGATAAAAATGAATTTAAAATGGATTATGTCAGACTGGATTCGGAAAACTTGGGGACACTAGGGCTATATGAATCTCGGATAATAGCTAAGGGCTGCATATGGCTTGGGAAAGCCAGGAATGCGTAAGACTCAAAATGAAGTAAGGATACTTCAAAACCTGTCTCTAACATGAAGTGGAATAACTTCAGGACCCGTTAATCAGGAAACCCAAGGGCTAGTGGGAAAGCCCAAGGGATATATGGGTACCTTGTAATTCTATAAAACAAATATAGATATATTGGTCACCCGAAAAATGGATAAGTGTGGAATACACTAAGGATGGACATGGGAATATTGTAATAATACATGTTATGTGAAATCTAATGAGACGGGTCATATACATGTTTAAGGCTCGGGGGGTACGCAAGATGAAAAAACGATTGCACAATATTACCCCCAAAAGTTGAGCTTATTTGTGGAGAATTATCCACAGGAAGGGTAAGGAATTTACTCATGGAAAGGTAAGGAATTTACCCACAGAAAGGTAAGGAATTTACCTACGGAAAGGTAAGGAAATTACCCTCAAAAAATATACTACAAGAAATTATAACTTAATAAAAATTCGGAGTGATATCATATGGTGATAACCAAATCCTAATTATAGTCTACGGGCATAAGATGCGGCTTAGGCTCGCTATGATAAGTGGAATATATATTCCTAAGGCAATATACCTAGGGGATATACGGGAATAAATACGGGTTATTAGCCCATGATAATATAGCTAGGGTATGTGTAAAATTCTAATAGGCTGGTTATTTTAAGACTGACCTAAAGGCATATATCACAAGTTGATGTTAGCCTACTAGGGAATACCCTAGAGTATGCATGGGAGCACTTAAGGAATGACGACATATCACGTAATTAGAAAAGCAACCAAGAAGTGGATCAAGTCATTAAAACTTACAACTTGCGAGGCATTTGGAGGTGCCCGCACCCTCATCCAGGTAACGACAAGTCTTGGCACAAAGGCCCGAGATAATGCAAATTAAGTAAACAAGAGAATCCACCCAATACTAGGGTATTAAAGTTCGTGGCTTAGCCAATGAGAAATTATAAAACATACTAACCCTTGTGAACAGGGGTAGCTGTTAGGGCGAAAACACACGCTAATATTCACGCAAGTATACGCGTTCGCAAGTAATATAGAATACTTTCTAGTTCGTTCCCTCAGAGACTCAGACTAAATTATTGTCTAATTAAACTCACTCACCAATGTATGATTACTTCTCAATGTTAAGATAATAACACTTAAAATTGTTGATTAAATATTAACTATAATTAACTACTTAATTAACCACTTAACTAACACTTCAATTTATCAATAATAAAACACTCATGAGATCACAACTTCATTATTACTTCCTTCTATAGCCATTGTTATTATCTTTAGCATGTGACAGTGATGATATTAATCGAATAACACGAAACTGATAAAAGCCAACTTTCATTGTACTAATACCATTCTACCAAGCATCCACAATTAAGATAGAAGTTGAATAGTCATCAATTATGTTGAGTTCCTATATGTCTACAGAAATTGACAACACAATGATTTAAGCTCAAGTTATTCCTTTTGATTACATAGGGCAAATAAAACTGTTAGAGTTACCCACTAATCATGCTCAACGTACATGAACCTATGCTAGCATGGCAAGTTCTAAATCTCAAGATCCACCGTCGCTTCACAAGAGTTTAACACCCTATCTTATATGTTCGCGACGTACATAAGACGAATACGCACAACCAATACTAGATATCATGCAATCATCACACACTAAAGTATTAAACAATTAACTAAAGAATTCCATAATAAATCCGTTGCAACCCCATGATCACGATTAGCCCATAATAGAACTTATCGCCATCATGGGTTCATATGAAATCATGACAAACAAACACAAGAAAATAATAACTAAACTAATTATATTAAAACAGAGTACGTCACAAGAGTAAATAAATCAAAGCAAGAAAACTAGCATCCAACGTTACAACGAAACAAGAATCACAAGAAAATATGCTTCCTCTTCGTTGTGGTGTGCTAAATCGGTCTTCTTCCTTATCTCCTTCGCTTCTTGCGTAAAACACAATCTAAAACATAATCCCCTTAATACTCTCTGTGAAAACGTCTCAAATCTACCTATATAATAGTCCCATAAAACTCAGATTACATAGAGGTTGGAAGCCAAACAGAAGTAGAAGTCTAAAATAATTTATCTTTTTCCCCGACCCTGCGCGGCCGCTTAGCATAGCTGCGCGGGCGCGCAGGTTGCTGCGCGGCCGCTCAGCATTGCTGCGCGGGCGCACAGGCCTCTACTGGAAAAAATCCAGGTTTGCTCCGTTTCTTCGCTCTTGATGATTCCTCCCCCGAAATGCAACTAATACCCTGAAATGCATAAACACTAGAAAAACGCATCAAATACACAAAATACTTGATTTCAAGACACCAATTTAAGCCATTTTAAGACGTTCTAAGTGGTATAAAATGCCACTTATCACACCCCCAAACTTAAATCGATGCTTGTCCTCAAGCGTCACAGACTCAAAAACAAATAAAAATATGCATGAATGCAATCTATATGAAAATGCAACGATCCCCCTTACTACAATTAACCAACCAAATTGTCACATCTCAACGAATGCAGTTAGACAACTAAAGATCAATAAACTCATGCAAACGGACATACAGCCAGAAACGTGGTGTGTGCAAATGCTTAACAGATATGCTTCGGAACTAGACCAATTACTATGACTAGACTATCCTCAAGGCAATCCTACGATTATACAAAGAATAAAAATTCTAGGCACAAAGTGATATACAACACTACAAGAACTCTGGAGCTTACTACAAAATCGTGCTTTTTATTTACAACTCAAATGCTTATTTGACCGTGCAATGAGTGAGGTCCACAAAAGACTTATACAATGGTATCCATGTAACGAGCGTTAGGTTAGCGGATCCCAGACTCTAAAAGCCTTAGGTCACTAGGCACAAAGTCCCCTAAGAACTTAATAACTCGAATACCAAAGAGCCCACTCTTGATCAATTATGCAATTTTTTTTTTTTTTGTAATAACTTCTGAGCAAGTGCGTTTCGCTCCATCTTGCTCAACCCTAGACTACTCGCAACATATGCGAGCCGACTACTAGCCATTTGACGCCTAGCCACAACTAGCAACAACTTCCATATTTTTTTCTCCAAAATTTTTTCTTTTTTCATGTCTTTATCACTAAGAACCTATAATCGAATTCTAAGCATAATAAGTAGATTGACCTTGAAAACAACCAAATCATAACAACAATCTAGCCCTTACGCATTCTTTAAGACTTAGTGGACTTACAATTGTTTCTAGCATGCATATCAACCTACACAACTTAATATCACTTTAATGCTATCACTACACTCGCATCAATATCACAATTCAGTCGATAACTTATTACAAAAGGGATCATGGTAAATGCATGGGCTACATGACATTCATAAAAAAAAACTAAATGGCATAAATTATGCAACTATATGAACTAAACTATCATGAATATGCAACTAAATGACACACACACAATATTCCTTAACTACCACCCCGAAACTAAAAATCTTCACTGTCCTCAGTGAAAGTAGTAGAAAGGAACACAGGGTATACCTACTCGGAGTCATCATCATCATCACCCTCAGTGGGTGGAGTATCAGGCGGTGGGTATGCAGAGTCCTCACCAAAAACTGGCCACTGGATATCAGCTCCAAGGCCTCGAAAAGCAGTCCCTAACGCAAGGGTGAGCTCCTGAGCAAACCTGCTCTGCGTCTCATACATGGCATCCATCCGCCGTGAAAGCCTCCTATACTGGGCATCACCCATCCCAGCACCCTCCTGAGGTCTCGAAGAACCAGCCTCACCACGCCCTGGCCTAGCCATAGTAGCACCTCGTGCTGGACGCCCTCCTGAAAGACGATAACCCAGCCCATGCTCCTCAGGCTCACCACCGGTCCACTCCTGCATCCCATTCAGAGTGCCAGAATCAATCGGAGCTGCTGGCAACTGCAACTGCTCATGAGCCGGCCAGTTTACTCCCACTGCTCGGCATAGCTTCGTAACCGTGGATGCATAAGGGATGTTCATATGCTTTGCTCCCCTCAAAAACTTCAGAATTCCTTGGTAGATAAACTCACCAAGGTCCACATAGTACTCATCATGCAGAATTCCCCACAACAACTGTGCTCTCTCAACTGTGACCTCGTGTGTATGTGAAGAAGGCAAAATATTGGCACATATAAATGCATTCCATGCACGGGCATACCTGTTCATGGCGATCGCCGGAAAGTGACGATACTCATTATTGCCTGGACTGCGGGTCCAAACTGTGCCCGGTCGACAGAGAGTCGCACAAATCAAATCCAAGTCAAAATCCTCAGCAGTCTTTTCATTCCAGTTCTCCTCCTCGGGCTTCCGCTCTCGCTGTCCAATCACACGGCGAATCGCCGCAGGATGATAATCAACCGTCAGCCCACGGACTACAGAAAACCCATTCTTTTCAGCCTTCGCATTCGCGTAGAACTCGCGAACAACGCTCATCGGTACTGCTTCGGGTGACTCACAAAACGCTATCCACCCCTTCTCTGCAATCATGGGCAACAACTCACCGTCCCTCCCTGATGGTAAAAACCCCCTCTCCTTCAGAATCGGCTTCCCCAACAGCCTAGTGTACTCCTCCTCCGCAGCTCTGTCAGTTAACCGAGGCCTTGCAGCAGTACCCCTCGATGAATTAGCAGTAGGAACTGTGCTGCTGCTGTCAATAGTGCGTGCTCTCTTGGGTGCCATTGATTCGTGAATAAAAGCGTATAAGAACTGATATTTGATGTTTGTGAGAGGGTTTAAGTGTAGGAAGTTTTGTGAGAGATATGTAGGATAGGTGTATGTATATATAGGGGTGGATTAGATTAGGGTTTGGGAATTAAGGGATAAAATGATGGGGTAGTGGGAACAATTCGTGGGTTTATGGGCTAAAACTGTTTTTGTGTTTTTGTTTGTTTTTTTTTTTTTTTCTGAACTGTAAAAAATTTTCTGGAACTCGACCCCTGCGCGGCCGCTCAGCATAGCTGCGCGGGCGCGCAGAGGGTCTCTGGAATTTTTTTTTTCAGCCCCTGTTTTCTGATTTTTTTGTGTTTTTGGATAGGTTATTAACTTCTAAGGGTTCCTGTAACAACAATTCATGGGTTGCCTCCCACGCAGCGCTTCTTTTTCGTCATTAGCTTGACGTTCCGTACCTTTCTCAAGTAGTCAACAAAATGGCACTAACCACCTCTCGGTTTGCCATGTCCCCATAGTAGTGCTTCAACCGCTGACCGTTAACCTTGAATGCTTGGTCCGAATCATTCTCAAAAATTTCCACCGCTCCATGTGGAAACACAGTTTTGACAATAAAAGGTCCAGACCACCTTGATTTCAACTTCCCAGGAAAAAGTCGGAGCCGAGAGTTGAATAAAAGAACTTGTTGCCCTGGCACAAATAACTTAGGATGTAGCTTCCTATCGTGCCACCTCTTCACCTTTTCCTTATACATTTTGTTATTCTCGTACGCTTGAAGTTGAAATTCATCAAGTTCATTAAGCTGAAGCATTCTTTTCTTACCAGCTGCATCTAAATCCAGGTTCAATTTCTTCAATGCCCAGTAGGCCTTATGCTCAAGCTCCGCCGGTAGATGACATCCCTTACCGTACACCAACTGAAACGGTGACATCCCAAGTGGAGTTTTGTATGCTGTTCCGTAAGCCCAAACAGCTTCATCGAGCTTTAAAGACCAATCCTTCCTTGACGGACAAACAACCTTCTCTAGAATACGCTTTATCTCTCTGTTAGACACTTCCGCTTGACCATTTGTTTGCGGATGATAGGCAGTAGCTACTCGATGATTCACATTATAACGCTGCATCATAGAAGTGAACTTACG
Source organism: Apium graveolens (assembly GCF_009905375.1). Lineage (NCBI taxonomy): Eukaryota > Viridiplantae > Streptophyta > Magnoliopsida > Apiales > Apiaceae > Apium > Apium graveolens. Next base: position 127,036,535 of record NC_133650.1, on the reverse strand, counting down.
GTTGCAAAAATGCGATCCTTCATCACTTATGATTACTCGAGGTGTTCCAAACCTTGTGAAAATTTGCTTATGAAGAAAATTTAGCACTGCCTTTGCATCATTTGTCGGTAAAGCTTTAACTTCGACCCATTTTGAGACATAATCGACTGCCAGCAAGATGTACTGATTATTGCAAGATGCGATAAAAGGCCCCATGAAATCGATTCCCCACACATCAAAGACCTCGACTTCAAGCATCACATTTAATGACATCTCATCCTTCCTTGACAAATTTCCCATTCTTTGGCAACGATCACACCTTAAAATAAACTGATGAGCATCCTTGAACAAAGTAGGCCAGAAAAAACCTGCTTGCAGAATACGAGCTGCCGTCTTCTCACCTCCATAGTGTCCACCATAAACCGTGGAATGGCAGTCTCGTAATATCCCCTCCGTCTCACAGAACGGGATACATCTCCTGATGATCTGGTCAGCTCCCTGTCTAAACAAATATGGTTCATCCCACATATACCACTTCACCTCATGCAGAAACTTCTTCTTTTGAGCGGATGTCAAATTAAGAGGCATTATATTGCTGACGAGATAGTTTACAATATCTGCAAACCATGATTCTTCCTCCTGAATTGCAAACAACTGCTCATCCGGAAAAGATTCATTGATTAACGTCCTATCTTATGAAGTAGAATCGGGATTCTCCAACCTAGAGAGATGGTCAGCTACTTGATTCTCAGTACCTTTTCTATCTTTGATCTCTAACTCAAATTCCAGAAGTAAAAGCACCCAACGAATGAGTCTCGGCTTCGAATCCTTCTTAGAAACCAGATAGCGAATAGCTGCATGATCAGTGAATACTGTTACTTTCATACCAAGCAGATAAGATCGAAATTTCTCAAAGCCAAAGACTATAGCCAAAAGCTCCTTCTCAGTAGTGGTGTAGTTCAATTGGGCACCATTTAAAGTCTTACTCGCATAGTAGACCACATGGAAGAGATTTTTCTTGCGCTGTCCCAGAACTGCACCTACCGTATAATCACTCGCATCACACATCATCTCAAATGGTTCTGTCCAATCTGGTGTTGTAATGACTGGTGCCGTGATCAAACTCTCCTTGAGAGTCTCGAATGCTGCCAAATATTCATCATCAAATTTGAAAGGCACATCTTTCTCAAGCAAATTGCACAACGGCTTAGATATCTTTGAAAAGTCCTTGATGAATCGCCGATAAAAACCCGCATGACCAAGAAAACTACGGATTCCTTTCACAGAATTAGGTGGGGGAAGATTTTCAATGACTCCCACCTTGGCCTTGTCCACCTCCAGACCCTTTCTAGAGACCTTATGCCCAAGAATAATGCCTTCACACACCATAAAATGACATTTCTCCCAATTAAGCACCAAATTAGTTTCCACACATCTTTTGAGTACGGCGCGCAGATTATTCAAACATTCATCATATGAGTGTCCAAAGACGGAGAAGTCATCCATGAACACTTCGACGTTATTTCCAATCATGTCAGAGAATATAGCCATCATACATCTCTGAAAAGTGGCCGGGGCGCCACATAACCCAAACGAAACTCTGCGAAAAGAAAATGTGCCAAATGGACAAGTGAAGGTAGTCTTTTCCTGATCCTCTGGTGCAATACAAATCTGAATATACCCGGAATAACCATCCAGAAGACAAAAATACTCATGACCCGCCAATCTATCAAGCATTTGATCAATAAATGGAAGGGGGAAGTGATCCTTCCTTGTGGCTTTGTTCAATTTTCTATAATCCATGCATACTCTCCATCCTGTAACTGTTCGAGTAGGGATGAGCTCATTCTTTTCATTTGCGACCACAGTGATACCTCCCTTCTTAGGTACACATTGTACGGGGCTCACCCACGAGCTGTCAGAAATAGGATAAATGATGCCTGCATCTAGCCATTTCAGAATTTCTTTCTTCACCACCTCCTTCATGATGGGATTCAGTCTTCGCTGCTGTTCCACAGTTGGCTTACTACCTTCCTCTAGCAGAATTTTATGCATACAATATGAAGGACTTATCCCCTTGATGTCTGCTATGGTCCATCCTATAGCCGATTTGAATTCTCTCAAAATCCTTAAGAGTTTGTCTTCCTCACTACCTGAAAGGTCAGATGAAATAATAACAGGTAATGTAGATGAATCACCTAAAAAAGCATACCTCAAGTGTTCAGGTAATGGTTTGAGCTCCAAGGTAGGTGCTTCCTCTATTGATGGCTTGAGCTTCCCTTCAGCATTCTTAAGGTCAGAAGTACCAAGAGATTCAAATGGTATGTCCAGCTTTCGCTTCCATGGAGAAGCGTTCAGATATTGTAATTGCTCGTTGCTATCTTCATCATCGCTGTCAAAATCCCCCACTAAGGCCTTTTCCAATGCATCAGACATTAGCATGTGATCGAGTTCCGAAGTAACCGTAGTATCAATCACATCCACTTTTAAGCACTCCTCATCTTCTGTAGGGAATTTCATTGCCTTGAATACATTGAAGGTCACATCCTGATCTTGGACCCGCATAGTAAGTTCACCTTTTTGCACATCTATCAAGGTACGGCCAGTAGCCAAGAAAGGCCTTCCCAAGATTATGGGAATCTTCTTATCTTCCTCAAAATCCAGAATAACAAAATCTGCTGGAAAGAAGAGCTTATCCACTTTGACGAGCACATCCTCAACTATGCCCCTTGGGTAAGTAATGGAACGGTCAGCCAATTGTAGCGACATGTATGTGGGTTTTGGATCAGGCAGATCCAGCTTTTTAAAGATCGACAACGGCATCAGATTAATGCTTGCTCCCAAATCACAAAGGCACTTGTCAAAAGTTAGATTGCCAATGGTGCAAGGAATGGTGAAGCTTCCTGGATCTTTCAGTTTTGGTGGTAACTTTTGCTGCAGAACAGCGCTGCATTCTTCCGTGAGAGCAACGGTTTCAAGGTCATCCAGTTTCACCTTCCTTGCAAGAATAGTCTTCATAAACTTCGCATAACTAGGCATTTGTTCCAAAGCCCCAGCGAAAGGTATATTGATGTGAAGTTTCTTGAACACCTCCAGAAACTTCCCGAACTGTCTATCCAGCTTTTGTTGCTGCAATCTCTTAGGAAAAGGTGGTGGAGGATAGAGCTGTTTCTCCCCTGTATTAGCCTCAGGCGGAGTGTGTTCAACAGTAGTCTTCCTTGGTTCCGCCGCTTTCTCCTTTTGCTTAGATTCTTCACCTCTAATTTCAGCTTCTACTTCCTTTGCCTTTTCAGCATCAGCCACTTTTCCAGACCTTAAGGTAATAGCCTTGACTTGCTCTTTAGCTTCCTTCCTGCCTGGTACTTCCGTGTCACTGGGAAGAGTGCCAGGTTGACGATTGAGCACTGCATTGGCTAATTGACCGATTTGATTTTCCAAGGTCTTGATAGAAACCGCCCGACTCTTGCACAACAGCTTAAGTTCCTCAAAATCAGCACTAGTGGGTGCAGCTGTACTTCCCTGTTGAGGATATGATTGCCTTGTAGCATACTGCTGTGGTTGCTGGAATCCAGGTGGGTTAAACTGTTTACTCATTCCTTGCTGATATGGTGGCTGAATAGCATTCTGATTATTCCCCCAGCTGAAATTTGGATGATTTCTGTTATTAGGATGATAGGTCGCTGGCACAGGCTGCTGTTGTCGCTGATAATTATTCACATACTGAACATATTCGTTGACAAGAGAACACTGATCCATAGCATGAGAACCTGCACAAAGCTCACAAACCATAGCTATTTGATTAACTCCATACGTAGCCAAAGAATCAACCTTCATTGATAGCGCTTGGAGCTGGGCTGCAATAGCGGTGGCTGCATCAACTTCCAGAATACCTGCTACCTTGCCTGACGTCATCCTCTGAGTTGGGTTTTGATGCTCATTTGCAGCCATCGTCTCTATAAGATTATACGCCTCAGTATAGCTTTTAGCCCATAAGGCCCCTCCAGCTGCTGCATCGAGCATGGGCCGAGATTGGGCCCCCAAACCATTATAGAAACCAGTGATCACCATCCAATCCGGCATTCCATGATGTGGACATTTTCTTGACATTTTCTCAACATTTCCTTGTAGCGTTCCCAAGCCTCGCACATAGATTCTGTAGGTTGCTGCGCAAACTGAGTAAGAGCACTCCTCATAGCAGCAGTCTTTGCCATTGGATAAAACTTCACCAGAAACTTTTGCGCAAGATCTTGCCACGTAGTGATGGACCCAGCTGGTTCAGAATGTAACCCGTCTTTAGCCTTATCCCTCAGTGAGAATGGGAAAAGCCTCAACTTGATAGCTGTTAGGGCGAAATCACGCACTAATATTCACGCAAGTATACGCGTTCGCAAGTAATATAGAATACTTTCTAGTTCGTTCCCTCAGAGACTCAGACTAAGTTATTGTCTAATTTAACTCACTCACCAATGTATGATTACTTCTCAATGTTAAGATAATAACACTTAAAATTGTTGATTAAATATTAACTATAATTAACTACTTAATTAACCACTTAACTAACACTGCAATTTATCAATAATAAAACACTCATGAGATCACAACTTCATTATTACTTCCTTCTATAGCCATAGTTATTACCTTTAGCATGTGACAGTGATGATATTAATCGAATAACACAAAACTGATAAAAGCCAACTTTCATTGTACTAATACCATTCTACCAAACATCCACAATTAAGATAGAAATTGAATAGTCATCAATTATGTTGAGTTCCTATATGTCTACAGAAATTGACAACACAACGATTTAAGCACAAGTTATTCCTTTTGATTACATAGGGCAAATAAAACTGTTAGAGTTACCCACTAATCATGCACAACGTACATGAACCTATGCTAGCATGGCAAGTTCTAAATCTCAAGATCCACTGTCGCTTAACAAGAGATTAACACCCTATCTTATATGTTCGCGACGCACATAAGACGAATATGCACAACCAATACTAGATATCATGCAATCATCACACACTAAAGTATTAAACAATTAACTAAAGAATTCCATAATAAATCCGTTGCAACCCCATGATCACGATTAGCCCATAATAGAACTTATCGCCATCATGGGTTCATATGAAATCATGATAAACGAACACAAGAAAATAACAACTAAACTAATTATATTAAAACAAAGTACGTCACAAGAGTAAATAAGTCAAAGCAAGAAAACTAGCATCCAACGTTACAACGAAACAAGAATCACAAGAATATATGCTTCCTCTTCGTTGCTGTGTGCTAAATCGGTCTTCTTCCTTATCTCCTTCGCTTCTTGCAAAACACAATCTAAAACATAATCCCCTCTTAATACTCTGTGAAAAACGTCTCAAATCTACTTATATAATAGTCCCATAAAACTCAGATTACATAGAAGTTGGAAGCCAAACAGAAGTAGAAGTCTAAAACAATATATTATTTTCCCCGACCCTGCGCGGCCGCTCAGCATTTCTGCGCGGGCGCGCAAGGCTGCTGCGCGGCCGCTCAGCATTGCTGCGCGGGCGCGCAGGACCCTACTGGAAAATTTCCAGGTTTGCTCCGTTTCTTCGCCGTAATCTGCCCGTTCTTTTCCTCTCGCAATGGTGAACACATGCCAAGGCTTATTCTTGATGATTCCTCCTCCGAAATGCAACTAATACCCTGAAATGCATAAACACTAGAATAACGCATCAAATACACAAAATACTTGATTTCAAGACACCAATTTAAGTCATTTTAAGACGTTCTAAGTGGTATAAAATGCCACTTATCACACCCCCAAACTTAAATCGATGCTTGCCCTCAAGCGTCACAGACTCAAAAACAAATAAAAATATGCATGAATGCAATCTATATGAAAATGCAACGATCCCCCTTACTACAATTAACCAACCAAATTGTCACGTCTCAACGAATGCAGTTAGACACTAAAGATCAAGAAACTCATGCAAACGGACATACCGCCAAAAACGTGGTGTGTGCAAATGCTTAACAGATATGCTTCGGAACTAGACCAATTACTATGACTAGACTTTCCTCAAGGCAATCCTACGATTATACAAAGAATAAAAATTCTAGGCACAAAGTGATATACAACACTACAAGAACTTTAGAGCTTACTACGGAATCGTGCTTTTTATTTACAACGCAAATGCTTATTTGACCGTGCAGTGAGTGAGGTCCACAAAAGACTTATACAATGGTATCCATGTAACGAGCGTTAGGTTAGCGGATCCCAGACTCTAAAAGCCTTAGGTCACTAGGCACAAAGTCCCCTAAGAACTTAATAACTCGAATACCAAAGAGCCCACTCTTGATCAATTACGCCAATTTTTTTTTTTTTTTTTTTTTTTTTTTTTTTTAACTCTGAGCAAGTGCGTTTCGCTCCATCTTGCTCAACCCTAGACTACTCGCATAACATGCGAGCCGACTACTAGCCATTTGACGCCTAGCCACAACTAGCAACAAATTCCATTTTTACTCCATTTTTTTTTTCTTTTTCATGCCTTTACCACTAAGAACCTATTATCAAATTCTAAGCATAATAAATAGATTATCCTCGAAAAATAATCAGATCATAACAACAATCTAGTCCTTCAGCATTCTCTAAGACTTAGTGACAATACAAGTGCTTCTAGCATGCATATCAACCTACACAACTTATTATCACTTTAATGCTATCACTACACTCGCATCAATATCACAATTCAGTCGATAAATCATTGCAAAAGGGATCATGGTATATGCATGAGCTATATGATATGACAACAAATAAAGCTATATAAAAAAAACTATATGGCAAAAATTATGCAACTATATGAACTAACTATCATGAATATGCAACTATATGACACACACAAAATATTCCTTAACTACCACCCCCAAACTTAAAATCTTCACTGTCCCCAGTGAAGGTAGTAGAAAGGAACACAGTGTAATAACCCCAATTTTTGAGAAATTTTGAAACCCTTATGAATAGTGTTTTTGCTGAACGAGAAAACTTTTCATGCCACGCTATGTAGGGGTTCTGTTATTGATCTTATGGGATATTATTAGTACTCTATGTGGTATATAAGTGTATGTAAAGATCGTCAGAATCCAATTCCGAACACTTTGATTTTTCCCGGAAATCCACAAGATACGGAGAGAATTGAGTATAAGGTAACAGGATAAAAAGGATTGAAATTAAAGGATTATAGGAGAGGATCATAAAAGGAATATAATATATTGAGAAAGGTTAAGGGAACCTAAGTAATAAGATCCCGGGTATGATCCCTCAAACGATAAACGAGAACGAAAGATAAGCGAACCGTAAAACAAATAAGTGACCAAGAGACAAGCTTGTACAAGAAGCCAGGGATTGTGACATCATCAAACCACAAGGTGTGGACAAGTGGGAGCATAATGACATGTGCAAGGTGACACAAGCATGACATAGAAGGGAAGGAAGTGTGGTTGAATTATAACCACACAAAATCAAGGTTAATTAAGTCATTAACCAAAAACAACACAAAAATCAACCAACCAAGCAAATCATTTCATTTTCATCAAACAAAACACAAAAATATCTTCTTCCCAAGCTAGCTCTCGGCCCATTTCTTAAAATTTGAAGATCCAAGCTCCACCACTTACTATTTAGCAAGGTAATTATCTAAGCTTCCCCATGGATAGTTACATACTTCCTATAAGTTTAAGCTTCTAATTCCAAGCCAATCTTTTTCTATAAATCAAGGAAGAAGATGGTGAATAGTAACCTTCAAGAAATAACTTTAGTTTTCTTGAATTTTTATGAAAGATTAAGGTTATACAAGCAAGGATCAAGGTTCTTTTAGGCATTCAAAGCTCTTGGGTTGTGTTAGGAAGCTTCAAGGAGGTATAAACAACTTTCACCTTTAACTTATAGTTTGAACTTTGAGTTTTGATGAGTTTATGGATGGATTAATGTATATATAGAAATATCCATGTATGTATAGCAAGATCCATGTATGATAGATGGTTTGGTTGGATTTGTGGTGATTTTGGATATGAATCTTGGTTAATGGTTAATGAATCTTAAGTTATGGTTAGTAGATCATGTTTGTGGTTGAATAAGTTGGAAAACCTTGAGATTATGGACTGACTTTGCCTTGATATAAGTTGTGTTTGAGGTATTGATGATGGTTGGGTGGTTTGTAGTGAATTGGTAAAGAATTGGAGTGGTATAAATATTGGTAATCGCGTAAACATAGCCGTCGTAACGTCCGATTTTCTTTAGACTGTTTTGTGCATAACATTAGGACCCGAGGACCCCCTGCTAGATTGTGACCACTGCCATTTTTAGGTAGCTCATGTTACGAGCTTCGTTTTGATATGTAGTTCGTTCGATTCCGATGCACGGTTTAGGAGAAACGACCATTTCAAGTAACGGCGTTTCGCGAACGAAACTTTTTCCCTCGCCTTACTTTGAAACATAGGTTAAAGACCAAAAAGGGTTAATTAATGTATGAAACATTTATGGTAAGTGTGTTAGGCAGTTGGTAAGACATTCGCGAAGGAATCGCTTTAAAACTCGTAAAGGTTAAATTATTAAAAATGGTGGAGCCGAGGGTACCCGAGTGACTTAAGCGAATCAGTAAGCGCAGAATAAGCGTTAGAGTCTAAGTTAGTTAAAGTATAGATTTACAAGTGACTTTGGTTTAATTCCAACTTACTTGTTGTTTATAGGTTACCAGACTCGTCCCGAGCCATTCGTAACCCCAGTCGCTCAGGCAAGTATTCTATCCGTTATACTGTTGTTGTGATGTATATATGTATATGCATTATCTTGCGATAGATGCATGATGTTTATATTAGCAAATGTTGCGATATATTGTAGCATGTGATATGGTATATATGCATGCCTGTTTCATATTCTTGAAATATATATCTGTTGGTTCAAATGCTTATTCGTTGCATAATACCTATGCTAGAGATAAGCGGTATTTGCGTATACCCTTAGTATAGGGACCCAAAGGTGAAAATATTTTCTAAAACCGGGAGTCGAGGATCCCGAGTAGATTTTGTATATATATGGATATGGATATATATATATATATTTATTTATATATGGTTATAGTTTTCCAAACTATTAATCGAATAAGGTTTATTCGATAACTTTAAACTTTATTTATTATTGAATATTATTTCGAATATCATTCGAGGGCTTATGACTCTTTTATATTATTTATTGAATATTATTTGAATATTCATTTGAGGATCTATGACTCCGATTATTTGCTGAAATATATTCTTTATTTTATTAAAGAATAAGGTGTAAATAATCAAACTTATTTTCGATTATTCAATTAAAGATAATACTTTTATATAAGTATATCTTGGGTTAATTAATACTCGTTTCAAGTATAAATTTTAATACTTCTACTTCAATTATTTTTATAAAGACTATTCTTTATGGGAATATTATTTAATTAATAATATTCAGATATTTTCTAATATTCTGGGGACTGATTTACTTCATTAAATCAGCCTTACTCCAAACACTCTTTAAAGTGTTTTCGAGTCTTCAAAATGATTTTTAAAAGTCAGAGCGGATCCCAAAACTCATTTTTATATTTAAGATCTTCCTTTTTAAAGGGGATTTAAATACTCGCTCAAAAACCTGGGGAATCCGGCTCTGTGGTGTATTTTATATTCGCAACAAGGTTGCAGATTTGGTAAATGAATTGATTACTTGCCCAACGTTCGGGAAGTAAGCCCCTCTCATTGAGTCGGCATAAGCGACAGGCCGGGGTACGGTCTATTATTGTGTAAGTGGCTCAGTGGGAGTCCATCAAATGCATAAGTGGCTGAGTGGCAGTCCAGCATAGGTCTTAATTATGACCAGGGTGATGACCAGTGGGGAATTCGTCCATCTACTAGTAGAAAAGGTTACTTATTGGTATCTTTGCCTGATCAGCGAGATATCGGGTTTATGCCAAAATTCTTTTCCTTTCCAAAATTCATTGGATGTTTCAAACTCTGTTCATACTTTACATAACAGAGGTTCCAGGAAATGTTTAAGAGATATATATATGTGGATATATATATATCGGGACTAAATAAAGTATCTCGTAACTTTATTTCATTCAATAATATTTCAAAGATTGAATCTATTCAAATCTTGTCTTGTAGTCTCATCTATGTGATGAACTTTTGAAACTGATTATAACTTGAACGGTGGTAGTTCAAGTAGTATTGGGAAAGATATAAGTATATTGGGGTATTTGGTAACCTCATCTTTTAAACTTATATCTAATTAATAATTGTCTTATGAATGACAAAGATTTTCAGAAAAACATTGAGACAAGGTTAGATATATGAGATCACCTTGCAACGATATTTTTTTTATATACAGTTATACACTGGGACTTTGTGTATATTATGCATGGAAGAGGACTTCCAATATTTTGAAAAGTATATATATATATATACTGAATATTTTGCGACTTCATCGCATTAAGATATCAAACTTGGTTCATTTCTTTTGACCAAGACTTTCATGAGTATTATGAGTAGGCTCATATATTGTAAATCATTATACATATTATTTTGGTGGGCTTGCTGCTCACCCTTGCTTTATTTCTTCATCACACAACAACAGTTAGGAAAGATGGCCAGACCCCAGCAGACCCAGCGCAAGCGCGTGGGAAGCGTCCCGCGTCTTCCCGTTGATGTTGTAGCTGCTATAGCTGCAGAGGTAGATCTATTGTAGATCAGACCATCTACTTTTGAGAATCAATTATGTATAATTATAACTTGTGGCAGATAATGGCAATTAACTGTAAATTTATCAAGTAATCATTTTGGGTTGTAATAACTTTTAAATTGTGGATTCAAAGACTTGTACTTATTTAAATTTCATCTCTGAGACTATAACGGGTTGTGGTGTGTGTTAGTGTGGGGTCACAGCATATGGTTATTTATTATTAATTAAGTGAAGTGATATTGTGGAAAGAAAGACCGTGACGACCCGGATCCCCGACCCCGGATCTGGGGGTGTTACAGAAATGGTATCAGAGCTAAGCGTTATAAACCTCAGAGATGATGGGACGTAAAGATAATAAGTTCACTAAGATAATAAGAACTCTTGCCAAGTTCATAGTCGGACTACCTAACGTAGTACTGACAGTTAAAACCCTTATGGGAACCCTTATAAATGTAGCGATAGAAGCGTAGTTCGTTATCGTATAGAGTAGCGGGACTCCGAACCCTGAGGTTGAGGAGCAACAGCGCGATGATATTTTATTACTAATTGGAGATCGGATTGTGGATCCGATAGAGTGTCCTAATGCAGGACCGGATGATGTTGATATTAAGGATGTTGTCCTAGAAGGGATAGTTGCTGAGGAGGATCCCATGGAGGATCCTGACAAGAATGGATAAAGGGCCACTGATGAATTGATGACCATGGTTAGGTCAACTACCAGAGGTAGGATTGGTCGATCACTACCGGAGGTTCGTTCAAATTTGTAAAGATAGTAGCCCCCTTTAACGCGGCTTACTCATAAGACTGAGAAGTTCGAATAGACAGAGAAATGCGAGAACAGCTTTTAAGAACTGAAGCAAAGGTTGGTGACGGCCCCTATGTTGGCGTTGCCGGATGGAAAAAGGAGATTTGTGATTTGTAAGTGACGCTTCGCATAAGGAATTAGGGTGCTTCTTAGCGCAGCAAGATAATCGCGTCTGCGTCAAGACAATTAAGGTAATATGAAATTCGATATCCCCGCCCATGAGCTTAGGCTCGTTACAATAGTTTTACCCTAAAGATTGGAGGCACTACTTGTATGGAGAGAAGTGCGAGAATTACCTAAGCCATAAGTGCTCTAGTACATTTTCACGTCACAAAGAGCTCAACATATGCCAGAAGAGGCAGTTAGAGCTAACCAAGAATAATGATTGGGAGATTCTTTATCATTCGGGGAAAGCCAATATGGTGGCTGATGCCCTTAGTAAAAAGGAGAGACTCAAGATGATAATGCCTTTTGGAGAGTTTATAAGAGATTTTGAGAAAATGGAAATAGAAGTGAAGGTAACCGGAGCCGGTACCGAAAAGCTGTTTGAGATTGCAATACAGCCCGAATTATTGGAAAAGATCATATTGTGCCAGAAAAAGTTATGAATGAAGGTAGAGAGCCAACAATTGGATAAAAGATTAATATCGAGAAAGATGATAAGGGAATAATGAGGTATTCCTATAGAATTTGGGTTCCGAAAGTTCAAGAGTGTAAGGATGAGAACTTAGATGAGAGCCATAGTTGAGGAATAAGATTTAGAGCAAACCCTGAACGCGATAGTCAGGGAGGTCACCATCAAGATAGAAGGAACCCATGACATAATGGAGTGGAAAATGAGGATTTTAAATTAAAAGATGACCCCGATTATGGGGAGTAGGATGAAACATTTCATAATAAGGAAACAGAAAGTCGAGTAAGGAAAGGAGACCCGAGACGGTACTCCTATACGGCAATTCATAGACCTGTCTAGACAGAACTTAGACTATTATCCCCAACCACCACTCTGAGGAGACAGTGCGGTGGGAAATTCTTTCATGACCTTTAAGTCGCTAAGCTCTCAGAGTTCCAAGGAACAAGCTGACCCAGTCGAGGGAAGAGCCTGGCTAAAGGAAATAGATGAATCATTTGAGATTCTAAATGATTGACGAACCACAAAAGACTGTTTTGTCACTTACCCTCCCAAGAGAGAGACCACCCGCTGGTGAAAGGCCAAGGAAGGCACGGAGCAAGAGATTATAATAAACTGATTAAAGTTCAGCCAATTGTTTTCGGGATCGTAATTCCCAAGGTTATGGAATAGTGTAAAAGCTTTAGAGCCAGAACAAAGGCAGACGAGTATGATGAATTATGAATCTAAGCTGTAAAAGTTGTTAAGATTCGTTCTGAAGACGCGAATCCAGAATGACGGGATATTTGAAATCAATGCTTATGTTGTGTTGGTTCATGAAATAATGATAAGAGAAAGGAAAATAAAAAGGAATTGAAGTGGAAAGGAATAAAAAGGCAACAGAGTTTGAGGAATGATAAGGGAGTTGGGTATGAGGAAACCCTAAAGACTCCTATTAATAGAAATAGAAAAGTATATGATCGTCAGGATGAGGGTGATTCACCATGAGTTAAAGTTGACGGTTGAAGGCATGAGAGATGCATATAGTTTATCCCCTGTAAGTTGGGAGGATTCGAGGAAACCTTGAGATAATTCGAAGGATAAATAATGAGACGCGGATAGACTAAGGGGATAAGAAAGTAAGAAATTAAGAAAATTGGATGAAGGAAGTGACCTTCAAGAAGGTGAAGTGTAAGACCGGTGGCATGATACCCAGAAAGGGAGACGCCAGATATGAAAGATATCCCAACATTGAGGTGACTGTTGAGATAAACAACAAAAGTAAATAAGGAATTATTAAGAAGAAGTTCACGTTGAACACGACCAATATCTTCCAGAACATCCATGTTATCGTTACCAGATTAGGCAAGAAAAGCGGATAACCGTTGTTATCTTTTGGAGGCCATTTTGATTAACCTCATTTTGTATACAGATGTTATTGTGAAATTAGGCATTTACTATCGAGGTGGGAATGATTGAATAAGATACCCATATCAGGGATATATGACTTTATTTATCCATGGAAGGATGCTTGTACCTTTTTAAAGGTGGAATTAAGGATAGAACATCGGTAACTTAAAACGAATCCTAGGGGAATGCATAAAGGTTGGCATTTCACCCTTAATAGGGATAGTATGAGTTTTGACAGTATGAATTGGAAAGGATTAAGGTAATAATAACCTTTAAGGATCAGTGGAGAAATTCTTCAGAAGTATATAGACAATGGTTCTACTATTAGTAAATGGTATTGTGATATGCCCTGTATCTAGGGAATACAGGAGGAACGATTGAAGGATAACCTTAGAGGTTTTATAAGGAAAAAGGTAATATTCAAAATTCTCAAGAATGGAAATGGGGATAAAGGAAATATGACGTAATTATAATGAGGCCAAGTGGGGCACGTGTTAAACCACGAGAAAGTATGGATCAAACCAGTAAAGGTTGAAATTGTTCTAGGCAATTAGGACTTAAGATAAAAGATGTTCTAAGTATAGTTGAGAGTCAGTCGTGACAGTGATTAACCTCTAAAGACTGAGGCAATAACTTATGGAAAAATGGTGATTTTTTTTTTACTCATCAGATTTTAAGGAATACATCTTCACATAAGCTGTGATTGAAATGAGGTAGAAAATTATTTGGAGGTGGTTAAAATGACATTGACTGTAAGGAAATTGTACTATCAGGAAAGGCCAAAGAGGTGGCCGACACTTTAAAGGTAAGAGGATAATTATAGGCACTTGTGCCAAAGGAATACAGTGATGATGGTTAAAACTGTGAAGGTTGTATTATGGTTTGGAAGATTGACATTCCTTCTGATGACTGTGCAATACCCAACCGTAATAGTAGTTAGTAAAGGTTTAATTCGTGTAATCGCCATGAGCGGGCTATCTATCTCAGAAGATACTATCTTGAGATAAGCCAGGACCATAGTTCAAAAAGGACTAAACAAACCTTTGAGTTAAGTCTTCTATTGAAGGCATATGATTAAGAATGGTATTAACCTGCTATCGTTGCTTTGAGCGAAACTCTTCTGCAAATTTTATCTGCTTCATGTCATGAAAGTACGTCAGAGTTTGGAGTGTTCTTCATGAATTGTGATTGGTGGTTATGTTAACTCCTTAGGAGAATTAGATACGAGATGTATGGACTCCGTATGGTTAGTTATTAAGACTTCATGGAAAATGAATGACTACAGTAGGTCAGTGGTGGACCATAGTAAGGCAGTAATGATTCTGCGATTAATGAGCTGATTACAACCGTGAGAGTTGTATTGGAATGGGTGTTGAGATTGAGTACCACTAATCGGGTAGTGGTAGTGTATAAGTTATCATTGATAGACTAATTAAGTAGAGTATCTACCTAGTGAATAATTATTCTTTCTTATCAATAGAGAGTCGTATTATTATACGAGGAAGGTTGCGGTGCAAGCATAGAATTCAAGTAACGATGATGTCTAGAATGAGATCCCAGATTCGATTTTCGATGTCGAGGGAGTTTCAAAGGTGATTATGTATAAGCTCAAGGAAGAGTGTGGGTCCATAGAATGATGGACGGGATAGCGAAAATATTTAGGCATGGGAAATACGAGGCTATAATGCTTGATGCTGATATAAATACGTATATGTTTTGTTCTCCTATGACAAACCTCTATAGTTCAGAGGTAGGTTCCAAGCCAGATATTTTGTGGCAGTATATTTTTTTCATATATACAATTCTCTTCAGTTCGTTCTTTTCTCTTCTTTTCATTTCATGTAAGCTGAGAATAACAACCCTTCCAAAAGGGGAGGTATTGCCGAATGACTATCTATCTGTGTGATAGAAGCCGAGTAGGATACCAGCTATTGTTTAATTGCTTGTCAAGTACTAAAGGCTGGCCACCTTCTGTACTAACTATGCAATATAACAAGTGTTCATGATCATAGTGATCTCTCAACAAATTCCTTTACTTCTATTTGATTGATCAAATTTTGGAAAATAGAAACAACTGAAAAAGGAGTAATAAAGTGGTGGTAGTATGCGGAATGGGAACACATTCGTGATACTAAGGTTGACGTGGTTATTAAAAGGTTATAGAACGCTAACGAGCAAAAGTATAACCAGTATAATATTAGGAACGGAAGGTAGTAGCGATTACGAACTGGAAAAGAATGGGTATTGAGAAGCAGAAGCTCTAATGATAAAAGCTATAATGAGAGTCTGTGCAATAGACTTGAAAGAATTTGGAATGATCACTTAATTCGGATTGAGTTATCTTACGACAATAGATCATATGTCATTATCGAGATGTCGCCTTATGAGATCCTTGAGGGAAGATAATGTCGATCTCCCTTATGTTAGGATGAAGTTGTAGAGCGCAAGATGCTCGGACCCGCAGTAGTCCAAAGGACCAAGGATATGATAGATCTAATCAGAGGACGGCTGGTAGTAGCCCAAGATGGACATGATAAGTATGTTGATTTGACACGAAAGGATAAAGAGTATGAAATAGGGGACCTAGTAATGTTATAGGTATCCCTTGGAAAGGATTGATGAGGTTCGGAAAGAAAGGAAAGCTAAGTCTACAATTTGTTGGACCCTTGGATATATTAAGACGTTTGGGAAGTTAGCATATAAGCTAGCCCTAACCCCGAATATGTAGCAAGTTCATAACGTGTTCCACGTATCAATGTTAAGGAAGTGTAATTCGGATGCCAGTCAAATAGGGGCATATGAGCGCATAGATATGCAACCTGACGTAACCTATATGGAGCAACCAGGAAGGGTTATAGAGTGAAAAGGAACAAGTGCTTAGGAGAAGGATTATCAAACTAGGCAGAGTTTGATGGTAGAACCACAATGTGGAAAATTGACTCGAGAGTTAGAAAGTGTAATGCTAAGAAAGTATCCCCATTTGTTTTCTATCTGATTCCGGGACGGAATCCTTTTAAGGAGGGGAGACTGTAATAACCCCAATTTTTGAGAAATTTTGAAACCCTTATGAATAGTGTTTTTGCTGAACGAGAAAACTTTTCATGCCACGCTATGTAGGGGTTCTGTTATTGATCTTATGGGATATTATTAGTACTCTATGTGGTATATAAGTGTATGTAAAGATCGTCAGAATCCAATTCCGAACACTTTGATTTTTCCCGGAAATCCACAAGATACGGAGAGAATTGAGTATAAGGTAACAGGATAAAAAGGATTGAAATTAAAGGATTATAGGAGAGGATCATAAAAGGAATATAATATATTGAGAAAGGTTAAGGGAACCTAAGTAATAAGATCCCGGGTATGATCCCTCAAACGATAAACGAGAACGAAAGATAAGCGAACCGTAAAACAAATAAGTGACCAAGAGACAAGCTTGTACAAGAAGCCAGGGATTGTGACATCATCAAACCACAAGGTGTGGACAAGTGGGAGCATAATGACATGTGCAAGGTGACACAAGCATGACATAGAAGGGAAGGAAGTGTGGTTGAATTATAACCACACAAAATCAAGGTTAATTAAGTCATTAACCAAAAACAACACAAAAATCAACCAACCAAGCAAATCATTTCATTTTCATCAAACAAAACACAAAAATATCTTCTTCCCAAGCTAGCTCTCGGCCCATTTCTTAAAATTTGAAGATCCAAGCTCCACCACTTACTATTTAGCAAGGTAATTATCTAAGCTTCCCCATGGATAGTTACATACTTCCTATAAGTTTAAGCTTCTAATTCCAAGCCAATCTTTTTCTATAAATCAAGGAAGAAGATGGTGAATAGTAACCTTCAAGAAATAACTTTAGTTTTCTTGAATTTTTATGAAAGATTAAGGTTATACAAGCAAGGATCAAGGTTCTTTTAGGCATTCAAAGCTCTTGGGTTGTGTTAGGAAGCTTCAAGGAGGTATAAACAACTTTCACCTTTAACTTATAGTTTGAACTTTGAGTTTTGATGAGTTTATGGATGGATTAATGTATATATAGAAATATCCATGTATGTATAGCAAGATCCATGTATGATAGATGGTTTGGTTGGATTTGTGGTGATTTTGGATATGAATCTTGGTTAATGGTTAATGAATCTTAAGTTATGGTTAGTAGATCATGTTTGTGGTTGAATAAGTTGGAAAACCTTGAGATTATGGAATGACTTTGCCTTGATATAAGTTGTGTTTGAGGTATTGATGATGGTTGGGTGGTTTGTAGTGAATTGGTAAAGAATTGGAGTGGTATAAATATTGGTAATCGCGTAAACATAGCCGTCGTAACGTCCGATTTTCTTTAGACTGTTTTGTGCATAACATTAGGACCCGAGGACCCCCTGCTAGATTGTGACCACTGCCATGTTTAGGTAGCTCATGTTACGAGCTTCGTTTTGATATGTAGTTCGTTCGATTCCGATGCACGGTTTAGGAGAAACGACCGTTTCAAGTAACGGCGTTTCGCGAACGAAACTTTTTCCCTCGCCTTACTTTGAAACATAGGTTAAAGACCAAAAAGGGTTAATTAATGTATGAAACATTTATGGTAAGTGTGTTAGGCAGTGGTAAGACATTCGCGAAGGAATCGCTTTAAAACTCGTAAAGGTTAAATTATTAAAAATGGTGGAGCCGAGGGTACCCGAGTGACTTAAGCGAATCAGTAAGCGCAGAATAAGCGTTAGAGTCTAAGTTAGTTAAAGTATAGATTTACAAGTGACTTTGGTTTAATTCCAACTTACTTGTTGTTTATAGGTTACCAGACTCGTCCCGAGCCATTCGTAACCCCAGTCGCTCAGGCAAGTATTCTATCCGTTATACTGTTGTTGTGATGTATATATGTATATGCATTATCTTGCGATAGATGCATGATGTTTATATTAGCAAATGTTGCGATATATTGTAGCATGTGATATGGTATATATGCATGCCTGTTTCATATTCTTGAAATATATATCTGTTGGTTCAAATGCTTATTCGTTGCATAATACCTATGCTAGAGATAAGCGGTATTTGCGTATACCCTTAGTATAGGGACCCAAAGGTGAAAATATTTTCTAAAACCGGGAGTCGAGGATCCCGAGTAGATTTTGTATATATATGGATATGGATATATATATATATATTTATTTATATATGGTTATAGTTTTCCAAACTATTAATCGAATAAGGTTTATTCGATAACTTTAAACTTTATTTATTATTGAATATTATTTCGAATATCATTCGAGGGCTTATGACTCTTTTATATTATTTATTGAATATTATTTGAATATTCATTTGAGGATCTATGACTCCGATTATTTGCTGAAATATATTCTTTATTTTATTAAAGAATAAGGTGTAAATAATCAAACTTATTTTCGATTATTCAATTAAAGATAATACTTTTATATAAGTATATCTTGGGTTAATTAATACTCGTTTCAAGTATAAATTTTAATACTTCTACTTCAATTATTTTTATAAAGACTATTCTTTATGGGAATATTATTTAATTAATAATATTCAGATATTTTCTAATATTCTGGGGACTGATTTACTTCATTAAATCAGCCTTACTCCAAACACTCTTTAAAGTGTTTTCGAGTCTTCAAAATGATTTTTAAAAGTCAGAGCGGATCCCAAAACTCATTTTTATATTTAAGATCTTCCTTTTTAAAGGGGATTTAAATACTCGCTCAAAAACCTGGGGAATCCGGCTCTGTGGTGTATTTTATATTCGCAACAAGGTTGCAGATTTGGTAAATGAATTGATTACTTGCCCAACGTTCGGGAAGTAAGCCCCTCTCATTGAGTCGGCATAAGCGACAGGCCGGGGTACGGTCTATTATTGTGTAAGTGGCTCAGTGGGAGTCCATCAAATGCATAAGTGGCTGAGTGGCAGTCCAGCATAGGTCTTAATTATGACCAGGGTGATGACCAGTGGGGAATTCGTCCATCTACTAGTAGAAAAGGTTACTTATTGGTATCTTTGCCTGATCAGCGAGATATCGGGTTTATGCCAAAATTCTTTTCCTTTCCAAAATTCATTGGATGTTTCAAACTCTGTTCATACTTTACATAACAGAGGTTCCAGGAAATGTTTAAGAGATATATATATGTGGATATATATATATATCGGGACTAAATAAAGTATCTCGTAACTTTATTTCATTCAATAATATTTCAAAGATTGAATCTATTCAAATCTTGTCTTGTAGTCTCATCTATGTGATGAACTTTTGAAACTGATTATAACTTGAACGGTGGTAGTTCAAGTAGTATTGGGAAAGATATAAGTATATTGGGGTATTTGGTAACCTCATCTTTTAAACTTATATCTAATTAATAATTGTCTTATGAATGACAAAGATTTTCAGAAAAACGTTGAGACAAGGTTAGATATATGAGATCACCTTGCAACGATATTTTTTTTATATACAGTTATACACTGGGACTTTGTGTATATTATGCATGGAAGAGGACTTCCAATATTTTGAAAAGTATATATATATATATACTGAATATTTTGCGACTTCATCGCATTAAGATATCAAACTTGGTTCATTTCTTTTGACCAAGACTTTCATGAGTATTATGAGTAGGCTCATATATTGTAAATCATTATACATATTATTTTGGTGGGCTTGCTGCTCACCCTTGCTTTATTTCTTCATCACACAACAACAGTTAGGAAAGATGGCCAGACCCCAGCAGACCCAGCGCAAGCGCGTGGGAAGCGTCCCGCGTCTTCCCGTTGATGTTGTAGCTGCTATAGCTGCAGAGGTAGATCTATTGTAGATCAGACCATCTACTTTTGAGAATCAATTATGTATAATTATAACTTGTGGCAGATAATGGCAATTAACTGTAAATTTATCAAGTAATCATTTTGGGTTGTAATAACTTTTAAATTGTGGATTCAAAGACTTGTACTTATTTAAATTTCATCTCTGAGACTATAACGGGTTGTGGTGTGTGTTAGTGTGGGGTCACAGCATATGGTTATTTATTATTAATTAAGTGAAGTGATATTGTGGAAAGAAAGACCGTGACGACCCGGATCCCCGACCCCGGATCTGGGGGTGTTACACACAGGGTATACCTACTCGGAGGCATCATCATCATCACCCTCAGTGGGTGGAGTATCAGGCGGCGGGTATGCAGAGTCCTCACCAAAAATTGGCCACTGGATATCAGCTCCAAGGCCTCGAAAAGCAGTCCCTAACGCAAGGGTGAGCTCTTGAGCAAACCTGCTCTGTGTCTCATACATGGCATCCATCCGCCGTGAAAGCCTCCTATACTGGGCATCACCCATCCCAGCACCCTCCTGAGCTCTCGAAGAACTAGCCTCACCACGCCCTGGCCTGGCCATAGTAGCACCTCGTGCTGAACGCCCTCCTGGAAGATGATAACCCAACCCATGCTCCTCAGGCTCACCACCGGTCCACTCCTGCATCCCATTCAGAGTGCCAGAATCTATAGGAGCTGCTGGCAACTGCAACTGCTCATGAGCCGGCCAGTTCACTCCTACTGCACGGCATAGCTTTGTAACCGTGGATGCATAAGGGATGTTCATATGCTTTGCTCCCCTCAAAAACTTCAGAATTCCTTGGTAGATAAACTCACCAAGGTCCACATAGTATTCTTCATTCAGAATTCCCCACAACAACTGTGCTCTCTCAACTGTGACCTCGTGTGCATGTGAAGAAGGCAAAATATTAGCACATATAAATGCGTTCCATGCACGGGCATACCTGTTCATGGCGATCGCCAGAAAGTGACGATACTCATTATTGGCTGGACTGCGGTTCCAAACTGTGCCCGGTCGACAGAGAGTCGCACAAATCAAATCCAAGTCAAAATCCTCAGCAGTCTTTTCATTCCAGTTCTCCTCCTCGGGCTTCCTCTCTCGCTGTCCAATCACTCGGCGAATCGCCGCAGGATGATAATCAACCGTCAGCCCCCGAACTAAAGAAAACCCATTCTTTTCAGCCTTCGCGTTCGCGTAGAACTCGCGAACAACACTCATCGGTACTGCTTCGGGTGACTCACAAAAAGCTATCCACCCCTTCTTTGCAATCATGGGCAACAACTCACCATCCCTCCCTGATGGTAATAACCCCCTCTCCTTCAGAATCGGCTTCCCCAACAGCCTAGTGTACTCCTCCTCCGCGGCTCTGTCAGTTAACCGAGGCCTCGCAGCAGTACCCCTTGATGAATCAGCAGTAGGAACTGTGCTGCTGCTGTCAATAGTGCGTGCTCTCTTGGGTGCCATTGATTTGTGAATAAAAGTGTGTAAGAACTGATTTTTGATGTTTATGAGAAGGTTTAAGTGTAGGAAGTTGTGGGAGATATGTAGGAAAGGTGTATGTATATATAGGGTGTGGAGTAGGTTAAATTAGATTAGGAGTGGGGTTGAGGGATAAAATCATGGGGTAATGGGAAAAGAATTCGTGGGTTTATGGGCTGTAATGGGTTTTTGTGTTTTTGTTTTTTTTTTTTTTTTCTAAACTGTAAAAAAAAATTTCTGGAACTCGACCCCTGCGCGGCCGCTCAGCATTTCTGCGCGGGCACGCAGCAAGCTGCGCGGGCGCGCAGAGGGTCTCTGGATTTTTTTTTCAGCCCCTGTTTTCTGATTTTTTTGTGTTTTTGGATAGGTTATTAACTTCTAAGGGTTCCTGTAACAACAATTCATGGGTTGCCTCCCACGCAGCGCTTCTTTTTCGTCATTAGCTTGACGTTCCGTTCCTTTCTCACGTAGTCAACAAAATGGCACTAACCACCTCTCGGTTTGCCATGTCCCCATAGTAGTGCTTCAACCGCTGACCGTTAACCTTGAATGCTTGGTCCGAATCATTCTCAAAAATTTCCACCGCTCCATGTGGAAACACAGTTTTGACAATAAAAGGTCCAGACCACCTTGATTTTAACTTCCCAGAAAAAAGTCGGAGCCGAGAGTTGAATAACAGAACTTGTTGCCCTGGCACAAACAACTTAGGATGTAGCTTCCTATCGTGCCACCTTTTCACCTTTTCCTTATACATTGTGTTATTCTCCTACGCTTGAAGTCGAAATTCATCAAGTTCATTAAGCTGAAGCATTCTTTTCTTACCAGCTGCATCTAAATCCAGGTTCAATTTCTTCAATGCCCAGTAGGCCTTATGCTCAAGCTCCGCCGGTAGATGACATCCCTTACCGTACACCAACTGAAACGGTGACATCCCAAGTGGAGTTTTGTATGCTGTTCTGTAAGCCCAAACAACTTCATCGAGCTTTAAAGACCAATCCTTCCTTGATGGACAAACAACCTTCTCTAGAATGCGCTTTATCTCTCTGTTAGACACTTCCGCTTGACCATTTGTTTGCGGATGATAGGCAGTAGCTACTCGATGATTCACATTATAACGCTGCATCATAGAAGTGAACTTACGGTTGCAAAAATGCGATCCTTCATCACTTATGATTACCCGAGGTGTTCCAAACCTTGTGAAAATTTGCTTATGAAGAAAATTTAGCACTGCCTTTGCATCATTTGTTGGTAAAGCTTTAACTTCGACCCATTTTGAGACATAATCGACTGCCAGCAAAATGTACTGATTATTGCAAGACGAGATAAAAGGCCCCATGAAATCGATTCCCCATACATCAAAGACCTCAACTTCAAGCATCACATTTAATGGCATCTCATCCTTCCTTGACAAATTTCCCACTCTTTGGCAACGATCACACCTTAAAACAAACTGATGAGCATCCTTGAACAAGGTGGGCCAGAAAAAACCTGCTTGCAGAATACGAGCTGCCGTTTTCTCACCTCCATAGTGTCCACCATAAACCGTGGAATGGCAGACTCGTAATATCCCCTCCGTCTCACAGAACGGGATACATCTCCTGATGATCTGGTCAGCTCCCTGTCTAAACAAATATGGTTCATCCCACATATACCACTTCACCTCATGCAGAAACTTCTTCTTTTGCGCGGATGTCAAATTGGGAGGCATTATATTGCTGAACAGATAGTTTACAATATCTGCAAACCATGGTTCTTCCTCCTGAATTGCAAACAACTGCTCATCCGGAAAAGATTCATTGATTAACGTCCTATCTTGTGAAGTAGAATCGGGATTCTCCAACCTAGAGAGATGGTCAGCTACTTGATTCTCGGTACCTTTTCTATCTTTGATCTCTAACTCAAATTCTTGAAGTAAAAGCACCCAACGAATGAGTCTCGGCTTCGAATCCTTCTTAGAAACCAGATAGCGAATAGCTGCATGATCAGTGAATACTGTCACTTTCGTACCAAGCAGATAAGATCGAAATTTCTCAAAGCCAAAGACTATAGCCAACAGCTCCTTCTCAGTAGTGGTGTAGTTCAATTGGGCCCCATTTAAAGTCTTACTCGCATAGTAGACCACATGGAAGAGATTTTTCTTGCGCTGTCCCAGAACTGCACCTACCGCATAGTCACTCGCATCACACATCATCTCAAACGGTTCTGTCCAATCTTGTGCTGTAATAACTGGTGCCGTGATCAAACTCTCCTTGAGAGTCTCGAATGCTGCCAAACATTCATCATCAAATTTGAAAGGCACATCTTTCTCAAGTAAATTGCACAACGGCTTAGATATCTTTGAAAAGTCCTTGATGAATCGCCGATAAAAACCCGCATGACCGAGAAAACTACGGATTCCTTTCACTGAATTAGGTGGGGGAAGATTTTCAATGACTCCCACCTTGGCCTTGTCCACCTCCAGACCTTTGCTAGAGACCTTATGCCCAAGGATAATGCCTTCACGCACCATAAAATGACATTTCTCCCAATTAAGCACCAAATTAGTTTCCACGCATCTTTTGAGTACGGCGCGCAGATTATTCAAGCATTCATCATATGAGTGTCCAAAGATGGAGAAATCATCCATGAACACTTCGACGTTATTTCCAATCATGTCAGAGAATATAGCCATCATACATCTCTGAAAGGTGGCCGGGGCGCCACATAACCCAAACGAAACTCTACGAAAAGCAAATGTGCCAAATGGACAAGTGAAGGTAGTCTTTTCCTGATCCTCTGGTGCAATACAAATCTGATTATACCCGGAATACCCATCCAGAAGACAAAAATACTCATGTCCCGCCAATCTGTCAAGCATTTGATCAATGAATGGGAGAGGGAAGTGATCCTTTCTTGTGGCTTTGTTCAATTTTCTATAATCCATGCATACTCTCCATCCTGTAACTGTTCGAGTAGGGATGAGCTCATTCTTTTCATTTGCGACCACAGTGATACCTCCCTTCTTAGGAACACATTGTACAGGGCTCACCCACGAGCTGTCAGAAATAGGATAAATGATGCCTGCATCTAGCCATTTCAGAATTTCTTTCTTCACCACCTCCTTCATGATTGGGTTCAGTCTTCGCTGCTGTTCCACAGTTGGCTTACTACCTTCCTCTAACAGAATTTTATGCATACAATATGAGGGACTTATCCCCTTGATATCTGCTATAGTCCATCCTATAGCCGATTTGAATTCTCTCAAAATCCTTAAGAGCTTGTCTTCCTCACTACCTGAAAGGTCAGCTGAAATAATAACAGGTAACGTAGATGAATCACCTAAAAAGGCATACCTCAAGTGTTCAGGTAATGGTTTGAGCTCTAAGGTAGGCGCTTCCTCTATTGATGGTTTGAGCTTCCCTTCAGCGTTCTTGAGGTCAGAAGTACCAAGAGATTCAAATGGTATATCTAGCTTTCGCTTCCAGGGAGAAGCATTCAGATATTGTAATTGCTCGTTGCTATCTTCATCATCACTGTCAAATTCCCCCACTAAGGCCTTTTCCAATGCATCAGACATTAGCATGTGATCGAGTTCCGAAGTAACCGCAGAATCAATCACATCCACTTTTAAGCACTCCTCATCTTCTGTAGGGAATTTCATTGCCTTGAATACGTTGAAGGTCACATCCTGATCTTGAACCCACATAGTAAGTTCTCCTTTTTGCACATCTATCAAGGTACGGCCAGTTGCCAAGAAAGGCCTCCCCAAGATTATGGGAATCTTTTTATCTTCCTCAAAATCCAGAATAACAAAATCAGTAGGAAAGAAGAGCTTATCCACCTTGACGAGCACATCCTCAACTATGCCCCTTGGGTAAGTAATGGAACGGTCTGCCAATTGTAGCGACATGTATGTGGGTTTTGGATCAGGTAGGTCCAGCTTTTTAAAGATCGACAACGGCATCAGATTAATGCTTGCTCCCAAATCACAAAGGCACTTGTCAAAAAGTTAGATTGCCAATGGTGCAAGGAATGGTGAAGCTTCCTGGATCTTTCAGTTTTGGTGGTAACTTTTGTTACAGAACCGCGCTGCATTCTTCCGTGAGAGCAACGGTTTCAAGGTCATCCAGTTTTACCTTCCTTGAAAGAATAGTCTTCATAAACTTCGCATAACTAGGCATTTGTTCCAGAGCCTCAGCGAAAGGTATATTGATGTGAAGTTTCTTGAACACCTCCAGAAACTTCCCGAACTGTCTATCCAGCTTTTGTTGCTGCAATCTCTTAGGAAAAGGTGGTGGAGGATAGAGCTGTTTCTCCCCTGTATTAGCCTCAGGCAGAGTGTGTTCAACAGTAGTCTTCCTTGGTTCCGCCGCTTTCTCCCTTTGCTTAGATTCTTCATCTCGAACTTCAGCTTCGACTTCTTTTGCCTTTTCAGCATCAGCTACTTTTCCAGACCTTAAGGTAATAGCCTTGACTTGCTCTTTAGCTTCCTTCCTGCCTGGTACTTCCGTGTCACTGGGAAGAGTGCCAGGTTGACGATTGAGCACTGCATTGGCTAATTGACCGATTTGATTTTCCAAGGTCTTGATAGAAACCGCCTGACTCTTGCACAACAGCTTAAGTTCCTCAAAATCAGCACTAGTAGGTGCAGCTGCACTTCCCTGTTGAGGATATGATTGTCTTGTAGCATACTGCTGTGGTTGCTGGAATCCAGGTGGGTTAAACTGTTTACTCACTCCTTGCTGATATGGTGGCTGAATAGCATTCTAATTATTTCCCCAGCTGAAATTTGGATGATTTCTGTTGTTAGGATGATAGGTCGCTGGCACAGGCTGCTGTTGTCGCTGATAATTATTCACATACTGAACAGATTCGTTGACAAGAGAACACTGATCCGTAGCATGAGAACCTGCACAAAGCTCACAAACCATAGCTATTTGATTAACTCCATACGTAGCCAAAGAATCAACCTTCATTGATAGCGCTTGGAACTGGGCTGCAATAGCGGTGGCTGCGTCAACTTCCAGAATACCTGCTACCTTGCCTGATGTCATCCTCTGAGTTGGGTTTTGATGCTCATTTGCAGCCATCGTCTCAATAAGATTGTACGCCTCAGTATAGCTTTTAGCCCATAAGGCGCCTCCAGCTGCTGCATCGAGCATGGGCCGAGATTGAGCCCCCAAACCATTATAAAAACCAGTGATTACCATCCAATCCGGCATTCCATGATGTGGACATTTTCTCAACATTTCCTTGTAGCGTTCCCAAGCCTCGCACATAGATTCTGTAGGTTGCTGCGCAAACTGAGTAAGAGCACTCCTCATAGCAGCAGTCTTTGCCATTGGATAAAACTTCACCAGAAACTTTTGCGCAAGATCTTGCCACGTAGTGATTGACCCAGCTGGTTCAGAATGTAACCAGTCTTTAGCCTTATCCCTCAGTGAGAATGGGAAAAGCCTCAACTTGATAGCCTCATCAGTCACGCCATTATACTTAAAAGTGCTGCAGATCTCGACAAAATTCCTTATGTGCATGTTGGGGTCTTCAGTTGCCGCTCCTCCAAAAGAAACAGAATTCTGCACCATCTGAATAGTGCCCGGCTTGATTTCAAATGTGTTAGCTTGAATAGCCGGATGAAGGATGCTTGACTGAATGTCATCAATTTTAGGCCGAGAAAAATCCATAAGAGCTGGATCAGCTTGAACAATATGATCTCCCATGTTTACTGGTTCTTTCTGCTCAGTTCCTGAATCCGAATCCTCAAAATCTAACTTCTCCGGTGTATCAAGAACTTCGTCTTTCTCCTCAGCTGTATCTAAGGTCCTCTTGCGAGCACGAGAACGAGTTTGCATAAACGCACTAAAGTACGTGAAACACAACCGAAAAGAGTAATTAACTACTACGTCCTAATCACTGAGTCCTAATGACCAATGATGGTAAGTACATAAACTAAACAAATACGCCGAGTCCCCGGCAGCGGCGCCAAAAACTTGTTAGGGCGAAATCATGCACTAATATTCACGCAAGTATACGCGTTCGCAAGTAATATAGAATACTTTCTAGTTCGTTCCCTCAGAGACTCAGACTAAGTTATTGTCTAATTTAACTCACTCATCAATGTATAATTACTTCTCAATGTTAAGATAATAACACTTAAAATTGTTGATTAAATATTAACTATAATTAACTACTTAATTAACCACTTAACTAACACTGCAATTTATCAATAATAAAACACTCATGAGATCACAACTTCATTATTACTTCCTTCTATAGCCATAGTTATTACCTTTAGCATGTGACAGTGATGATATTAATCGAATAACACAAAACTGATAAAAGCCAACTTTCATTGTACTAATACCATTCTACCAAACATCCATAATTAAGATAGAAATTGAATAGTCATCAATTATGTTGAGTTCCTATATGTCTACAGAAATTGACAACACAACGATTTAAGCACAAGTTATTCCTTTTGATTACATAGGGCAAATAAAACTGTTAGAGTTACCCACTAATCATGCACAACGTACATGAACCTATGCTAGCATGGCAAGTTCTAAATCTCAAGATCCACTGTCGCTTCACAAGAGATTAACACCCTATCTTATATGTTCGCGACGCATATAAGACGAATACGCACAACCAATACTAGATATCATGCAATCATCACACACTAAAGTATTAAACAATTAACTAAAGAATTCCATAATAAATCCGTTGCAACCCCATGATCACGATTAGCCCATAATAGAACTTATCGCCATCATGGGTTCATATGAAATCATGATAAACGAACACAAGAAAATAACAACTAAACTAATTATATTAAAACAGAGTACGTCACAAGAGTAAATAAGTCAAAGCAAGAAAACTAGCATCCAACGTTACAACGAAACAAGAATCACAAGAATATATGCTTCCTCTTCGTTGCTGTGTGCTAAATCGGTCTTCTTCCTTATCTCCTTCGCCTCTTGCAAAACACAATCTAAAACATAATCCCCTCTTAATACTCTGTGAAAAACGTCTCAAATCTACTTATATAATAGTCCCATAAAACTCAGATTACATAGAAGTTGGAAGCCAAACAGAAGTAGAAGTCTAAAATAATATATTATTTTCCCCGACCCTGCGCGGCCGCTCAGCATTTCTGCGCGGGCGTGCAAGGCTGCTGCGCGGCCGCTCAGCATTGCTGCGCGGGCGCGCAGGACCCTACTGGAAAATTTCCAGGTTTGCTCCGTTTCTTCGCCGTAATCTGCCCGTTCTTTTCCTCTCGCAATGGTGAATACATGCCAAGGCTTATTCTTGATGATTCCTCCTCCGAAATGCAACTAATACCCTGAAATGCATAAACACTAGAAAAACGCATCAAATACACAAAATACTTGATTTTAAGACACCAATTTAAGTCATTTTAAGACGTTCTAAGTGGTATAAAATGCTACTTATCAATAGCCTCATCAGTCACGCCATTATACTTAAAAGTGCTGCAGATCTCGACAAAATTCCTTATGTGCATGTTGGGGTCTTCAGTTGCCGCTCCTCCAATAGAAACAGAATTCTGCACCATCTGAATAGTGCCCGGCTTGATTTCAAAGGTGTTAGCTTGAATAGCCGGATGAAGGATGCTTGACTGAATGTCATCAATTTTAGGCCAAGAAAAATCCATAAGAGCTGGATCAGCTTGAACAATACGATCTCCCATGTTTACTGGTTCTTTCTGCTCAGTTCCTGAATCCGAATCCTCAAAATCTAACTTCTCCGGAATATCAAGAACTTCGTCTGTCTCCTCAGCTGTATCTAAAGTCCTCTTGCGAGCACGAGAACGAGTTTGCATAAACGCTTGCTAAAGTACCTGAAACACAACCGAAAAGAGTAAGTAACTACTACGTCCTAATCACTGAGTCCTAATGACCAATGATGGTAAGTACATAAACTAAACAAATACGTCGAGTCCCCGGCAGCGGCGCCAAAAACTTGTTAGGGCGAAAACACGCGCTAATATTCACGCAAGTATACGCGTTCGCAAGTAATATAGAATACTTTCTAGTTCGTTCCCTCAGAGACTCAGACTAAATTATTGTATAATTAAACTCACTCACCAATGTATGATTACTTCTCAATGTTAAGATAATAACACTTAAAATTGTTGATTAAATATTAACTATAATTAACTACTTAATTAACCACTTAACTAACACTTCAATTTATCAATAATAAAACACTCATGAGATCACAACTTCATTATTACTTCCTTCTATAGCCATTGTTATTACCTTTAGCATGTGACAGTGATGATATTAATCGAATAACACGAAACTGATAAAAGCCAACTTTCATTGTACTAATACCATTCTACCAAGCATCCACAATTAAGATAGAAGTTGAATAGTCATCAATTATGTTGAGTTCCTATATGTCTACAGAAATTGACAACACAACGATTTAAGCTCAAGTTATTCCTTTTGATTACATAGGGCAAATAAAACTGTTAGAGTTACCCACTAATCATGCTCAACGTACATGAACCTATGCTAGCATGGCAAGTTCTAAATCTCAAGATCCACCGTCGCTTCACAAGAGTTTAACACCCTATCTTATATGTTCGCGACGCACATAAGACGAATACGCACAACCAATACTAGATATCATGCAATCATCACACACTAAAGTATTAAACAATTAACTGAAGAATTCCATAATAAATCCGTTGCAACCCCATGATCACGATTAGCCCATAATAGAACTTATCGCCATCATGGGTTCATATGAAATCATGACAAACAAACACAAGAAAATAATAACTAAACTAATTATATTAAAACAGAGTACGTCACAAGAGTAAATAAATCAAAGCAAGAAAACTAGCATCCAACGTTACAACGAAACAAGAATCACAAGAAAATATGCTTCCTCTTCGTTGCGGTGTGCTAAATCGGTCTTCTTCCTTATCTCCTTCGCTTCTTGCGTAAAACACAATCTAAAACATAATCCCCTTAATACTCTCTGTGAAAACGTCTCAAATCTACCTATATAATAGTCCCATAAAACTCAGATTACATAGAAGTTGGAAGCCAAACAGAAGTAGAAGTCTAAAATAATTTATCTTTTTCCCCGACCCTGCGCGGCCGCTCAGCATAGCTGCGTGGGCGCGCAGGTTGCTGCGCGGCCGCTCAGCATTGCTGCGCGGGCGCGCAGGCCTTTACTGGAAAAAATCCAGGTTTGCTCCGTTTCTTCGCCGTAATCTGCCCATTCCTTTCCTCTCGCAATGGTGAACACATGCCGAGGCTTATTCTTGATGATTCCTCCCCCGAAATGAAATTAATACCCTGAAATGCATAAACACTAGAAAAACGCATCAAATACACAAAATACTTGATTTCAAGACACCAATTTAAGCCATTTTAAGACGTTCTAAGTGGTATAAAATGCCACTTATCAGTAGCCTCAAATACATCAGCCGCTGGGGAAGGCTCCTTCTCCTCGACGCTCTTTTCGGGAGATTCTCCGGCAGAGGGGTCAATGACCAAGGGCTTCACAACGGGGGTTTGCTCCATCGCCTGGGGGTCTAAGGCTTCATCAGTGATAGCTTTAATCACACCCTCAATAGGGTCACCCTTCAAGGCAGGCCCCTCCATGACCTTCTGAGCCTTTACCCCTTCCAGAACTTCTGCGGCCTCCGGCCCTAGCTCGGCCCAAGGGATCTCAGGAAATTTCTCATACGCTGTCTTCACACAATCTTTAATACATGCCTCACGGCCAGTATTAAAAACCAGCTTTTCCCTGGCTACTCGAGCCTCACCAGATAGGCTCTCAACTTGAATACTCAAACTGTCAACCTGTTTGGATAAGCTTTTATTCTCTTTTTGACACACCTGTAGGGATTTGGATAGAGACCCCTTTTCCTTCTTTAAACTAGCCTTAGACAGCTTCAATTTGGTCACAATCTCCTCAAGGCCTTTAACCTCGGTTTCTTTCCCTGACAAGCTGGTCTTAAGCTGCTTAATCTCTTCCCTTAGCTTCTTGTCGCTGCTAGTCACCTCCGTGATCTGCTCCCCAAACTTTATATCCAAGAATAGAGCCTTTGCGCTAGCCAAGGACCGGTCACGAGCAGCCTCCACCAACCTCAGCTTGTCCCACTCCGCTACAGCGGCCTCTGGGATTTGATTCCCCACTATCTCAAAGAACTTCTACTTTTTTGGTGAACTGTGGGATGGAGGATCTTCCAGAGAAGGCTTCAGCCTTTTTGCAGATCGGGAACTAGAGCTTGCAGGGAGATCGACAGGAAGGCGAATACCTTTCTTGTTGGGAAGCCGGGAGGAGTGATCTTTTGAAACCTGGCGAGGGGAGCCTATGACACGGGGGTAGCCCTCAAAGTAGCTTCAGCCTTCACATCCTGTCCAAAAAGGTCATCATAGCTTATGGGGTTCTTCATAAAAGACATATCTGCAATGCAACATAAACACGTTAGCCGTAATAGACAGGGAAATAAATGGCATGTAAAAGAGAAATGTGTTAAGCATGCATGTGGAGGGGGTACAAGAACATATATTTCTCAACAAGCATAAGAAATTAAGTAAAGAAAGGGCTATATGAGAAAATGGTAGAGCCCCTTGGAAGAAGGGTCTCTCCAGCAAGAATGATACCTGGGTTAGGAGTCGCATGCTCCTTGGGTAAACCAAACTTTAACTCACATAAATTTTCTGGGGTAAAAAGACCAGAATCAGCCTTTAGGCCCCTATACTTCTCCAAAATACCCTGGGCTCTAGCTAATTCTTCTCCTTCCAAGGGAGATTGAATAGGCATATAGGGGGAGTCATTGAAGGCCGTGCGATACGAGGGACAATCATAACAATACAAAAACTGATTGGCCCAACCTGCCATCGTTTGTCTACAACCTGTCATGTACTTGCCATGATGAACATTCCACAAGGTAAGGTAGAAAAACCCACTAGAACTACCCGATGGATTTAACTGGTAGAAGTAGCCTAATTCATATGCTGTCAAGGCCTCAGAATACTCTTGGTGATAAAGAATGTACATACTCGCAGCTGTGCGGTATGAGTTGGGTGTTAGATGGTGAGGGGCTAGTCCGTAAAAGTTTAGAATCTCAACAAAAAATGGGTGTAAGGGGAGAGAGAAGCCCTGCTTGAAGAACTGGGCCGATATAACTGCTTTCGGGATAGACTGATATGATTGAAGGTTGTCAAAATTCTGGCACCTTTCGTGGCATTGAGGTACCACTAGAGTGCACCCCGGGACTATCTTGTCTGACAGGCTGTCCAGGGTCACTAGAGTCATGGAAGGCTTCAAGCAATCATATGGTTTTGGGGCTATATAGGAATCGGCATCATCCCCATGGGAGTGGCCAGCAGCTAAAGCAATCTCATCATCAGAGGGCTCATCAGGAATTAAGGACTCAGTCTCTTCTGTAAAAAACTTTGTGTTACCTGCAGGGTTATTCTTGTTATGAGAATCTACCTCCTCATCAGAGGAAGCAAGGTCAATAGGGCTATTACCTTTGGAAGAAGAGGTTGTTCTTATGGATATCTGGGCTCTTAGGGGGTTTAATACCTTCACCTTAGAGTGAGTTCGACCACCTACGGTAGAGGCTGAAGATAGGAAGGCTTGAGACAAGTTAACAAGGATAAGGGCATCACTAGCAGTATTTTCAGAGAAGGAGAATGCACCACCCACAACCGAATCCTTAGAGTTGCTAGAAGGCCCAGAGGTAGACATCTGGGAAAGAAAAAATAGAGTAAGTTATCCACTCTAAGATTTCTTACACGACGTAAAAAGGGGGCTTCCGTGTGATTAATGAAGGAAGGAAATAGGGGTATCACAATTGGTAAGGATCCAAGAGAGGGCATGCATAATATGTATAGACTACAGGGTCCTAGGGGTCTAAAAGATATGAGTATACACCCGAATTAAGGGGTATTAAGGAAACATGCCTTACCCTAGGAGGGGTATACCCCTGATTACACCATGGACAAGGGACCTAAGAATCTATTGGCCAAACATCAACGTAAGGTACAAAGATCGGTCGGAGTTGTTTACACTTTCGGGTTTATGAGACACGAAATAAATGATTACGAGACCACAAACACAATCAACAGCCAATTTACTCATACATGTAAAAAATAATAATAAGGGATAATGGCAGAGGAAGGTGAAGAGTTACCAGAAATAAGGCCGATTCCGGCCAATATTCATTATATCGAAACGAATAGCGAAGCAAATAACGACCTTACAGATTCAAACATGCACATCAAGTTGGGCAACAAAATCGATACTAAGCATGTTAAGAGTTAAGATTTCAGTCAAGCTAGGCGAGTACATGGATATATACATACGCATACATATATGCACAAGGGTTTATATGAGAATCAAAAATAGGGAGATGAAGGGTTTGTACATTTCGAACGGAGAGGAAGGAGAGCTCGATTAGGGTATTGAAGCTTCGAACGGAGACCGGCCTTCTTGTTGTGGAATGGAGATCAAATGTGTTTAAAGGAAAGCTTCTTGTCTCTGCACTCTCTCTCCTGCGTTGTTTTTGTGTTTGTGAAAGAAAAAGGGGGAGGGGGATGAATGGGTTATATATATATGAGAAGGTGGAAAGGTTAGCAAGAGTGGGGGAAATAACCACTTAAATAAATTGATTAATTGATCACGTAAATCTAGATAGATTTTAAATCTCAATATGGTTATTTTCTAGGAAAAAGAGTGGGATTAGGAGTGGTTTAAAGTGTTGTTTGAATTTTAAAATCAAGGATTTGAACACTGCAAGGACTCTGCATTAAAAATGATTATGGATCAACATGGACTTAAGTTCAAATCCTATATTGAGGATAAAAGGGGATAACATAGGGTTATCGGCTCTAGGCGGTATGGCCAATAGAAGGTTTAGGGCACAGAGGATAAAGGGGGATTGCCCCAAGGTCTCCTACCTACAGGGTGTATGTAATGGTACGCGGGGGACCCTAAAGCCTACAGCATGATAGTGAATCGGAAAAAGGTCAAGTAATAATGATTTATATTTTCTACCAGGGATATTGCCATGAACCCGTAAGGTTGGATATGGTGAATCTCAAAGGGGTCTAACTGGGAAAGGAACTAGGTAATGAGAAGTGTTTTGGTTCCCCAAGCATATAATGACTATGGGGAATCGGGGGGTAGTTGTTGTGCCTAAAATTATCCGTGGGCCGGATTTATGGCCCATAGAGGGAAATGGGCTTTGTGGATGGTAAAGCATGGGGGTATTGAACCCGAGTGTATTACTGTTGTGGGGTTATACGCAAGTTGGGGATTGCCTTCCTGAAGGGGTGTTAGCAAAGGAAGGCTAGAAGCACACTTAGAGAATGCCAAATACACTAGGGTTTCTGGGGTATGCCAAGACACCAGGGTCTTCAGGGTATGCTGCTTAGCTGAGACTATGCAGATGACGGTAAGAGGCCTGCAGTGGCAGTGTTATGGTAAAAAATGAACTCTTCAAGGGGACAACAAGAAGGAAACGACTCCTAGCAACTTACAACTACCTATAAACGGATTAACTTAATGCATGTATGGAATATACATATATATGGTTGATAAATATAATAATTACATGGATAAGTAAAGGTTAGCGGTGTATTAGAGGTAGGACTCTCTTATCCTAGCCTAAACCTAGCTGAATAAGGATCAAGAACAGTCCTAAGCTTGGGCAAAAAAATGTTTGGCAGATCTGATAATGAGTCCTACAACAACTAGAACTACATGCAGACTAGATTCCTATAAATATAGGATATGTAGGCCATTTTTGGGGTTACACACACATACACGTTTCTCTACTAATAATTGAGTAGAAGCATTTTGTGAGATCTCTCGAGTACGTCTATGATTGAGTAGGAATTATTCAGTCACCACATCTCGGGAACCTTGCAAATTCAGTCCAAATGCAGCCTTGCTTGCCACCAGATTCCGACGAGTTAGGCGTATACAGCTGTCACGAATAAGCCGTCGATCAGACCTAAATCGAGGCGTGCTTCCCGCTATTTCAGCGATTTCCTCCAAAAAGTGTTGTACCAAATTCCTCTCACAACATATTTAATCATAACAAGTGGTATCAGAACTTCTCGATTCTTGGAAATGGTTTCGAGTACGCGTTCCAAAGTAGCCGATGAATATTGGGAAGAATTAGAATCAAGAATTCAGGAAATCAACACTTCTTGTCATAAACTGATTGAGACGAGTTCTGCATCTTTAGAGTCTAAGATAATTGGTAAAATCGATCAATTAGTCTCGTTGGTGATGAAATGTAATGCTAAGATCGAGTCCTATAATGTTGCAATGGATGATAGAATCCAGAACAAAATGTTAAACATCTTAAAGGGCAAGAGGGTTTGATCATGTTAGTAATGAAAATGGGGGAAGCAAGACACCTATGTCACCAACTCCTGGAAGTCAACATAGAAGAGACTTGGAAAATAATGGTTTTACTGAATATCGTGATGTAGTTCCAAGAGGGATGTTTCATCAGCAACCCAGGGTAGAGTTGCAGAGTTTTTATGGAGATGATCCGAGATCTTGGTTGAGAAAATGCAACAAATTCTTCTTGGTCAATCAGGTTAGTGATTCTCATAAAGTTGAGTATATAGAAATGTTCTTTGATGGTAAGGCAAATATATGGTTTTAGAGTTTTAAGTTGGTTAGGGATAATATTTCTTGGGTTGAATTTTGTGATGTTATCACCAAACGATTTGGTAAGAAAGAAGGTCTAGATGAACAAGAAGAGTTTAACAAGTTAATATAAGTGACTTCGGTAATGGAATATGTAGAAAAGTTTGAAGAGCTGAAGTCTGTGTTGTTGTGTAGAAATCCATATCTAGATGAGAAATATTTCATCTCTAGTTTTATCTCAGGGTTAAAAAATGAGTTGAAGCCTATGGTTAGGTTGATGAAACCAAATACATTGATGGATGCTGTAGAAGTGGCTCAGTATCAGGAGCAAACTGTAGAAATCATGATTAAGAAATAAGAAATTAAGAAGTCTGTAGTCAGCATTAACACTAAATGGTCTGCTAATGATAAAAAGGGAGAAACTAGTGTCATAACTGAAAAGAAAGAAGAGGAGTTAAAGGATAATTTCAAAAAAGTCTCTCCTGAAGAGTTTCAGTACATAAGAAACAACCATTTGTATTATATATGTGGTGATAAGTTCAGTCAGGGTCACCAATGTAAAAACCAGCAATATCTATTCATGTTAACGGGGGATGGAGAAAAAGACATGTTGGAGGAAATAATGGAAGAGGAAGAAGAGGGAACAATTACAGAAATATCCTTGAATGCTTTGTCTGAAAAGATGAACATGAAGACCATTAGTTTAGAAGGATTCATTAAGGATATCAAGGTTTAGTTGTTAACTAACACTGGTAGTACTAGGAGTTATATTGATAGGAGGATGGTTGAAAAAGCACAATTGAAGATGGTTAGTTGTGAAGCTCTTACTATTAAACTGGCTGATGGAAGAACTATTGTGAGCAGTTATTATGTACCCAAGGTTAAATGGAAGATTCAACAATATGAATTCATTTTTGATTTCAGAGTGATTGATATAGTTGGGTGGGATATGATCATTGGGGTAGATTGGTTAGAACAGTATAGTCCTATACTGTTTGATTTCAAGAAGTTATATCTAAAACTTAATGTTGATTCTGATAAAGAAGATCAAATATTGTTGAATGTGAGGGTAGAAGAAGCTATAATCCATTTAGTAAGAGGGAAAGACTTACAGGTGCTAAATTAGAAGTTAGCACAACAAAAGTTGAAGGAAAATTTGTACAGTTTAGAAGCAAACAAGGAGTTACCTGGGAAGATGTCTGAGCTGCTCAACAAGTACTCAAAAATCTTTGAAGTACCAGAAGGACTACCTCCTACCAGAGCTATTGACAATGGGATTCCTCTACAAGAAGGAGCTGCTCCTTTCAAATTAAAACCTTACAGGTATCCTCATTCTCAAAAATCTGAAATTGAAAATCAAGTGCAACAGATGTTAGAAAGTGGCACTATTAAAACCAGTAATAGTCCATTTGCATCTCCTGTGATTTTAGTCAGGAAGAAAGATGATTCTTGGAGATTCTGTGTAGATTACAAACATCTGAATAAATTGACAATTAAGGATAAGTTTCTTATACCCAAAATTGATGAGTTGTTAGATGAATTACTAAACTAGATTTAAGGTCTGGTTATCATCAAATACTAGTCAAACCAACCGATACTTATAAAACTGCTTTTCAAACACATCATAGGCATTTTGAATTTGTAGTAATGCCCTTTGGTTTGATTAATGCGCCTGCAACCTTTCAAGCTCTAATGAACCAGGTGTTTCAACCTCTTTTGAGGAAATTTGTATTAGTTTTTTTATGACATCTTAGTCTACAGTTCTGACCTTGATGCACATATAGAACAATTAGAAGCTGTCTTGAGGTTATTAGAAGCAAATCAGTTATATGCAAAGAATTCAAAATGTACATTTGCAACAGATTCTGTGGAGTATCTAGGTCACATTATTTTTGCAAAGGGGCTCAGTATGAATCCCTCAAAGATCAATAGCATCATATATTGGCCTATTCCAGATTCTGTTAAGGCATTGAGAGGATTTTTAGGACTATCAGGGTATTATAGAAGATTTATAAAAGGATATGGTATGCTAACTAGGCCGTTAACTGATCTTTTAAAGAAAGATGGTTTTCATTGGGGTGAAAGAGCAACAGAGGTTTTCAAAGCATTGAAAAAAGCATTATGTGAAGATCCAGTATTAGCAATGCTAGATTTTAGTATTCCTTTTATAGTAGAAAGGATGCTTGTGCAATTGGTATGGGTGCTGTGTTGATGCAACAAGGCAGGCAATATCTTATTTGAGCAAAGCTTTTAATAAAAGGAGTTTAGGATGTTCAGTGTATGAAAATGAGCTATTTGCATTGGTATTGGCTGTTACTAAGTGGAGACATTATCTGATTGGTCATTATTTTATTATTAAAACTGATCACCGATCATTAAAGTTTTTATTGGAACAACCTCTGCATACCTCTTTACAGTATAAGTGGTTGTCCAAGCTTCTGGGAATGGATTATGAGATCCAGTGTAAAAAGGGATGTGAAAATGTAGCACCAGATGCTTTATCTAGGGTAGTCATAACTGAAGGAGGGTTGTAGAATGAGGGAGAACAAGGTACAGTCACAACTGAACTTAATGTTATTTCAGAATTATAGCCTATGTGGATACAACAAGTGCTGAGGAGTTATGAAGAAGATGAGGAAATTCAAGAACAAATTTCTCAGATTCTTTTGGAGTACAATTTAAATGTGAATTCTGAATATCAGTTTACTCTAGGAATTCTGAAGAAACAAGGAAAAGTTTATTTGGGAAGTACTGGGGGAATAAGGACTCAAGTCATTGAAGCTTTACATAATTCTGCTTTGGGGGGTCATTCAGGGCAGACAACTTGTTTACAGAGACTAAAGTTAGCATTTTACTGGCAAAAAATGAAGCAAGATGTTATTGATTGGATTAAAAAATGTGAGATTTGTCAGAGATATAAAAGCGAACATGTATTGTCACCTGGATTGTTGCAGCCATTGGAGATTCCAAATGCACCTTGGAAACACATATCCATGGATTTTGTAGAAAGATTACCTATGTATGAAGGTGCATATACTGTACTAGTGGTGATTGACAGATTGTCTAAATATGGACATTTTATTCCTTTATGTCACCCTTTTTCTGCTGAGACAGTAGCAAATGTATTTCTGGATCACATTTTTAGATTACATGGATTGTCAGACTCAATAGTATGTGATCGAGACAAAAAATTTCACTAGAAAAATTTGGACTACAATACTGGAAAAATTGGGAGTTAAATTGAATTTTACTTCAGCTTACCATCCCCAAAGTGATGGACAAACAGAGCGTTTACATCAATGTTTAGAGGCTTTTCTGAGGTATTTTTCTAGAGATAAACCGGGCAGTTGGAAATAGTGGCTTAGTATGGCCGAATACTGGTACAATACTTCATTTCAAGCTAGCATTGGCATTACTCCACATGAGGTTTTATATGATGTTAAGCCTGTTCCATTAAACTTGGGCAATCTGCAGGATATGATCATACCAGGGGCTCAAGATTTGTTGGTACAAATGGAGCGAGTGTTGTTTCAATTGAAAGGGAGTTTATTGAAGGATCAAAAGAGGAGTGAGAGGGTATTTGACTGAGGGAGATTGGGTGTTTCTTAAGTTGCAGCCTTATAGACAAAAATCTTTAGATACCTGGATATCCCTGAAATTATCCACCAAGTTTTTTGCTCCATTTCAAGTAGAAGAGAAGGTAGGGGCAG
The DNA here is from genome assembly GCF_009905375.1 of Apium graveolens. Taxonomy (NCBI): domain Eukaryota; kingdom Viridiplantae; phylum Streptophyta; class Magnoliopsida; order Apiales; family Apiaceae; genus Apium; species Apium graveolens. The sequence goes on along the minus strand of NC_133650.1, from coordinate 126,996,311 downwards.
TTGCGTATAAACTCAGGTGGCCGGCTCATTCAAAATTACATCCAGTTTTTCATGTGTCTTTGCTCAAGAAATTTGTGGGAAATAACCCGATTTCTGTTGAAGAGTTACCAGATTATGACCAAGATGATATTGTTAAACTCATTTCAGATAAAGTTTTGCAGAGGAGATACATCAAACGAGGTGATCAAGACATAATTCAGTGGCTTATCAAATGGCAGGATATGGACAGTTCATGGACAGTTCTGAAGCTTCATGGGAGGATTTCAGTTTTATCATAAATCAATTTCCTCAATTTAAAGCTTGAGGACAAGCTTTGGTTTAAGGATGAGCAATTGTGATGATAGGTGTTATAAGTCAAAATATTAGTTAGAAGTTTTGGAGGGAAATACGGTTATAAGTAGACAAATGAGAAAGAGAAGGGGTAGCTAAGTTTTTGATATCTCTCTCTCGTCTATCTCTCTTCCTCCTCTTTGTCTCTTATTTCTCATTTCAGTTTTGTTTGTAACAGAATTATAACTCTGGTGTTGTAATTCCATCAAACACCTTGTATGCAATAAAAGATTTATACGTTTAATCGTAACATATTCATTCATTTATTATCAAAGTTATCTTTGTACAAGTTTCTATAAATTTTAAATTCCCTCGAAACAAAAAAGTTTCTATTATAAACTTAGATAAATTTCTTCGACATACTTTAATTACAGTTTCAATGACCCTTTGTCATTACATTTACGCATTAAATAGTGATCACTCTCTCGCTTTTCTTTGAGTAATTTAGTCATATTTATCAATAAAAGTTATATGCAAGACTTAGATTTATATTTAAAAAAGAAAATATTCTATAAAAAAATATTGTACTAAATAATCTGACATAAAAAAATATTCTACTAAATATAATAGTTAAAGGATATTTTCATTGATGAGAAAAATATCTAAATACACATTTTAATAATTTGCTTAGATATATAATGTATAATTAATTATATAACTATAATTATAACACAAATCCTATTTTGCAATAGTGTTTCCTGCAATTATAATTTCATATTTTCTCGAGTAAAACTATAGAAAAATTTAATAATTTCAGCAAATCTTAAGTAATAATTTAATTTTATTATATTACTAATCATTGGGGTGTCAGTTTCGAATTTTGAATCGTGTATTAGTATTTGTAATGGGTCAATTTAAATAATACTTATAATTAAATAAAGTGGAATATACAAGTGTAAAAAAAATGAAATTTTTAATAATAACTCATTATTTTGTGCCATTTTTGGGTTAGCAATTTGTGTACCTGTGATTTTAGGATTTTTTTGTGGGTAAATCCGATAAAAAATAAGTTAAATTAAGGTCGAGTTTCAAGGTTAAATGTAGTGAAGTGATTATGATGGGGGAACTAAGTTACTTCCTTGGACTTCAAGTTAGTCAAAGAAGTGATGGTATCTTCATCAGCCAAACTAAGTATGTCAAGGATCTATTGAAGAAGTTTGGTATGGTTGATTGTTCACCTGCATCTACACCTATGTCTACTGCAACAAAGTTGGATGATGACAAAAAGGGCAAGAGTGTAGATATCTCAAGCTATAGAGGGATGATTGGATCATTGCTTTATTTAACAACTAGTAGACCAGACATCATGTTTGCAACATGTCTATGTGCAAGATTTCAAGCCAATCCAAAAGAATCACATTTGATGGCTGTAAAGAGGATTTTCAGATACTTGAAGGGGACTCCTAACTTGGGATTATGGTGTCCTAAGGGAACTGGTTTTGAAGCTGTTGGATACACAGATGTAGATTTTGCTGGATGCTGGGTTGACAGAAAGAGTACCAGTGGAAGATGTCAATTTCTTGGACAAAGACTTGTATCTTGGTACAATAAGAAACAACAATCTGTATCAACTTCTACAACTGAAGCTGAATACATAGCCGCAGGAAGTTGTTGTGCTCAAGTATTTTGGATTAGAAATCAGCTAATGGATTATGGCCTAGTGTTACACAAAATTTCTATCATGTGTGATAATACTAGTGCTATATATGTAGTAGCTAATCCAGTTAATCATTCTAGAACAAATCACATTGATGTGAGGTACCATTTTATTATAGAACATGTTACTAATGGTACCATTGACCTCATTTTTGTACCAACAGAAAAATAACTAGATGACATTTTTACTAAACCTTTGGATGAAGCAACTTTCACTAGACTTGTAAGTGAAATTGGAATGCTCAATTCTTGATCCTAAGGCAAGAACTCAGCTAATATTTTGCAGCAGATTAATCTCCAGTAAATCAAAATTAATTTGATTTAATTGGAAATTAACTGAAATATGAATTATAAATATTTCATAAATCTCTACATAGTTATTTTCAAATTCAAATTAACTTGGAATTTTTCAAATTCTAAGTAAACTGCTTAATTATTAATTTACATTCTTAATATGTAAAATTAACACAAGGTAGAATTATAAAAATCGAAAGTATATAGAGAACTGAGTTCTCGATAAGTCTAATTGACTTCTCAACAAGTCATTTTAGGACATCTCGAGTGAGTTCTCGACAAGTCAACTTACTGACTTCTCGAGTGACTTCTCGATAGGCTTAAAAATGACTTATCGATAAGTCCTTGTAGAGTTTTCTAGTAGTGTTAATTCACAGAGTTCTCTACAAATACAATTTTTGACTTATCAATAACTCAGAACTGAAATAATTTAATAATAATTATTTTGGTAAAATACTTTTGGAAAAATTTATTCAAATTTTATTTTGAATTTATTCAAATAAAAGTTGGAATTACTTCAGTCCACTTTTGAGACAAACTGGATATTTATTTGATATCTCGATAAGTCAATTTTTGGTTCTCTATAAGAGTAATTTAAAATGACTTCTCGATATGTAACTCATTTCTTAAAATGACTTCTCGATAGACAAACTCCAAGCGTCTATTTTTGAGTTCTCGACAAGTTATTTACTTTTACTAAATACCCAGAATTCTCGATACATATTTTAACTTGGAATTTTTCAAAATTCTAAGTAAAATGTATATTTATTAATTCATATCCTAAATATATGAAGTTAATAGATAACATATCAAAAGAAGCAAAAAGTATGAAAAACTGAATTCTTGGTAAGTATAAATGACTTCTCGATAAGTCACTAGAGAGTTCTCGAATGAGCAGTTTGAGTTCTCTATAAGCTCTATTTATACTTATCTATTCAACTGGAATAATTTAATTCATAAATTATGTTCAGAAAAATACTTTTGACATAAAATCTGTTCTAATTTTATATTGATCAAAATTCAGAATTTATCAGTCCTATTTGGACAAACTGAGTATTTATAAGACATTTCGATAAGCTTATTTTACTTCTCTAATCAAGAACTTAAAATACCTTCTCAAATATGCAAAAATTGTTCAAAATGACTTCTCGAATAAATCCAATGTATATTTCAGATTTTTCATTAAGTCATTTGCTTTTTCTATAAATACTCAGACTTATTGACACATTTACGTGCTTACGTGCATATTTTTGATTAAATGTGGAATATGTTAGTCTAATATAAGTAGACTAGTATATTATATGTGATGTTTTGTGAATACTGATAAAAGTTGAATTTATTTGACTATGTGCTAATTATGTGTTTTGAATTTATTCAAAATAAATCATTCTCAATATTTGATTTAATTAGTGAGCTATTGGAATATCTTTTGCTGCTAGGAATGGTTACTTTTGTGTAAGTGTTCTTGTGTACCTGCATGGGGAATAGTTGATCTAGAAAGCTAAGTCACTTTTAACTACCTAGATATGCGTAAAGTGTGTTTATGTGATTAAAATACTTATTAACCGGGCAACTCAAGTGTCTCTTCGGTTTCTTTTCTCCTTATATAAATTCAAATCCTTCTCTCATCAATATTCATCACTACTTTTTCTCATCAAACATCCTAACTCCAAACCCTCATCTTGTTCAAATATCTCAAATGGCTGCTCATGTATTCTTCAAGATAAACAATGGCGTTTATCAATCAGCCTTTCATTTGGCTAATAACAGGGTCTACTAAGACCATGTTGGGCTTTGTGTCCGCATCAGAGGGATAGTCTGCAGTCCTTCTGATGTTCCCATTGAAGTTTTTGAAGAACTTTCTTGGGATGATCAAATAAATTTTCTATTTTTCAAGGGTGAAGTCTCGCTCGAACAGGAGAGACGTGACATAGAGGCTGAGCAAGAACGCATTGCTGCTCCGGAGCTACAAGAGAGAATCATTTCTCTTGCACGCTCCATGTCTGGAGCGTACCAACGCAGGGCGAGGAGGATTGAAGCAGAGAAGAAGCAGAAACTGGAGTAGTTAGGATTAGGGTTTAATTGTTGGAATCTAAATCATCATGTACTATGTTTCTATATTAATGAAACTCTTTCATCTTCTCTATTTCAAAGCTGTTTGTGCCTTGTTTTCTATGTGTTTATAATTTAACTTATTATCATCTTTCCTGTAATACTACATACAACTGAAAATCTTTCACTGCATATGTCAAACTAAACATCGTGAAGTTACATATGTCAAACTAAACATCACAATCTCTTCAAGACAACAACAGGAAACTCAGACAAATCACTCGAAGCAGGGATAACACATTTGGTTTCAACTGATGCATCAGACATATCAACTGATAAGTAAAGTAGAATGTTACACAAATTCATTCTTGATTTTGGTTTAGATTCTTAACTTTTGTATCTAAACATCTTTGAAAATCAATTATTTGCAAAAATTCTCTGAATCTGCCTATAATTGCAAGAAACTTGTAAATTACAAGATTTCTGAGATCTATGGATCACTCAACAGGCATTTGTGCTAAGCTGTAGATAATACATCTTTCCCAACCAAACTGTAGTTCACCCAAGCACAGCAACATAAACACAAACTCAAACACAAACCCACTCAGGTGAATCTCGAAAGGAACCTATTTTATAAAAGGACAGACACCTCACAAAATGTTCTTCCTTTCTTTTGTTGTTTGAGAAGAGAAGGATATAATCCAAGATCCTCATGCTTATCTAAAACCTACAGAATTCATGAATGGGATACTTGTGCTTTCTAAATCAGAACCACTACATGACTAGAACAACCCTTCCTGTCCAAGATGCTTACAAAGGCTATTCTGATTCATCTCCAAAAAAAGTACCAGAACTTCATCTAATATTGGTCTTCACAGAAGCTCATCAACCCTGTTATGTTAGACTTAAGGAAGATTTGCTAAGGAAAACTGTCAGAAGTTCCTATAACAGCAAAGCTAAAAGAGAGTAAAGGAGATTACTCTTGGACATGTAGATGAGACTATCAAAATATTTTCACTTCCTAGATCATGCACACAAGAACCCATATCTTAATGGGTCATAGCATCATCATCATTTTATGATCCATGTTCCACAAGAACCTATACTTCACACAGTATAGCAGACAACGAAGAATCTCTTGATAAACATGACACAACTGCACAATAAATAGTGTTAACATAAGCTCAGAATTCAGACAGTGGAGTAGAGTACACAAGAACCTGGATGTCAAAGTAATACAACAACTCTTGAATCTCCAACCACACAAGAACCATTACCTCAAAATGGTGATGAAGGAGAAATCACTGAGAACACTGTGAGAACAGTTAAAACTGATGAAAGATTCAGCTGCATATTAATGTTAAATCAATCAACTAATTCTTCAGAATCCCACAAGGTATGAATGCATACTCACTCTTCTGATGAAATGAGTATGATTAGACCTATATGGATCACCCCTAATCATATGATCATAGACAACTCTTCTCAGCCACCTCTTATTTTTGTAGGTCAAACAACTTTTGATCTTTTCATGTGAGGATGAGAGAAAAGATTGAGAGAAAAAATAGAAAATAAGAGAGGAAGGATCCTTCCTGGAAAAAAGAGAGGTAGATGAGTGTCTGGATTTAGTAATCCTTGTGAGGAAACTCTGACTCTTAAAAGTCATGAGACTAGTGTAGTGAAAAGTAGTGAGACTACTTATTAAAAGAACAGAGAGTTTAGGACTTTTGTTACTGAAAGACTTTTTATGCAGGTCTAAGTAAAGTCTCATATTCTACCTGTTGAATTTATCACTACAGAAATCACTAAAGCTTGAAGCTGCATATATTGTTCTAAATGGACAATGACAAAAGCTTGAACAACGTGCATCTAGCTGAATCTTTCCACCTAGAGATAATGTCAAAAAGGGGGAGAATATATCTAAATGCAAAAACAGCTGTTGGATGTTGCCAAACAATAATACTCTCTTCTTGATAGGGGGAGAAGAGTAAATCTAAATGCACTTGTGGTACAAACTTTACAAGGGAAAATCGAGTAAATATCCATGCAATGTTGATGCAGACAATATTGAAGACATGTATAAAAGTAAAGTTTGTTAAACTCACAGAAGAAGACAAAATGGGGAGATTGACTTCTGCATTTAGTTAGAGTTTTGACATCATCAATCAGAACTTGTGCATAATTTCATAATGAACAAGTTGGGGGAGATTGTAATATATAAGTTGTTATTCCCTAACAATACAATAAGAATTACAGAAGGGGGTTGAATGTAATTCTGGCTTCTTTTTAAGATTTTAAAATAGTTCTAACTTAATACATATAACAATGTTTGATTTGCTTTAGTGCGAAATAGAAAGATAATTGAAATCAAAACACCAAGTAATAAAACACAAGTTTTAAAACTTTCTGGTGGATTTGAATATATCCACTAGATATATATATATATATATCAGTTTGAGAACTCTATGAAGCTTAGAATAGCTCACAGCTGCTTTACAAGTTGAACAAACAAACTTCAGAGAAATACTTACAGAATACAGCTTGATATGTTTCTATGGAAAATGTATTTGCTTATTTAAAATGTTCTACTTGCTACACTTGATTTATATATCACCAAGTTTACATGACAGTAAGACAAGACAATAAAAAAACATATCTAGTCTAACATCATGCTACTTCACTACACTATTCCAGCATCTTTGAATATCTTCACATTTTCATGGAAATGGTAATGCTTCTTTGTTCTCAAAATCCTGCTTAACAGGATGCCACATTCCTTTTGCAAACACCTAACGCATGTGACTGTGTTGTCACTGTCAACCGCTATTTGAATTTGATCATCCGTCAGGACTATGTTTGTCATTCGTCGGGAGTCTTGATGATTATTCGGAGGGAGCTTTGTTGATCATCCGTCGGGAGTCTTGATGATTATTCGTAGGGAGCTTTGTTGATCATCCGTCGAGAGTCTATCTTCAACTAGACTCTATTTCACTTATACATAATTACAAGACATGTCGTATTTACAAATAGTCAACCTATTCTGCATATCAATCTAGTAGTCAACATGACTTAGATAACCCTACACAATCTATTTGACTTAAAACATGTTGTTTGCAGAAATGTGCTACAATACTCATTTGTTACATAAGCTACACTCTCGATGAATGTCAAATTGTCATCCGTCAGGACTATAAAAGTTTATCCATCGGGACTATATTGGATCATCCGTCGAGAGCTACAAATTTCACTAAGTTAAATCTACTAAGGTGTTTTGTTTAACTTATCATCAAGTTCAATATATATTCCTAACAATCTCCCCCAATTTATGTCTACTGGAATTGTAGCCATAAATTAAGAGAAATTTGATGATAACAAAACACCCCAAAAATACAGATTAAAAAGTAGTAGATAAAACTGATAAATGCTACAAAATTTATTAAAAATTGAACAAAACAAAGTGTACAAGAGTTCTCACAATCATTATCAAGGTGCTCCTCTAGTCTGAGCAGATAATTTTATTTCCTTGATTGTCTGGATTTCTTCCCAAGCTTCCTGTTGTTTTTCTCTATTTAATTTTGGAGTTGTCTGTGGAATTTAATTTCATCAGCTACAGATAGATCCAGCATTTCTTGCTTTTCCAATAGAGTCTCATTGCTAGAGATACTCAATTGGTCATCCAGTCTGAAGAATCTTCTAACTCCCTTATCATCCATGAATTCCATCAGCCAATAAGGCCTCAAATGCACTCTCTTTCCTGTGAAGGGGATTGTAAGAGTTCTTGGAAGTGCATTCTTGTCTTTATTACTCCTTAGATCTTCTATCTTCTTTAGAACTAGTTTCCTTGCAATTACATTGAACCCAAAGTTCTTCTTGAAGGATGAGAAGACTTTTATCAGAACAGACTGGCTTTCTTGAAGAATCCTGTGAAGTGGCCATGTGATTTCTTTCCCTCCCTTGTACTTGAATACCAGCCTTTCAGGAAGATGTCTGTGAGCATCAATCCCTCTAACTTCTTCCAATTCATCCAAGTAGAGGTTTATTTTAGAAAAATCCTTGATGTCAGAGATGTATAAGAGATCCCCCTTGTTGACTGTGGGTTGAGATTTAGTTAGGGTCTTGGATCTAAGAGTCACATGCTTCACTTTCTTGATTGCTCTAGTCTTTGTTTTCTTTGGGTTGTTGAAGATATGTAAGTTGAGTTTAGGAATTGGTAAACTTTCCCAGTCTATTGGCTCATTCTTGGGAACTATGGGCTCACCATTAAAGTTCTTTGTATGATCTACCTTGAATTCTTCATGTACCACTGATGGGTTGGATGACTGAGTTGTAGATGTAAACTATTTGAGAATGTAGTCTTCCATTTCCTCATCACTAAAGTCCAATTTTCTCTTGATTCTTTACTTGTATCTTGGTTTCTTTATCTGTTGGGGTGCATCTTGCACTTTCTGATCTTGAGCTTCAGTAATCACAGATGGTTGTGCAGAAATCTCAGTTGTAGTCTTCACAGCTTGAAGTTTGGCCAAAATATCAGCTTTCTATACTTCTTTTGTTTGAGCTTCTTAGCATCTAAGGAAGCCTGCTTCTTTTCTTGCCTGATTCTTTCCTTCTCTTCCTTCTTGGCTTCTACAAACTGAGGGTGTCCAGCCACTACACAGATTTCCTTACCATTCCTGTAGATCTTGGCAATTCTTCTTTTTAGTACTGAATCAGTTGGATCTTTAAAGAATGCAATTGACCTAGCCTACAGCTTCTTTTTATCTGGCCTTGGTGTCTCAAATATAAGATCCACAGGATTTTTGTCTGAGCACTTTAAATAGTTTCTTTTAGGCTTCAAGACCAGATTTGCTTTTGGAGATTTTATGCAGGAAGTTTGGACTTTTTCCAAGTTGCCTAGACTCATTTCATGCACTTAGATATGTTTGACTTGAGAATGATTATGAAAAGTCTTGTCTGGTTTCTGTAGCTGACCAAATTTATTCTAAATGTCTGCATCAATCTTCTTCCATTTTTTATCTAGTTCCTTCTCAACAGCTGCAACATCAAGCATCTTAGGATTTGTCTTTGAGTCAAGTTTAGCAGGTGCTATTTGGATCAGATCAATGTTGTCCAATACTGGTGGCTTTGGCAGAGTAATTTCTGGTACAATTACTTGACTGATCTGAACATTTATCACATGCTCCCCCTCACTAGTTGGCTCTGCTTGACTGACTTGGATTGTTGATTCTTTCTCCCCTTTTTGTTATCATCAAGTAGAGTGGAGGTAGAAGTTTGTGCAGCCACCAGCTTTTGCAGCAACTGAGTTTACTGTGCTTGATGAAGATGAATAGCTGTTAGAGAAGCTTCTACTGCTTGCAGTCTAGTGTCCAAAGAGTCCACTTTGGTTGCAAGATTAGAGTTTCTCCTCAACCGTCTATTGATGTCCAACATTGTAGTATTTGGAAATGTAGCATCCAATCTTTCAAAGACACTCTTCTTGACTTGGTCAATCTCTGTCTTGATTGAAGTGACATCTTGATTGTGTTGAAGAGCTTGGATTTGATGTAATTGCAGAGAGTTGAGATGTGCCTGTAAGAGCTTCCTGGTGCTGGCATTGGTAGTGGCTTGAAGAGCATTGTGTGTCTGTTGGATGATGTGAAAAAGAGTTGTCTTGAAATGGTGTTCATCACACTCCTTAGAAAACACCCAAATAGGAATGTTTGATCTAGAGCTAGGGCATACTTCCCCCTATGTCCATGAACTCTTCACCATCATCACCATCATCTCAAAAGAGATCTTCAGACTCACCAGTACCATAGTCAACATCATCAGCTCTAGGTGACATGGCTGTGATGGCATCTTTTGCTCTTTGCTTTGATTCAGTTGTATGTACCAAGTTAAGCATCTTTTCAGCCTCCTCATTTTCCTGTCCAGCTAGAGTTTGATAAGCTGGAACATGATTAGTAAATGTCTCAGCATCCAGGGAGATAGAATCTATGACAGCTTGATATTTTTGCTGAAATAGTCTCTCATTTTCCGCATCACTGATATTCATTGACTCACTTGCAATGGTGTACACCCTTATCATTCATGTACTTGCATTTCTCTCATTATCTCTCTTTTCTTGCATCAAGGGCTCCCCTTGGCTCACCACCCTCACACCCTCACCTTCACCTACTAAGGTGGAACTCCCCTCACTCACTTTTGCCAGACCTGAAGAAATGGCCTGCATTGGTTCACTCATTTCCTCTCCTTTTGACTGGGAGCAACCCAGCCTCTCACTCAATTAACACCCTTCCCTCAGTCCTAAGAGTGATTGTACAACCACTAACTCATCTACACTAGTTACAATTGTTGAATTTACAGTGTGTGTAGAGAGTACCGACTGATGAGGAACATCCATCGGGATAGTAGTTAGGCTAGCCGACGGATGACTGATGTTAGGCACATCCATCGGGATACAATCACTAACTGATGAATGAACAATATCCACCGGAATAGAAGAAATGAATAAGTTTGGAGTGGAGACTACTGTTGCATCTGTGGTGATTGATTTGAGATTTTGCACAGATGTTTCAATAGACTCAGAAAGAATTGGCAAGTGAGCCAACAAATCATCTAAAAGATGATGCTCACTTGCTTGGATTTTTGGCTTCTCCAATAGAGTTAAAGATGGAGAATTTGGAAGTGATGTATGAATCATGTCTACATCCAGTGAGTGTGTGGGTGAGTTTGGTGTTTCAGGTGCTTCAATTATTAATGATTTTGGCTGTGACTCCACATTTATTGGAGCCACATCAAGCTGACTTTGAGATGGTGCAGTGACTGAGTCTTTAGCTCCAGTTTGCACTGTGTGTGTACCCTGTGCATCCCCAAGGGTTTTAGATATTTTTTTTCTGGCATAAGTTTGTGGTGAACTTATGTCCCTTACCCTCTTGGTCTGTGCTCCTGGTTGGGAGCTTGTTTTAATAGTAACATCCTTTTGGGAGGATGAAACTAGAGTTGTGTTGATTTCCTTATTAACAACCACAACTTGTTGGGAAACTGTGGTGTGGCTAGGCTTGGGTACACTAATCTCACCAACCTTATCCTTAGGGTTTCTTTGATTTTCACCCTGTCCCTCACCTAACTCACTCTCCTTCACACTCCCCTCTTTGTGTTTGGTAGTTTTTGTAACTGGTTTCTTTTGAGAGAAACTAGAGGGGGCTTTCTTTGCTTTGGATTTTGAAGTTGTTGTTTTGGTAGCTTGGGTAGGCATCTGTTGGGTCATTGACACAGATGCCATAGCACTTAAAGGCATAGAAATTTGTGAGGTTGGAAGAGTAGAGTCAGTGGTGCTTACCTCACTTACCTGAGGGCCCTCCATGATTAGAAAGTAGAAGAGGGACACCTCTTTGTGGTGACTTGCTCTGTTGAGATCTGCAATGATTCTCCTTTCTTGAACCCAATAATTCAGTTTGTTGGTTGGGTTCTTAATAGCAATATTCTCAATAAGATGGTTAGCAAGCATCATAAAGAATCTAGCATAATAGACACTTTTACTTCTCTTATTAACTTCCCCTAACTTATAACCTAACTCAAACATGATCATGTCATTGAAATTAAAGTACTTATTAGTAACTAGCATATAAAGCATGTTAAGCATGGCAATGTTAACATAATCAAAATTACTCACTTTATCAGAAAATACTTTGGTAACTACATCACACAAATAACTCCACTCTTTTCTAAGACCTAGCCTCCTAATCTCACTTAACTTAGAGGTAGAGGGAGCATAGCCAACAAAATTAAGCATGGTAACTTAATTAGCATCTGTGTGTGGAACAGTAGTAGTGTTTTCAAGAATTTTAAAGCAAGATTGAATTGTATCACTGTTAATGCAGAACTGCTTACCTTTAAGAGTGAAAGTTATGATCTTGTCAATAAAATAGTACACAGATGTTCATATCTCCTCCACAACTTCACAGTAGATTGTGGGTGAATCCAGCATAGCATAACTGAGTTTGCATCCCTTCACAAAGTCCATCATTTTGTGAAAATCTACAGATTGTGGAATCTCCTTGTTCACAAGAGCTACAAAGTTGTTCTTTTCATAGATGAATCCAGACTAAGACATGATTTTGACTACTGGTGCCATTGTTAAAGTAGGGAAATTTGCAGAGAGAAAGAGAGTTTTTGCTTTGGAGAAGAAAAGAGTTAGAGCAATTGATTTGAGAATGATAAAAGAAAAGAATGCAAATGAATTTTGCTTTTATACTATCTCAGAAATAAACTGTCAGAAGTAATAAAGTGAAATAAAGTAACCAATCAAAATAGCCATTTAAAATAAATAAACTTTCAAAATTCTGTCAATTATCCGTCGTGATATACTTACTGACTGTAAGTATACCCGATGGATAATGTTGAGAATTCCAACGGCTAAGATTGAGACAAATTGACGGATGAGAATAAAACAATTATCCGTCGGGTTTAAAATGATCCAAAAAGGTAACTGATTTTTTTTAAAATATTCTATTCCGACAGATGATCAAACTCGATGGATAATAAGCATCTGTCAGGATGTAACTTTTGACTTTGCCAAAAATTTCATCTAAAATAGAAAAATCAACTAAATTTTTGGCTGCATTACCACTTGTAAAAATATCTGAAATGATTTAAGAATAATTAAGCATACCTAACTCACTTACCAACCTAGAAAATGTGGATTCATCAAGTGGCTTGGTAAAGATATCTGCAAGCTGCTTTTCACTTGGGAACAAAATAAAGTTCCACAGTACCATTCATCACATGTTCCCTAATGAAGTGATACTTGTTGTATATGTGCTTTGTTCTTGAATGCTATACTGGATTTTCAGTGATGGCGATTGCACTTGTGTTATCATATAAAATAGGGATTCTGTCCACTTGTAGACCATAGTCCAACAATTGGTTTTTCATCCATAAAATCTGTGCACAGCAACTGCCAATAGCAATATATTCAGCTTCATCTGTAGAAGTAGAAACTGAATTTTGCTTTTTACTGAACCAGGACACAAGCTTGTTCCCTAGAAATTGACATGTTCCTATTGTACTTTTCCTGTCTATTCTACAACCTGCATCATCTGCATTTGAATAATCAGTTAGATCAAAACCAGAATCTCTAGGGTACCAAATGCCAAGTTTTGGTGTTCCCTTGAGATATCTGAAAATTCTCTTAATGGCTACTAAGTCAGATTCACTGGGATCATCCTGAAATCTAGCACAAAGACAGGTAGCAAACATTATATCTGGCCTACTAGCTGTTAAGTATAGAAGAGAGCCAACCATGCCCCTATAGCTTGAAATATCCACAGACTTTTCAGTAGTGTTTAATTCAAGTTTAGTTGCAGTGGCCATGGGAGTTTTAGCTGATGTGCAATCCATTAGATCAAACTTCTTTAAGAGATCATAAATATATTTGGTTTGACTAATAAATATTCCATCACTGACTTTCTTAACTTGTAAACCAAGAAAATAAGTTAGTTCTCCCATCATGCTCATTTCATACTTACTTTGCATCAATTTGGTAAACTTTTTGCAAAGTTTTTAATCTATAGAGCCAAATATAATATCATCTACATAAATTTGAACAAGTATACTAGAGCCATTAACATTTCTAAAGAATAAAGTTTTATCAACAGTACCTCTTGTGAAGTGATTTTCCAAAAGAAACTTTGATAAAGTGTCACACCAGGCTCTAGGTGCTTGCTTCAATCCATAAAGTGCTTTCAAAAGATAGTAGACATATTTTGGAAAATTTGGATCTTCAAAACCATGAGGCTGACTGACATAGACTTCCTCCTCTAAATCTCCATTCAGAAAGGCACTTTTGGCATCCATTTGATAGACCTTGAAATTGGCATGGGATGCATAGGCTAAAAAAATTCTGATGGCTTCAAGTCTTGCAACAGGAGCAAAAGTTTCATCAAAATCTATTCCTTCTTATTGATAGTAGTCCTTAACAACCAATCTAGCTTTGTTCCTGACCACTATACCATTTTCATCCATCTTGATTCTGAATACCCACTTGGTGTCAATTGGATTCTTTCCTTTAGGTTTGGGTACCAGCTTCTATACCTTGTTCCTTTCAAATTGGTTTAGCTCCTCCTGCATAGCTAAAACCCAATCAGGATCCAACAAAGCTTCTTCTACCCTCTTTGGTTCTTCTTTGGAAAGAAAGTTGCTATATAGACATTATTCTTGAGTTTCTTTCCTTATTTAAACTCTAGAAGATGCATCACCAATGATGAGCTCAAAAGGGTGATCTATAGTCCATTTTCTTTGTTGAGGTAGATTAGCTCTAGATGAAGAGGCATCATTGTTGTCTTGATGTGTGAATGAGTTTTGATTGTGAGAAACTCCCCCTGAGTTTGTGAATCTTTGATTTGAGAAAGGGGTACTTTCTGTAGGTGATCTATTCTGACTCTTAGCTTCTCTTATTGTTCCGACGGATGATGCACTTTGTATCTTGATGGATGAAGCTGATTGTCTCCCGACGGATGAGGCAGATTGTCTACTGACGGATGAAGCATTTTGTAACTCGACAGATGTTGAATTATAAGATTTATTAGTTGTAGATTTTCTGCATTATCCTTAGCCAATGTCTCTTGATCACTTTCATCATCACTAACCATCTCCACATTATCAAACTTGAGGCTTTCATGGAAATCTCCATCTTGCAATCCTTCAATCTTTTCATCATCAAACACAACATGTATGGATTTCATAACAATGTTGGTTCTTAGATTGTAGACTCTATATACTTTTCCAACAACATATCCAACAAAGATTCCTTCATCTGCTTTAGCATCAAACTTTCCATGTTGATCAGTTTGATTCATAAAGATATAACATTTGCAGCCAAAGACATGAAGAAATTTAGAGTTGGCTTCCTGTTCTTGAATAATTGGTAGGGTGTCATGCATTTTGCTTAATTAACCAAAGATATATTTTGAGTGTAGCAAGCAGTATTCACAGCTTCAGCCCAAAAATATGTTGGTAACTTTGATTCTTCAAGCATTGTCCTTGCAGCTTCAATAAGAGATATGTTCTTCCTTTCCACTACTCCATTTTGTTGTGGAGTTCTTGCTACAGAAAACTCATGCATAATCCCACTTTCTTCACAAAATGATCTCATCACAGAGTTCTTGAACTCAGTTCCGTTGTCACTCCTGATTCTTCTTACTTTAAAGTAAGGATAATTATTGACTTGCCTTATGTGATTGATGATGATTTCACTAGCTTCATCTTTAGACTTTAAAAAATATGTCCAAGAGAACTTTGAGAAATCATCTACAAACTAGGCAATATCTTTTTCTTGATATTGACAACACATTGACTGGTCCAAATAAATCCATGTGCAACAGTTGCAAAGGTTCTTCAATTGTTGAATCAAGATTCTTTCTGAATGATGCTTTAATCTGCTTTCCTTTCTGGAAGGCATCACACAATCCATCCTTAGTAAACTCCACTTGAGGAATACCTCTAACTAATTCTTTCTTGACAAGCTCATTCATGGTCTTGAAGTTTAGATGGGACAACTTCTTATATCATAGACAACTTTCATCTTAACTTGCTTTACTCAGAAGATAAGTGACAGATTCTGCATTTGATGAGTTGAAGTCAGCTAGGTACATATTTCCTTTTCTCACTCCAGTGAGAACCACATTGTTGCTCTTTATGTTTGTCACAATACAGGCTTCTGAATTGAAGGTAACTGAATTGCCCTTATCACATAGCTGGATGATACTCAACAAATTGTGCTTGAGACCATCCACTAGGGCAACCTCTTTAATGATGACATTATCTTTTGAAATCAAGCCATATCCCACAGTATAACCCTTGCTGTCATCTCCAAAAGTAATACTTGGGCCAGCTCTTTCCTTGAACTCAGTGAGCAGGGTAGAATCTCCAGTCATGTGCCT
Organism: Apium graveolens; assembly: GCF_009905375.1. Lineage (NCBI taxonomy): Eukaryota > Viridiplantae > Streptophyta > Magnoliopsida > Apiales > Apiaceae > Apium > Apium graveolens. Next base: position 126,980,061 of record NC_133650.1, on the reverse strand, counting down.
TGAGCAACCACTATCCAGATACCAAAGATTCTTTCTGTTTCCCTGCACACATCAAAATCAAATCAAGTTGATTTCGGTACCCAAGTTTCCTTGGGTCCTGCCTTGTTAGCTTTCTTCTTTGGTTTCTTAGGTTTGATCTCATTTGACTTGGGAAATTCTGATTCATCCTTAGTCATTTAATTTGGACCTTTAAAACCAGTCATTAAAATAGAATTATCATGCACATTTTGATTAACAGGAAAATGCATGCTATTTGCAAACATGTTATTCCAGTAAGGCATGCTAAATGGCATTTGAGGCATACTATATCCAACATAATAAGGATTAGGTGCAAATGGCATATTAGCAAATTATGCATTCTTATTATGAGTAAACACAATATTCATAGGCATGGTAGGGATGGCAGTCATGTTGGGAAAAAAAGAGGGTGCAGATATGTGAGTAGGCATAGCAAGTTTGCAATTAACAGACAAATGATTAACACTACCACACTTAACACATATTTTTCTTGGTGCACATTTATCAGGTGTGTAGTTGTTATGTTTGTTAATTCCTACCTTCCCATTTCTATTATTTTTCTTTTTAGCTTCTGTTTTAACCTCAATCTTTTTTAATCTGTCATTCAATTGCTTAATAGACAGATGACCAACATTAACTTTATTTTCTTTCCTAACTTGACTTGATTCTCCTGGAATAAAGTTTTTAGAAACTGATCCATATTTCTCCTTTAACTTAGCAAGCTTAGCTTTGCTAACTGGTTTACTGACAGCCGACGGATGTGGCTCCTTGTCACTCGACGGATAATCCTTTTGATTATTCGACGGATGATTTTCATCATCCGTCGAGTCCACATCTGTCAACAATCCTTCAACCAAATTGGACTCAAGCTTCTCTTTACTCTTCTTCCAGGCTGCATCACAAAAGGACTCAATACCTTGAACTTTAGTGATTTGAGCATGAACATCTCTAGATGATTTCCATGCCTTAATCACTTCATCTTCTCATTCAAACTGCTTCTTTAAAATCTCTTATTTCTTCAAGGACTCAGTTAATTCATCCTTAGCAGTCTTACACTCAATTCTCAACTTCTCAAATTCAATAAACTGAGACTCTAGCACATTATTCCTCTTAGTTAAAAACAAATTGTTTTCTTTAATTTTAGCATTTTACTTAGTGAGGGACTTAAGTGTAACACGCAGGTGATATAATTCTGTGGACATGTCATTTATTGCATCATTACACTCAGCTTTAGATAAATGTGCTAGGTTAATGGTGATTACCTGATTGTTTGAAGAGTTTATTTCTGTTTCATCAGATTTGGCTATTAGGGCTAGATTGACATAGCTTGTTTCTTCATCTTCATCCACTCCATCTGCTGCTCAGTCATTCTCCTATGTAATGAAAGCCCTTTCTTTTTGTTTGATCAACTCAAAGTATTTCTGTTTATAATCAACAGGCTCAAACTTCTTTTTGCTGGAATCAGACTTTCTACATTCACTGGAAAAATGACCCGCCAAGCCACATTTGAAACACTTGAATTTTGACTTATCAACCATGTTTCTGTTTGGCTTAGCTGCTCCAAAATTCTTCTTGAATTTGAGCTTGGCAAATCTCGTGGATAGGAATGCTAGATGTTCATCAATGTCATCTTGGCTCAACTGATCTTCATTTTCAGCTACCAGCCCTTTACCCTTGCTTTCACAGACCTTTGATGTAGACTCAACAACTTCCACCTTCATCTCTTTCTCCTTCTCTAACTCAGCAACCAGTGATATGGACCCTCCTTTCTTCCTTCCTTTCTCCATCCTTTCATTTTGCTCTATTTCAAGCTCATAGGTTTTCAGGATGCCTTACAGTCTCTCCAAGGTGAACTCTTTGTAATCCTGTGAATTTCTCAATGAGATTGTCATTGGCTTCCACTCCTTTGGAAGAGATCTAAGGAACTTGAGGTTAGAGTCTTTTGTTTGATAGACTCTTCCATGCAACTTTAGAACATTTAGTAGCTTTTGAAATCTACTAAATATATAAGTGAGAGACTCACTTTCTTCACAGTGGAAATGCTCATATTGCTGAATCAGCAGTTACATCTTGTTCTCCCTTACTTGCTCAGTACCATCACAGATAATCTGTATTATGTCCCAAACCTCTTTGGTTGTTTTACAGTTAATGATGTTATCAAACATATCACCATCAACTCCATTGAACAATATATTCAATACCTTCTTATCCTTCCTTACTTGCTCAATATCAGGATCTGACCACTCATGCCTAGGTTTTGGAACATATGGCTCATTTCCAGTTGCAACTCTCATTGGTACATGAGGACTTTTCTCTATGCAGTCCACATAGGCCTCATCTTGAGAAATAAGATGTAGGTGCATCTTCACCTTCCAATGGTGATAATTATCTTTGTCCAGAAACGGGATCTTTACTCCAACATCCTTTTTGTTCATCTTGTTGATTGTTGTGATCTTTACACTCTTTGTACTTCAAGAGCTTGCTCTGATACCAATTGTTATTCCCTAACAATACAACAAGAATTACAGAAGGGGGGTTGAATGTAATTCTGGCTTCTTTTTAAGATTTTAAAATAGTTCTAACTTAATACATATAACAGTGTTTGATTTGCTTTAGTGCAGAATAGAAAGATAATTGAAATCAAAACACCAAGTAATAAAACTACGGATGTGAAAGATGGAAACAATGATGCCCACAAGCTTTAAAACTTTCTGGTGGATTTAATATATCCACCAGATATATATATATATATATATATATCAGTTTGAGAACTCTGTGAAGCTTAGAATAGCTCACAACTACTTTACAAGTTGAACAAACAAACTTCAGAGAAATACTTACAGAATACAACTTGATATGTTTCTCTGGAAAATGTATTTGCTTAGTTAAAATGTTCTACTTGCTACACTTGATTTATATATCACCAAGTTTACATGATAGTAAGACAAGACAATAAAATAAAACATATCTAGTCTAACTCCATGCTACTTCACTACTCTATTCCAGCATCTTTGAATATCTTCACATTTGCATGGAAATGGTAATGCTTTTTTGTTCTCAAAATCCTAATAGGCTGCCACATTCCTTTTGCAAACACCTAACGCATGTAACTGTGTTGTCACTGTCAACAGCTATTTGAATTTGATCATCCGTCGGGACTATGTTTGTCATATGTCGGGATTCTTGATGATTATCCATAAGGAGCTTTGTTGATCATCCGTCGGGAGTCTTGATGATTATCCGTAGGGAGCTTTGTTGATCATCCGTCGGGAGTCTTGTAGATCATCCGTCGGGAGTCTATCTACCACTAGACTCTATTTCACTTATACAGAATTACAAGACATCTCATATTTACAATTAGTCAACCTATTCTGTATATCAATCTAGTAGTCAACATGACTTAGAGAACCCTACACAATCTACTTGACTTAAATCATGTTGTTTGCTACAATACTCATTTGTTACATAAGCTACACTCTCGATGGATGTCAAATTGTCATCCGTCGGGACTATAAAGGTTTATTTTAGCAGGGACTATATTAGATCATCCGTCGATAGCTACAAATTTCACTAAGTTAAATCTACTAAGGTGTTTTGTTTAACTTATCATCAAGTTCACAACATATTCCTAACATAAGTGATGATGTCAAAGATTACTGAAGATGATAACATTATTAGTGTTCCTGATCAAAGTGTGAAGCAAAGCTAAATGGACATCTGATCTAAGGAGAATAATGAACTGTTACATTTCATAATCTATTTTAAACTTGGGGTTAGTCTTGTTAACAGGCATGAATTTGTGTTAAGCAATCTTCTCACAAATTGGGGGAGATTGTTGTATAAAACATGCCTATACCTTAACAAGACTAAGCCAATTTGTCAACCCTAAGTAAGTTGTATTGTTATCTAAATTTGTATTTTGTACTTGTAACACTTAAAGTCTATAAAAATGCAAAGGAGCAGACTGGAGTCTTTTTCCTAAAACAGTATCAAGCCTAAGGATTCTATTTGGAAGAAGATCAAGGTGATCATGCCTCAGAAGAATTTTGAAGAAGCTTGAAGTTGAAGAAATCTGTTTAGTTAAAAATACTCTAAGTCAAGATCTCTACAAGTCGCAGATTTAGTGTTATAGAGAAGTCATTCGAGAACTCCAAATGACTTATCGAGAAGTCAGGAAAGCTACTAGAGAACTCAGAGAGATATCGACAAGTCAAGAAGACATGAAGGTTGGAGATATCGATAAGTCATTTCTTCACTAGAGAACTCAGAGTTATCGACAAGTCTACATTCATTAGAGAACTCTGAGTTATCGATAAGTCAAAGTTTAGTAGAGAACTCAGAGATATCGATAGGTCAAAGTTCACTAGAGAACTCAGGGATATCGATAAGTCAAAATTCACTAGAGAACTCTAAGTTGTCGAAAAGTCAACGTGAAAACATGATGCTGAGAGATCTCGACAAGCCAAAGTTTCATTCGAGAACTCAGAGACCTCTATAAGTCAAATTCACTAGAGCATTAGAGATCTCGATAAGTCATTATACTTATCGAGATGTCAAGATCTCTATATTCCTAATTGAAGATCTCGAGTGAAATTGTCAAAGTACAAAATCACAAACCAGTTCAATATTCAAGATTAACAATCAACAAACAATCCAAACAGCTGGATTGACAAGTCTACAAAAAGCAGCTTGAAGAATGTGCAAGATCAATGGTGAAGATTAACTGATAGAGGAAGATCAAGATAATCACAGGATGCTAAAGATATGCTAAGCCAGAAATGGAAGAGTTACTTTTCTATAAATAGAAATGACAAGTGACAGTTTAGAAAATCTAATAGCATGTCTTATTGTACACTGTGTAAACCAGCAGTTAACTGAATTATAAAGTTAACACTGGTCCTTCAGTCAGTTGTAACAATTTAGATAGAAATCTTATAACTCTCTCAAGTAGAAGCTAAGCTCTATAAATAAAGAGCCTAGAAATTTTGTAGCAAAACATTCTTGATTTTTAATATAAAAAATTAAGCGAGTTTTAAAAAGATTGTGTTCTTGTTTATTGCATGTTTATTTACTGCATTAACACATCGTCTCTACAAGATTAAATTTACTTTGTTCAACCAAAAATATTCAAGAAAGCTCAAAAACAGAAAAAGACATTCACCCCCCTGTGTGTTATTCATTTCCTAACACATAGAACATACTATACTTCTATATTTAGTGTTCTATAGTAATCATGACAATATTTATTAAAATTTTGATCGTGTTATGTAAAACTAAAATATATTTATGAGAATTTCTGATGCAGCTCAAGAAAAAAAGTGAAAAAAAATTGCAGAACACATAAAACATAATTAATGAACATAATAGTTCTCCAGGGAACTAGTTCTCATTTAAGACTTATAATTATGTATAATGTGGCGCCCCAAAATCCGGGGTCAGAGATTTAGGAGGCCATGCCATCTTGAATCTTGTATAACACTTATCTCGTACAACTATATATTAATACTCACACCTTTATGACCCTACACTTATCAACACACACACTTACAGGTTATTTTCTTGGAAACGAACAATTCATTACTAGAGTGTATCAATCCACAAAGTGATAATTATTAAAGTCCTAAATATGATTAAGTCTTACCACAAGTGTAAGTTTATTTAAGGTTTTAACGGCGGCCAAATATACGTTTCTTCATTATTATCTTACATAAGTCATACTTATAAATAAGTCGGACTAAAAACAACTGAAAACCATTCCAGCTTATTCGATCTACCTGAGGTACCGCACCAAACATCCTACGGAATAACTGGTCATTTCCTACCCACTTCATGGCCGTGAGTTTCATAATAGGCATCTTGATTCACTGTTATGTTGTGTCAATTTTAGAAAGCAAGTGTGAGCTATAATGCCCACCATAATAATGCACAGTGTGAAAAGACTGTATGAGAAATTTATGACTGATTTCATATACAATAAATATGTTTGTATAGAAATAGTTCTTCTCGGTGATACACACCTTCTTTCAAAATAATTCTTTTCTTGACTTATTAGTCTGCAAATACCTTAATGGTAAACCCAGCACCTAGGCTTGGGTAACGGTATTGTATCTAAATTCCAATTGGAAGAATATAGGACATTCACCTGAGCCACCTTATACGACGATCAGTCGTAATATGGAAATACATAACCTTTTCTACTAGTAGAAGGATGACACCTTCGTATCCCGATTATCACCCTTATCGCATTCGGGCTATGTGTCCCATTTCGGGTATGCACAAACTTCACAGGTTCCTAAGTACACATAGTACCTTCGCCTACGGTATCTTTTATAGTCTCCCTAGTACACATCGTGCTAGAGTCTACATCACTGACTCTCGACCTTATAATTTATACATCACGCTTTAAGGTAGCACCAAAATATTCTACGATATATACATCATAAACTCAATCGTCATTGATGCGTAAAAACTCGAAATGTTATTATCATGGCAAACATGGCATTTGTACGAAAGACAATAAATTAACTTTTCACAACACAAGAGTATATGGAGTCGGGTTCGTAAACTTTCCTGGGTACTTTGAAGTGGAGGGTGCTCTAGGGTCTGCCGAAAATCTATAATTATGAATAATTATCGTTTTGTTAGATTCCGTTCGTATTTATCGTTACTCGTACATATGCGATACTTACTAATCTTTCACGTAACTCACTTTACTCTTATTATTCCAATAAGTACAAGTACTTTTCATATTCGCTTTCTTTCCGAAATCCCTTACGTCCGTTAATGTCTTTTACATTTCGACCCTCTTCTCCGCTCGCGATTCTTTAGGGTTTCTATTCGCGCGGTCTCGACTCCGACATTTTTATAAAATTGAAAAATTCATATTTTCACTTGAAATTTTTATGAAAGTTAATAAACTCTATTTCCTACTCTCTGTAAAAATTTAATGATTTTTAAATATTTTTAAGTCGATCATTTATATTTCCAAAGTTCGTAATTCATAGCAGTTTTTATCGCGTAAATCGTTTTTCCTAAAACGGTCGTAGCTTTTGATCCGTAAATCGAAATTAAGCGATTCAAACGCCTAAATGACCCTCATAACATTTTCTATCATAATCAACTTATTTTTCAAAAAACTACAGTTTATACTTTCTATAACTTTGCAGAATACTTATGGTTATATTTTGTTCATTTTAACGACGTTATAATTACGATCCGAGTTTCATTTTTCGCTCTAAATCATAAATCAAGAATCAACCACCATTATATCATCATCTCAACACTAACTCCTCCCAAGACCATCATGTTCTTGATGTTGGGTTTCGAGCACATAAACGCAACGGAAACAGTAATTAAAAATATAAAAAATCAGAATTTTCGAAACCCACCGCAGGATCTATGCAAAAAACATATATTTAATTCTGATAGGGAGTAAAATAAGGCCTGAGTATGTAATTAATGTCGCATTAATTATATCAGAATTGGGCTAAAAGTTAGGCCCATTTGAGAGGGCCCAAAACCCTGAATATTATTTATTTCGTAATTAATTAATAAGGGATAAGTCAGCTGATAAGATGAGTCCTAGTGGGGAAATAAATCATTGTAGATTGGCCTCCAAGGAACCTCGTGGGATAAGGAATCGGTTTCCTCCCTCTTAGGACTCCAAAGTCCATTCTAATTCTGAGACTTGCCCACCAAGTCTCCTAATCCAAGTCCAATTCAAGGGCTCCCAACATCTATAAAAGGGATCTTACCCCCACCAAATCAGAACTACATTTTTGACTTGATCCTTGGCGAACAGCAAGGTACGTTGGCATCTTGTTAAGGCAGATTGAGTCACGAGACACAAGAGCAGTCAAATTGATCCTCGAAGCTCACGTACCCTAGTAATATATACAACAATTATATATCATAGTTTTTAATACATAATATTTGGCGCCGTCTGTGGGAAAATAATAACAACCATGGCAAGAACACGGAGAGGAAGCAGCGCCCTTGAAGGAGGAACACTAGCGGGGACGACCCAAATGATTTCCTCAATAGTGGAGGTACCTCCGCATTTAACCTATGCCGCTACCCAAGGAGGAGCCCAGGTAGGGGCAACTGAACCTCAACCTCAAGGGACGATTCTCCCGGCTCCTCAAGGGACAAATCCCCAACTTCAACAGCTACTTACACCCGTGAATTCTCGACCCGTTGGGTATGAGTATTCAACTATTGTGACCACTAACCCCCATTATGGGATGCCCCTTTCCCCGAGGTTGGAGGAAGTGGACATGCTGGACGGAGTGAAGCACGGGGGCAAACACCCCCTACATACAAGGTTTGGCTCCTATCCCGGAGGATCAGGAATTTTCTGGTCCTTATACTGAGAGAGACTCCGAATCTTCGGATAATGAAGTGGCCCCAATAAGGAGACGTGATGGCAAAGAGCCGATGTCTGATGGCAACCAACGTCCCAGGAGCACCCGATGGACGAATCCCCAAGAAGTGCAGGAGAGAATCAGGGCTCATGAGGCTGAGATTCAAAGGCTGAAGCGCGACTTGGAGGCGCACAAGGCCCCCAGACCCCCACAACCACCTAGGGGAGAAATCCTCCTCCAATCATAGACGTGGATGGTCCGTCACAAAGAAGAATTGTTATCCCAAGAGCTGATCTAAGCAATCTTCTTCCCCTTGGAGATCCTGATGATCCTACTCCACCATTCACCGAAGGGATAATGAGTGCCCATATCTCAAGAAAGTTCAAGATGCCCACTATCAAAGCTTATGAGGGCACTGGAGATCCCGCTAATCATGTCAGGACATTCTCTAATGCACTATTATTGCAGCCTGTGAATGACGCTATTAAGTGTCGGGCCTTTCCTCAAACCCTGTCGGGAATGGCTCAAAGATGGTATAGTCGTTTGCCCCCGAACTCTATTGGGTCCTTCAGAGAATTAAGTCAGGCTTTTATTAAGCAATACATCAGCGGGAGAGTGCATGAGAAAATTTCAGCGTCCCTCATGAGCATTGTGCAGGGAGCAAAAGAGTCCTTGATGGACTATCCGAATTATTTCACAAAGGAGGCTTTAAAAGTCCCGGACCTTGATGACAAGGTAGGTATGATAGCACTGCAATAGGGAACTAGGGACGAGTTTTTCAAGATGTCCTTGGCTAAGCGCCCCCCTGAAAGCATGTTGCAGCTCCAAGATAGGGCAGGGAACTACATCAAAGTAGAAGAGAGCATGAGGAAGACAGTAGTAAGTAATGAGCCCGCTGGAGGCAAGAAGCGGAAAACTGATCTGGAATATATTGCTAAAGACAAGTATCCTAGAACTGAGCAAAACCCTGATTCAACCCCGAAGAAGGGAGGATCTGGGCAAAAGTTCACTGAATATGCTAAGCTGAATGCTCCTAGAAGCCAAATCTTGATAGAAATCGAGAAAGATCGAGATATTCATTGGCCTAAACCTTTGAAGGCTGGTCCTACCAAGCTAGGTAAGAGCAAATATTGCAGATTTTACAAGGATGCTGGTCATGATACCGATGAGTGTAGGTAATTAAAAGATGAAATAGAGTTCCTCATTCGAAAAGGAAGATTGAGTAAATACACTGGGGAAGAAGGAGATATGAATAACAATGGGAGAAAGAACTTTGAAGATCGTAGGAGGGACCGAGACGATCAGGGGCGAAATCCCCAGCCCAGGGGACCGGTGATAAATACAATCTTTGGAGGACCACGACCCCGAGGGCCTGTGATAAATACAATCTTTAGAGGACTAACTGCTGCTGGATTATCCAGGAACTCCAGAAAAGCGTATACCAAAGAGGTTATGCATATTGTTGGGGAAGCCCCGAAGAGGGCCAGGACAGGAGTAACAATGACATTTGATGATTCTGACTTGGAGGGTGTGAAATTTCCTCATGACGACCCGCTGGTCATAACACCAATAATAGGGAACAACCCGGTGAAGAGGGTCCTTGTAGATAATGGTGCTTTAGTGGATATCTTGCTCCATGATACCTTTTTAAGGATGTGTTATGATGATTCTCAACTGACCCCGACCGATATGCCAATATATGGATTTGCAGGAGTGGAATTCCCCGTGGAAGGGATAATTAAGTTGCCAATAACCGTAGGTCAGGAACCAAGGGAAGCAACACAGATGTTGGACTTTGTGGTGGTGAAGGCTATTTCAACCTACAACGCAATCATGGGGAGAACAGGGATACATGCCTTCAAGGAAGTCCCTTCTTCTTATCATTCAGTTATAAAGTTTCCCACCCGGAATGGGATTGGAGAATAGAGAGGGGATCAAAAAATGGCTAGGAGTTGTTATGTGGCCTCTCTGAGGGCAGATGGAGTTTGGGGCAGGTTCTGCCTATTAAAGATCTGGATATCCGTGAAAATGATGAGAAAAGAGGGAAGCCAGCAGAAGACTTGATTTCGATTCCTTTGACTTCCGAGGATCCTGAGAAAGTGACTTCCGTTGGACCCACACTAGAGGAGCCCCTTAGAGGGAAGTTGGTGAAATTTCTGTAAGAAAATAGTGATGTGTTTGTGTGGTCGGCAGCTGATATGCCAGGCATAGACCCGGAGCTGATCACTCACAAGCTGAATGTGGATCCAAATCGAAAGACAGTGAAGCAAAAGAAAAGAAGCTTTTCCCTAGAGAGGCAAGAGGCTATTAAACACGAAGTGGAGAAGCTCTTAGAGGCTGGTTTTTATTGAAGAGATTCAGTTTCTGGAATGGTTAGCAAACCCTGTAATGGTGAAGAAGGCAAATGGAAAATGGAGAATGTGCATGGAATTCACTGATCTAAATGATGCATGCCCAAAGGATTATTTCCCGTTGCCAAGAATATATACATTGATAGATGCTACTGCTGGTCACGAGATGCTAAGCTTCATGGATGGATTCTGTGGATACAATCAGATCAAGATGTATAAGGATGACATCCCAAAGGTATCATTCATTACTGACTTTGGTATTTTTTGTTATCTTGTTATGGCATTTGGTCTCAAGAATGCAGGAGCCACCTATCAAAGGTTGGTAAATAATATTTTCAAGGATCTTATTGGTAAGACTACGGAAGTTTACGTCGATGACATGTTAGTCAAGAGTCTAGTAAAGACTGACCATGAGGGGAGCTTTTGAGGTCCTAAGATACCACAAGATGATGTTAAATCCTGCAAAGTGTGCTTTCGGAGTGGGATCTGGAAAGTTTTTGGGATTGATGGTCTCCAAGAGAGGAATCGAGGCCAATCCTGATAAAATAAAGGAAATCCTGGACATGGAGCCACCAAAAACTATCAAATATGTTCAAAAGCTCACTGAAAGGGTTGCTGCATTAGGGCGATTCATCTCCAAGTCTGGGGACAAGTGCTTGTTGTTCTTCAAGTCCTTGAAGAAGGTTAAGGATTTTGTATGGAGTGAGGAAAGCCAGAAGGCATTCGAGGAATTAAAGAAATATATGGCCCATGACCCGTTGTTGGCCAAGCCAGCTCTGAATGAAATCTTATACTTGTACCTGGTCATTTCAGAAAATGCCTTGAGCGCTGTATTGGTTAAGGAGGAACTTAAAGTCTAGAAACCCGTATACTATGTGAGCAAAATTCTGCATGGGGCTGAGTTGAATTATTCAACTATTGACAAGTTTGATTTAGCCTTGGTAATGGCTTCAAGAAAGTTGCGTCCTTAATTTCAGGCTCATCAGATTGAGGTGCTAACAAATCATCCCTTGAGAAATATTATTCATAGTCCCAAGGCTAGTGGGAGGCTGATTAAGTGGGCAATAGAGTTGGGAGAATTTGACATCAAATACAAGCAATGAACGGTAATAAAAGCCCAGACATTGGCTGACTTCGTGGTGGAATGTACCATACCCAGCCAAGAAGTTGGGGGGCAGGAAGATACTATACCTCCAAACACAGAAGGTGATAAAGGGGACAAAGAGAAGGATGTTAAGGAAAAGGAATATTGGGTCCTCTATTTTGATGGAGCATTAAAAACAAATTCAAGTGGAGTAGAGCTAGTTTTACAAAGCACCGATGGGTTCCTGATTGAATATGCTATGAAGTTAGACTTCCCAACCACAAATAATGAAGCAGAATATGAGACTCTGATAGCTGGCCTCGGCCTAGCAGAAATGCTGAGAGTCAAGTACTTGAAGGTCTGTGGAGACTCGAAGTTGGTCATATCCCAGGTGAAGGGAGAGTTTGAGGCAAGGGATGATACGATGGCTAAGTATGTCCGCCTAGTTAGAGCTGTGATGACTCTATTCGATGAATGCCATGTTGAGCACATCCCAAGGGAGGAAAATGCTAAAGTAGATGCACTGTCAAAGTTTGCTTCATCTGAGATAGAGGAAAGTTCAGGAAGCGTATACTTCCGTATTTTGAAGACATGAAGCATTGATGTTAAGCTCGTAGCTCCTATAGGGATGGAGACATCATGGATAGATCCCATTAAGGCCCATATTTAAACTAGTTGGCTGCCAAATGACGTGACTGAAGCACGAAAGTTGGTTGTTCGAGCACTGAGATACTCCTTGATCGATGATATTTTGTACAAAAGATCTAATGTGGTTCCTTACTTAAGATGTCTCAGACCCAATGAGGCACGCTGGGCTCTTGAGGAGGTATCTGCAGACAACACTTGAGGCAGAGCGCTGGCTCATAAGATAACCCGTTTAGGTTTTTATTGGCCAGAAATGATGGCCGATGCCAAAGATTATGTGAAGAAATGTGATAGCTGTCAGAAACATGCACCTGTCGTTCGACAACCCCCTGAGATATTAACCTCTATCAACTCTCCCATCCCCTTTGCCATGTGGGGAATGGATATACTTGGACCTTTCCCCATGGCCATGACACAAAGGAAGTTCCTGATTGTAGCCATTGATTATTTTACTAAATGGATTGAAGCCAAGCCTTTGGCCAAAATCACAACTAAGCAGGTTGCACAATTCCTGTGGAAAAACATCATGTGCCATTATGGAATTCCCCGTATCCTAGTTACCGATAATGGAACACAGTTCAACAATGAGGAATTCAAGAAGTATTGTGAGGAGAATGAGATTGAGTTACGATTTACCTCCGTAGCTCACCCGCAAGCCAATGGGCAAGCGGAAGTGGCAAATCGAATAATCCTGGATAGACTAAAGAAGAGGATCGAGAAATCGAGGAATAACTGGGTGGATGAAATACTCCCAATACTATGGGCCTATAGGACTACCTGTAGAGTCACGACTGGAGCAACTCCCTTCATGTTAGCATATGGGGTAGAAACGGTTGTTCCTGTAGAGATATCACATTCGTCACTTAGGATTCAAGCTTTTAATGCTGAGGAAAATGAGGAAGGGCAAAGAGTAGCCCTGGATCTAATTGATGAAGTACGAGATGAGGCACATGCGAAGATAGTGGAATATCAGAAAAAGGCTTCATTCTACTACAACCTAAGGGTTAAGGAAAGGTTCTTCAAGCAAGGTGACTTAGTCCTAAAGAAGGTGGAAGCTTCTGGTGTTGGGCAAAAAGGGAAACTTGCCCCAAATTAGGAATGACCATACAAGGTCAAAAGTGTTCAAGGAAGAGGAACCTACAAGCTGAAGACTATGGATGGTTTTGAAGTCCCGAGAACTTGGCATTCACAAAACCCGAAGATTTACTATGTGTAAAGTGGTTAAGAACGATTCTCACTTGTCAAGATGACAAGTAGGTTGAAAAGCACCTCGAAGCTTTGCTTGCTTAGGATAACATATTTTAGTTTTATTTTGAGGTTTATTAAGATTTGTGTAAGGGATGAATCCCAACAGTTTATGGAATTTAGAAAGATTTTGAAATATATTTAACAAATCCCTATGGCATGGCAAGTAAACTAAGTGCATGAGATGAAAGCATAAAGTTCGATAAATAAAACTGGTTCAAATAAATAATACAAAGCCTGATAAATAAAGTCTCAAAGATAAAGTAAAATAAATAAGCCACGTAGGGCTAGAAAAGCTCTAAGGAGCAGATGTGCCCTCAGCATCCATATCATCGTCTCCGCTACTCTCATTGGATGTCTCAGTGGTCCCGGAGGAAGAAGAGCTATCATTTGCAGAAGGCCTAGAAGATGACTGGGAGGAGGAAGAAGCTGGTCCTGAGGGGTACGATCCGAGACAACCACTCGGGTGCGAAACCTCTGTAGTAAAGCCTCGTCGTCAGGGCAGACATAGTCCGGTGGGTTAATATCAGGACAAGCCTCGTTCACGGTCCCAAGGGCCGTGTCCCGGCCAGTCCTAAAAAACCCAGGGAACACCGAGTCGTCCCTCACCCTCATAAACTGGGTGAACTCCTCCGAGTCCAAATAGTTATCGATCACCTTGTCCTTCTTATCCCTTAGCACAACCAGCTCAGCATTGGACTCTCCGAGCTCTTCCTCCTTATGCTTCAACTTTCTCTCCAAAGAAGCGTACTTCCTCTGCTGCTTCCTGAGGGCATTCTCAGCTTTGTCCGAAGCCCTCTTCCACGATTCAGCTTGCCTCACAGCGCCTTGGAAGTAGGCGTTAGACTGAAATGAAATAATAAACAAAGATATAAGGCAAGTTAATGCTACAAGTAAAAAGAGAGTAAAGTTGTAAGAAAGAGTCGTCAAAGCCAAGGACTCAGTACCCATGAGCTTTATCCTCTCCAAGTCTGGGGAAGCCACAACATAAGTAAAGTCCTTGGGGGTCACACCATGGTAAGAATAATCCCAGGAATGCTTTGTGGATCCAACCACAGTATCCCCTCGGCGGAATCCCCAAAGAGGCTGGAAAGCACCAGTGGCAGCATAGACAGGAGTAGCAACAAAGATGGGGGCATTCTGGACTTTAGTTCCCTCAGCAGGAGCCTCCACCATAGGCTCCTTGTGCTTCCTTAGGAAGCTAGGCTCCGTAGCCTTTCCTCAGGTGTTCAGTGCCACAAGGCGAGCTTTCTTCATCCCCGCGGTCTCCGCAACAACATGCACGTTATCCTCATTAATTTCCTTAGTGGCTGCAAAAATAAGAGAAAAATAATATAAGCGGTGTCAATAATGCATGGAAGAAAGTAAAAACAAGAATGGAAGTGTTAGGTCACACAACACTATAGAAGGGGGCTGAATATAGTGTTTATATAATCAAATCGACTTAGAACACAAGTATGTAACAGTAATCAAGTTCATTTAATATAATGAACTCTGTTATAGTAGGTTAAACTACTCTCTCAGTGATGTATGATATCACTAAGAGCTGTTAGGGTTACAAAGAATAATATTCTCGTGAATGATAACACTTATAGTGTAAACCCTAAGCTGTGTTTATATAGTACACAGTTACAAGATATCTTCTAATTGATATGAAATATATCTCTTCCTAAAATATATCAATCAGATATTATCTTTTTACAAGTCTTCTAGTCCTCCAACTCCTAAAGCATATCTTCCTTTGTTTAGTTCAGATCATCTCATAGAAATCAGCCGCACTTTACTTCTGAAGCATATCCTTTCTTAAGTTCTGATATCACAAGTTCTGATACCTTAAGTTCCGATATCTTCCTGTCTTCGGTAAATCCTGATTTCCAGTAAATCCTGATAAGTCCTGATATTAAGTTCTGAGACTAAACAAATCAGATTAGACATGACATCACAAATATATCTAACAATCTCCCCCAACTTGTAAATTATGAAAAATATACAAGTTAATAGATTTGATGATGTCAAAAACATTAAAGTACAAATACAATGAGAGTTTATTTAGACAACTAACTACAACTTACAGTCCTTGCAGCTTTTACCAATCTTACTGAATCAATCTGAATCCAAAATGATTTTTGACAGTTTGATATCAGCTTCTCTTCTGCATTTCTCAGGACTTGAGCTAACCGTGCTTTGACTTACATCAGTTCTTCATGACTTCCAAACTGGTAGATGGCAGTCCTAAGTGCTGAAATGTGATTTCTTTCCAATCCATCACCAAGTCTGATTACCCTTGGATGAGAGGAGTCTTCATTGTAGTATAGACATTTTTCTTTCAGAATAACTTCCATCTTAGCAGAATTCTTCTTTATTGGAATTTCTCTTCCATCATTTTCAACTATTTTTGGAATAAATTCTACAACCCTTGATCCAGAGATTCTGGCTTTATCCCTTATGGTCTTCATTATGAAATTTGACCATCTTCTGGTAACCTCAAACTTTACCTCCAAAAGATAATGAAAGAATTGAAGTTCTTCAAGAGATTTGTTCAGCACATCTGATTCTGACATTCTGTATGTTCTTCCATCTTTAAGAAATAGAATCAGCTTTTCCTTGACTTTACTCTTATCATGAGTATCTAGTACCACTTAAACAGATATAACCTTGTCAAGGTGTTTCTGGGTAACTTCCTCAAGTGGTTTGTCAGCTAATAAAAATGGATCTTTGATAGTTACTTCAACTCCTATTTTGATCTTGGCTTCGCTTGATCCTAACCCGGATCTGTCTCTTGCTTCTCTGGCATTCAATCCAGCAGTCATGAAATCAGATAGTAGTTGACTTTTCTTAGGATCTGATGGTTTAACATTTTTCCACAGGAGTTTCTTCTTATCAGCAGCTGTCATCTTGTTCAAATCAACTTGAGCTCTGTCAGAGGTTAATGTCTTGATGACTTGTTCAGGATTTGCAGATTCTTCTATAGCTTGCTGTTCTGAAATTTCTTCAGGATTTGTCAAGTCCTGAACTTCTTCACTCTGAATAACTTGAGCTATGTCAGAGGTTATCTTAGATTCTTCTGTCATCTTTCTTCTTTTCAGAGTTTCAACAGTTTCATCTTCTGCAGCAGCATCATCAAGACTTGAACCAACTTGCACACAGGATCCATCAAAATTTGAATAATCTTCATTTCCTGCTTCTTGACTGTCTCCCCAACTTTTCCTTTTCCCTTGTCTTTGGGATCAGTGGTAGTTTGAGATCTAGTCCTTGATGTAGGAATCTCTGTGGCATATCTTACTTTAATCACTATACCTTTCTCCTTAGGTCTGTGATGATTCTTTGCATTAGAAGCTTTAGATTTAGGATTTGTCTTCTCAACAACAAATCTAGCTTCTTCCTCCTTTAGAGTCTCGAAATCCATTCCAGGATTATGCTTGAGAAACAATCTTTTAGCAATTTCTTCATCAAGAGTCTGAATCTTGGGATCCTTATAGTAGACAGTAGTCTCCCTTCCCTTAAGCTTCAGAGTTTGTAAAAACTTCTGAGAGTCTTGACTTCCACACTAAATCAGAATATCAGAACTTGATATCAAAGTTTGAGCATTCACAGCTTCAGAACTTATATTCTTCTATGTAGAAAATTTGCTAGAATCAGAAATTAGTTTCTGTGAAGAAACTTTGCTGCTTTGCTTGCTTTGCCCTTGCTAGGGTTTCCATGGTCATCTTCAGAATCATCCTTTTTCTTCAGTGTTTGGCTTGGTGAGCATTTGGAATTACCTACCTTCTCCCCCTTTTTGGCATCATCTGATAGGAGTAGAAAAAGAAGGAGTTCCACTGAAGATTGGATTTCATTGAGCTGTGTTTGTTGAGAGGCTTAATTCTGCAGGACCTCATCCAGTTGGGCCTGCTGCTTTTCTTGAACAAGCTCAATAGCTTCCACTTTCTTTTGAATTGGTCTGATAAACCTATTCTTGTCTAGTTTGAGCATCAGGTCTAGCTTATCAGCCGATTCCTGAAGTTTATCAACCTTTTCATGAGTCTTGGAGTGTAGACCTTGAAGAGATTTAGTACTGAGAGCAATGACTTTTTGTTGGTGCTTGAAATCAGAACTTGTCAGCAACTCATCAGCTTTTGAAATATGCTCTGACAAAACATTTGAGCTAGGAATGAAGTCAGGTTCATTCCACTTCTTTGTCCATTCAACTCCTCTAAAGGTTTCTTCCCAAGGAATATGAGCATCTTCTTCAACAAACTTAAGTAGTGCCTCCTTTTCAAGAATTGGAGCACTGACTGAAGCACTGTCTCCAAAATTTGATAACATCTCATCATCTTCTGATAACACCAGAGTGCGTGTAACTGAAGGAGATTCTGGAACAACTTAATCTGTTTCAGGTTCCAAATCCAGAATTGGTGTAGTAGGAACTTCAGCATTTAGCATTAGAGAAATAGGTGGAGTTGGCTCTGTTACTGGTGGTGCTTCCAGATACAAGACAGTTGGAATATTCAGCCTGTGAATGTCAATTTCAGGACTTAACCCTGAATCTTCAACTGTAGCTGTTTCTTTGAATGGAGAGATATGGGGTGTGATCACTGTGTCATGAACAGTGTCTTCAGGTGCTGGAAGAGCTTCAATTATAATAGGTTCTGATGAGATCAGAGAGTCCTGATCCCCTTCCTCAGCATCTTCATATTGAGACTGCGTAATTTTCACACCTGCTCTAGTCTTCCTTGATCTTCTAGAGGGTGGAGTGATATGATTTGTATCAGAATTTGAAGATCTTTTCCTTTTCAAAAGCCCAGAACCCTCAACTTCATTCTCCTTCTGAAGAGTTGACTCTTCAGCTTCTAATGTCGCAGGTTCTGATGCAGGAACCTGGACTTGTTCATCCTCATCAGATTCATCTCTCAGAATCATCCTTTTTCTTCTCCTTGGTGGAGATTTAGGCACAGAGATAGTTCTTTTGGTTTTGGGCCTAGAGGATGTGTCAGATTTTACAACTGGCACCTTTTGAGAAGTACCAGAGGTTGGTTTGGTTTTGGATTTGAGAGGTGAGGTTCTTATAGTAGGTGCTGATGGCTGTGGTTGAGAGGATTGTGCTGGTTGATGGTAGGTTCTGATAGTAGGCTGTGGTTGAGTATTGGAAGACTGTGTAGGTGGAGGTTGAGGATTAGTAGCCTGTGTAGGTGCAACATCAGGATATATAGTTGTATATGTTTGAGGATCAGAATTTACTAAGAACTATTTTACAGATAGAGGAATTTGAAGAGGTCTTAGTATTTCTTTCTTATTATCAATAGATAACAAGTCTGTGAAGGCCCTTTTATAAAGTTTAAAGGGTTCAATTATCTCACTAAAGTTTTGGGGCTTATCAGAACAACAAAAACTGTAAATAAGTTGACAGAACCTAGCAAAATAAACAGTATTTGGGTCCTCTTTCATCCTATCCCCAATAAAACCTAGCACATTACTAGCATAATTAAAATGAGTTTGATTAAGAAGAGCATACCCAATTTGCTGACTCATGACTGGAATAGCATCAAAGTTGGAGCATTTATTGGCAAAGGCTTTGATAATACAGTAAAAAAAGAAGCTCCACTCCCTCCTGATGTAGGGCCTCTTCAATTGTCCAAGCTTGGACAAAGATTTCTCATAGCCAAGATTTGCCATCATGTTTTGAAGTACCGACTCTCTAACTTGTGAACTGTAAGTATATTTTTCTGGCAAATACAATGCTTGTCGAACATTTGATAAGGTGACCAAGTGCTCATCTTCCCCTGTTGTAAAATAATGCTTGGGGACCCATTTTCACCACCATCATCATAGACTGCAGTTCTCCAAAACTCCAATATTTGTGTTCCTGAGAGTGATTGTGGTTCGGTCAGAGCATACCCTATCTCACTACGAGCCAGAAAATCTTGAATGAAATGAAGATCTGAAGGAGTATCATCCTTGCTGAGAATAGCCATATAGTTATTGGGGACGAACTTGGCTCCATTAAATATAACGTCCTTTGGTGCCATTTCTGTGAGAAATTAAGTGAGAAGTTGTGTGTTCACAAGGTGTTTGATAAAATGCCTGTAAGAAAGTCCATCATAAAATAGAGAGAAAAAGAGAGAGAGAGAGAGAGAGAGAGAGTAAAAGAAATAAGAGAGAAGATAAGAGAGAAGTTAAAAGATTTGTATAATCTTTTATCTCTAATATTTATACTCTTCCCACTCAACGGCTCTTTTTGGAAGTAAAATAGACATTTTACACCTGGCAGCATGTAAACAGTCAAAACATTATTAGTGGGCACGGTAAACGTGCAGTAATTATTGCTCACATGCGGTTACCAAAAATAAACACGCAACCCATTAACCAAATCATTATCACTGTTTTTACCTCACTTAATTATTTTCCTGTGAAATATAACCGTTACAGTAAATACTTAAAATAAGTCAAGCAATTAAAATGTGACACGTAAGCATCATAGTTTGCATCAGAACTTGACTATTATCAGAATTTAACGGTCATCAGAACATGGCTTCTGTACTCAGAAATGAATGACTGTTTCTGTGATTCTTCACACAAATACTGACTGGTTTCTTCAGAGTTTAATCATTAGAACATAATCAGAACTTGTCCTCAGAATTTATGCAAATAATACTTAACTGTTTATCTGAAACAACTTAATCACCACAGTAATTTTCATCATTCATATGGAGTGAGAGTGTGTGTGTGTGCAAATGATTAGATAAAGATTAAAGTATGACAAACTTCAGTATATCTTAGAAATAAGGCATAACTAAGAAAAATGCTTAAAATCTGTCTTGAATTGTGAAGTCTACTATAGAATAAAGTTATGCAAGAATCCACCTCAACTATTTGTGCTTATTTTATGCATCTTTTGAAATTCTTTTGACAATGGCTTCTCAGTGTAAATGAGTTACAACTACCATCAGAATTTATGATGTTATCAGAATATTTCTCCAGTAATCAGAGAATGTGAAAAGTCACCAAGAAATATTAATTTGCTTTTCTAATGCATATAACTTAATACCAGCAATGCACTTGGATCTTTCCTTTCACATATTTACTCTAGATCTCAAAGGAGTACCTGATTTCAATTTTCTTTTCATTTATTTTCTTCAGATAAGTGAGGCTTATCAAGCATGTAGTTCATCTTTAAGATTTACTGACATCAGAATTTGACAGATAAGAAGCAATATTCTAGTTTGTGACTTAGTAATAAGATACACAAAGTAAATTTGACTAAAGATCAGAATCAGAATTTGCTTGTGTTTTTGGTTTCCACATAAATAACTAATTCAAACATGGGATACATAGTTTGTTAAAGACTAATAAGTCAGCATCTAACAAGATAATCCTCATTGGATTGAATAGTCACTGAACATTCAGAACACTTTCAGAGTTTATAGAATCACATCAGATGATAAGCAGTGTTTAATATGTTATAATTTAAGCACAAATTATATGGAGATAGGAAAATCTGTAAACACTGATCATAAAGTCTGATGCATGAGAACAAAAACTAAACAGATTTTGAGAAAGAACCTGAAACCATTCCAAGTTCATTTACCAGTCTTGTAAAAGTAGCTTCACATAGTGGTTTTGTGAAGATATCTGCTAGTTGTTGATCTGTTGGAACAAAATGCAATTCCACTGTACCTTCCATCATATGTTCCCTTATGAAATTGTATCTAATGCTGATGTGCTTTGTCATTGGGTGTTGAACTGGATTTCCTGTCATAGAAATAACACTTTGATTATCACGGTAAATAGGTATTTTAGAAAATTCTAACCCATAGTCTAGTAACTGATTCTTCATCCAAAGAATCTATGCACAACAGCTTCCTGCAACAATATATTCTGCTTCTACAGTTGATATGGAAATTGATTTTTGTTTCTTGCTAAACCAAGAAACCAATCCGTCTCCATGAAATTGGCAGCTTCCACTAGTGCTTTCCTGTCTATTTTGCATCCAGCAAAATCTGCATCTGAGTAACCTATTAGCTTAAAATATGATTTCCTAGGATACCACAATCCTAGATCAGCTATACTCTTGAGGTACTTGAAATTCTTTTCACATCTATTAAATGAGGTTCTCTTGGATCAGCCTGAAATTTTGCACAAAGACAGGTAGCATACATGATATCAGGTCTACTTGCAGTCAAATATAAAAATGAGCCAATCATACCTCTGTAGTTAGTAATATCTATTGATGCTCTAGTGTCTTTATCTAACTTTGTGGTTGTGGCCATGGGAGTGGATGCAGTTGAACTGTCTTGCATTCCAAATTTCTTGAGTAAATTTTTAGTGTATTTGGATTGATTTATGAAAGTACCTTCTTCAGTTTGCTTGACTTGAAGTCCCAGAAAATAGCTAAGTTCTCCCATCATACTCATTTGATATCTTGACTGCATTAGCTTTGAAAATCTTTTACAAAGTTTTGTATTTGTAGAGCCAAAGATGATATCATCAACATATATATGTACCAAAAATAAGTCCTTTCCATGGTTGATGTAGAATAAAGTCTTGTCAATTGTGCCTCTTTGAAATTTACTTTCCAGAAGGAATTGAGTCAGAGTCTCATACCATGCTCTAGAAGCTTGCTTAAGGCCATAAAGTGTTTTTTCAAGCCTGTTGACATGATTTGGAAATTTTGGATCTACAAAGCCTGAAGGTTGTTCAACATATACCTCTTCTTCCAATTCTCCATTGAGAAAAGCACTTTTCACATCCATTTGAAAGACTTTAAACTTCTTGTGAGCAGCATAAGCCAAAAAGATTCTTATGGCTTCCAATCTAGCAACTGGAGTAAATGTTTCATCATAGTCAATACCCTCCTGTTGAGAGTAACCTTTAGCAACCAGCCTTGCTTTGTTTCTTGTAATTATGCCATCACTATCAGTTTTGTTTCTGAATACCCATTTTGTGCCAACAATTGATATGTCCTTTGGTCTTGGTACTAGGGTCCAGACTTTATTTCTTTCAAATTCATTTAACTCTTCCTGCATTGCTTGCACCCAATCAGCATCTTGAAGAGCTTCTTCCACTTTCTTTGGTTCAGTCTGAGATAGAAAGGAATGATAGATACATTCATTTATTGTTGTTGTTCTAGTTCTAACACATGCTCCAGGATCTCCAATTATTAAGTCAGGTGTGTGTGATTTAGTCCACTTCCTTGCAAATGGAAGTTGATCTCTAAAACTGGATCATCCCCCATGATCTATGTTGTCTCCATCAGCATTTTCCGATGCTCCCCCTAAAGTTATGCTCTCTGAGATTCCAGAATTTGAGTTGGATCCTTCAGGAATTGAAGAATCAGAGTTTCCAGAATTGTCAGAATTTGGCTCATCGGCACTTGATGAATCAGAACTTGAAGAGCCAGTGACTGGTTCTGATGCTTCTTGAAAGTCTTGAGATGTGGTATGATCATCATCTTGCTCCCCCTAAACAGGTGCATTTTCCTTTGGAGCAATTACCACAGTTTCAATGACATCAGAATTTAACCCGTCAGCACTTACAGATCAGGATTTAGGTCATCAGAATTTACAGAATCAGAATTTACAGAATCAGAATTTACATCTTCATTTTCAAATCTCAGCTGATCATGATCATTGAAATCTTCAAGTCCAGTAATCTTTTTATCATCAAAAGATACATTGATAGATTCCATGACAACCCATGTTCTTAAATGGTAGACTCTGAAGGCTTTTGTGGAAAGTGGATATCCAACAAAAATTCCTTCATCAGCTTTTAGATCAAATTTTGACAGCTGTTCGGGATGAGTCTTAAGAACAAAATACTTGCATCCAAATACATGAAAGTATTTCAGATTTGGCTTCTTTTTCTTCACCATCTCCTATGGTGTTTTTCCATGCTTGTTTATGAGTGTAGCGTTCTGTGTAAAACAAGCCGTCTGCACAGCTTCAGTTCAAAAGTAGGTTGGTAGCTTTGCTTCATCAAGCATAGTTCGTGCAACTTCAAATAGAGTCTTGTTCTTTTTTTCTACAACTCCATTCTGCTGTGGAGTTTCAGGTGCAGAAAATTCCTGCTTTATTCCTTGCTCTTTGCAGAACTCTTCCATGATTGAATTCTTGAACTCAGTGCCATTATCAATTCTTATTATTTTAATAGAATCTTTGACTAACTTATCCAGCTGTCTGACATAATCAGTTAGAGTAGATGCAGTTTCATTCTTCTTGTGCAAGAAATACACCCAAGTGTGTCTTGTGAACTCATCCACTATAACCATAGCATATTTCTTCTTTTGAATAGACATGACATTGACTGAACTAAATAGATCAACATGCAGTAAGTGATAAGGCTCAAGAATTGAGGATTCAGTTTTGCTCTTGAATGAAGATTTTCTTTGTTTTGCCTTTTGACATGAGTCACAAAGACCATCAGGAGCAAATATTGATTTTGACAGTCCTCTCACAAGATCTTTCTTTACTAGCTCATTTATGTTGTTGAAATTTAAATGAGAGAGTCTCTTGTTCCAATTCCAGCTTTCTTCAATTGATGCTCTGCTCAACAGACAGATTGCAGAACCATCAGAATTTGTTGAAAGTCCGGCTTCATATATGTTACCATATCTGTAACCTTTCAGAACCACTTTGCCTGTAGAATTACTTACAACTTCACAGTGTTCTTCAAATAAATCCACATGATAACCTCTGTCACAGATTTGACTCACACTTAGCAGATTGTGTTTAAGTCTTGAGACAAGAGCTGATTCAATTATGACATTCCCAAGATTGATATTGCCATATCCCAGAGTCTTTCCCATGTTACCACATCCATAAGAAACTCCTGGGCCAACTTTCTCCACAAAAATATGATAGCAGGGCTTTATTTCCAGTCATATGTCCGGAACATCCATTATCCAGAACCAAGATGTTTTTCCTATTGACCTGCAATCACAAAGACCACTATTGATTAGTTTTAAGGACCCAGACTTGCTTGAATCCTTTGGCCTTATTAAGTTTGTTAGCATTTGCAGCGGATTTAGTTTCAGAGTTTATGCTAACATGCTTTTTATCAGACTTTATATCAGACTTTGCATCAGAATTTACACTAGAAGAAATTACACTAACTTTCTTTAAAGAATATTTTATTTCATAATAATCATGGTACAAACTATGATATTCCTTACAAGTATAAATAGAATGCCATAAACTACCACAATGGAAATAGTGATTTTGTGGTTTAAATCTAACAGACTGACTCTTAACTCCTGATTTAGAAGGTAAAGAGTTTATATCTTTATTTTTCCTGCAAAAAGAAGCAAGATGGTTAGAGTTCCCACAATTATAGCATTTTTTTCTAGGAGCATTAGGAACAGGCATATAATTATTACTTTTATTCACACCTTCCTTTCCATTCCTATTTTTCCTAGCTTTCTTTACCTTGTTCACATTTTTAATCTCTTTGAGCTTATACTTAAGCTGCTTCTTTGTCATTAAGCCTATGTTTACTATAGCTGGTTTATCCTGTTTTAATTTGTCAGAAGTTGACTTTTCTTTGACTTCTGTCTTAGAGTCTTTCACCTTTTCAGAATCAGACACAACAGTTTTAGCAACAAATTTAACAGAATTTACCTTTGGCTTAATTGGCAAAGTCCCTTTCTCACTTTTACCATCTTTATAACCTAGCCCCTCTTCCAGTTTCCACTACTTAGAATATTCTGAGTTGTTTTGCCTGAGTTAGTCCAGTCCTGATGATTTCTCTTTCTTTTTCTAATTCAGATTTTAGATAATCATTCTATTTAAGCAATTCATTCTTAACATACACATCATTATCTCTCTCTATCTGAATAGTGTTCTGGTGGACTAACTCTTCTTCAAGATAGCTATTTCTGTTTTTATACTTTAGATTTTCAGATTTTAATCTTTCATTCTCTAAAGTCTGATCTCTATAGCTAATACAAATGTTTTTCAGAAATAATCTCAACTCAGTAATGTCATCTGTATCAAAAGCAAGAGTTGACAGAGGTACCTCAAGTTTAGCAGCATCAGAACTGCTATCAGCATTTTCCATTAAGGCATAGTTCACCTCTTCTTCAGATTCTGAAGTCTCTTCCCAATTTTTCTTGTAACACCCCCAGATCCGGGGTCGGGGA
Organism: Apium graveolens; assembly: GCF_009905375.1. Taxonomy (NCBI): domain Eukaryota; kingdom Viridiplantae; phylum Streptophyta; class Magnoliopsida; order Apiales; family Apiaceae; genus Apium; species Apium graveolens. The sequence goes on along the minus strand of NC_133650.1, from coordinate 126,954,243 downwards.
TCCGGGTCGTCACGGTCTTTCTTTCCATAATATCACTTCACTTAATTAATAATAAATAACCTTATGCTGTGACCCCACACTAACATACACCACAACCCGTTATAGTCTCAGAGATGAAATTTAAATAAGTACAAGTCTTTGAATCCACAATTTAAAAGTTATTACAACCCGAAATGATTACTTGATAAATTTATAGTTAATTGCCATTATCTGCCACAAGTTATAATTATACATAATTGATTCTCAAAAGTAGATGGTCTGATCTACAATAGATCTACCTCTGCAGCTATAGCAGCTACAACATCAACGGGAAGACGCGGGACGCTTCCCACGCGCTTGCGCTGGGTCTGCTGGAGTCTGGCCATCTTTCCTAACTGTTGTTGTGTGATGAAGAAATAAAGCAAGGGTGAGCAGCAAGCCCACCAAAATAATATGTATAATGATTTACAATATATGAGCCTACTCATAATACTCATGAAAGTCTTGGTCAAAAGAAATGAACCAAGTTTGATATCTTAATGCGATGAAGTCGCAAAATATTCAGTATATATACATATATACTTTTCAAAATATTGGAAGTCCTCTTCCATGCATAATATACACAAAGTCCCAGTGTATAACTGTATAAAAAAATATCGTTGCAAGGTGATCTCATATATCTAACCTTGTCTCAACATTTTTCTGAAAATCTTTGTCATTCATAAGACAATTATTAATTAGATATAAGTTTAAAAGATGAGGTTACCAAATACCCCAATATACTTATATCTTTCCTAATACTACTTGAACTACCACCGTTCAAGTTATAATCAGTTTCAAAAGTTCATCACATAGATGAGACTACAAGACAAGATTTGAATAGATTCAATCTTTGAAATATTATTGAATGAAATAAAGTTACGAGATACTTTATTTAGTCCCGATATATATATATCCACATATATATATCTCTTAAACATTTCCTGGAACCTCTGTTATGTAAAGTATGAACAGAGTTTGAAACATCCAATGAATTTTGGAAAGGAAAAGAATTTTAGCATAAACCCGATATCTCGCTGATCAGGCAAAGATACCAATAAGTAACCTTTTCTACTGTAGATGGATGAATTCCTCACCGGTCATCACCCTGGCCGCATTAGGACCTCGCGCTAGACCGTACCCCGGCCCCTCACGCGTTGATGGACTGCCACCCAGCCACTTACACAATAATAGACCGTACCCCGGCCTGTCGCTTATGCCGACTCAATGAGATGGGCTTACTTCCCGAACGTTGGGCAAGTAATCAATTCATTTACCAAATCTGCAACCTTGTTGCGAATATAAAATACACCACAGAGCCGGATTCCCCAGGTTTTGAGCGAGTATTTAAATCCCCTTTTAAAAAGGAAGATCTTAAATATAAAAATGAGTTTTGGGATCCGCTCTGACTTTTAAAAATCATTTTGAAGACTCGAAAACACTTTAAAGAGTGTTTGGAGTAAGGCTGATTTAATGAAGTAAATCAGTCCCCAGAATATTTAGAAAATGACTGAATATTATTATTTAAATAATATTCCCATAAAGAATAATCTTTATAAAAATAATTGAAGTAGAAGTATTAAAATTTATACTTGAAACGAGTATTAAATAACCAAAGATATACTTATATGAAAGTATTATCTTTATTTGAATAATCGAAAATAAGTTTGATTATTTACACCTTATTCTTTAATAAAATAAAGAATATATCTCAGCAAATAATCGGAGTCATAGATCCTCAAATGAATATTCAAATAATATTCAATAAATAAAATAAAATAAGCTGAGTCATAATACCTCGAATGAATATTATAAATAATATTCATTAAATAAAATAAAGGAGTCATACATCCTCAAATGAATATTCAAATAATATTCAATAAATAATATAAAAGAGTCATAAGCCCTCGAATGAATATTCAAATAATATTCAATAAATAATAAAATTTAAAGTTATCGAATAAACCTTATTCGATTAATAGTTTGGAAAACTATAACCATATATATATAAATATATAAATATATATATATATATATATCCATATCCATATATATAAAATCTACTCGGGATCCTCGACTCCCGGTTTTTGAAAATATTTTCACCTTTGGGTCCCTATACTAAGGGTATATGCAAGTTACCGCTATCCTCTAGCATAGGTATTATCAACTGAACCAACAGATATATATTGAAAGAATATGAAACAGGCATGCATATATATACCATAGCAGCATGCTTCAATATATTGCAACATTTGCTAATATAAACATCATGCATCTATCGCAAGATAATGCATATACATATATACATCACAACAACAGTATAACGGGTAGAAAACTTGCCTGAGTGCTCCCGGATAGACTTACGCTTAGAGTGGGTCCGATAACCTATGAACAACAACATAAGTCGGAATTAAACCCCGGTCGCTTAAGAAACTAGACTTTAACCATTTAGAGTCCTAATGTTCGCTTTCGCGCTTAACGGTTTACTTAAGTCGCTCGAGTACTCTCGGCTCCACCATTTTTAATAAATTAACCATTAAGGGTTTTATGGAGATTCTTTCGCGAGTACCTTACCAACTACCTAATCCACCTTACATAATTGTTTCATACTCCAATTAGTCCTTTAAGGTCTTTAACCAAGGTTTCAAAGTAAGGCGAGGGGAAATGTTTCGTTCGCGAAACGCCGTTACTTAAAACGGTCGTTTCTCCTAAACCGTGCATCGGAATCGAACGAACTACATATCAAAACGAAGCTCGTAACATGAGCTATCTAAACATGGCAGTGGTGATAATCTATCAGGGGGTTCTCGGGTCCTAATGCTATGCACAAAAACAGTCCAAAGAAAATCGGACGTTACGACGGCTATGTTTACGCGATTACCAATATTTATACCACTCCAATTCTTTACCAATTCACTACAAACCACCCAACCATCATCAATACCTCAAACACAACTTATATCAAGGCAAAGTCAGTCCATAATCTCAAGGTTTTCCAACTTATTCAACCACAAACATGATCTACTAACCATAACTTAAGATTCATTAACCATTAACCAAGATTCATATCCAAAATCACCACAAATCCAACCAAACTATCTAACATACATGGATCTTGCTATACATACATGGATATTTCTATATATACATTAATCCATCCATGAACTCATCAAAACTCAAAGTTCAAACTATAAGTTAAAGGTGAAAGTTGTTTATACCTCCTTGAAGCTTCCTAACACAACCCAAGAGCTTTGAATGCCTAAAAGAACCTTGATCCTTGCTTGTATAACCTTAATCTTTCATAAAAATTCAAGAAAACTAAAGTTATTTCTTGAAGGTTACTATTCACCATCTTCTTCCTTGATTTATAGAAAAAGATTGGCTTGGAATTAGAAGCTTAAACTTATAGGAAGTATGTAACTATCCATGGGGAAGCTTAGATAATTACCTTGCTAAATAGTAAGTGGTGGAGCTTGGATCTTCAAATTTTAAGAAAACCACCCGAGAGCTTCATGAACAAAGCCTTGGTTGCTTTTGATTTTTGATGAAAATGATTTTTGCTTGGCTTGGTTGCTTGGTTTTTGTGCTTGCTTTAGTCAATTACCTTCTTGCCCTTGAATTTGTGTGGTTCTCATTCAACCACACCTCCTTCCTTCCCATGTCATGCTTATATCATCCTCATGATGTCATTCTCCCTTCCTTGTCCTCTTTCTATTGGTTGGATGACATCATTCCCACTAATCCCTCTGATTAACTTCCTAATCGTTTGCCTAATGACCGCTGATCTGTTATACGGTTCGCTTAACTTTCGTTCTCGTTTATCGTTTGAAGGATCATACCCGGGATCTTATTACTTAGGTTCCCTTAACCTTTCTCAATACATTATATTCCTTTTTATGATCCTCTATTATAATCCTTTAATTTAAATCCTTTTTATCCTGTTACCTTATACTCAATTCTCTCCGTATCTTGTGGATTTCCGGGAAAAACCATAGTGTTCGGAATTGGATTCTGACGATCTTTACATACACTTATATACTTCATAGAGTACTAATAATATCCCATAAGATCAATAACAGAACCCCTACATAGCGTGGCATGAAAAGTTTTCTCGTTCAGCAAAAACACTATTCATAAGGGTTTCAAAATTTCTCAAAAATTGGGGTTATTACAGTCTCCCCTCCTTAAAAGGATTCCGTCCCGGAATCAGATAGAAAACAAATGGGGATACTTTCTTAGCATTGTGCCTTCTAACTCTCTAGTCAATTTTCCCACATTATGGTTCTACCATCAAACTCTGACTAGTTTGATAACCCTTCTCCTAAGCACTTGTCCCTTTTCGATCTATAACCCTTTCTAGTTGCTCCATATAGGTTACGTCGGGTTGCATATCTATGCGCTCATATGCCTCTATTTATCTGGCATCTGAATTACACTTCCTTAACATTGATACATGAAACACGTTACAACCTGCTACATGTTCGGGGTTAGGGCTAGCTCATATGCTAACTTCCCAAACGTCTTAATATATCCAAGGGTCCAACAAATTGTAGACTTAGCTTTCCTTTCTTTCCGAACCTCATCAATCCTTTCCAAGGGATACCTATATCATTACTAGGTCCCCTATTTCATACTCTTTATCCTTTCGTGTCAAATCAACATACTTATCATGTCCATCTTGGGCTACTACCAGCCGTCCTCTGATTAGATCTATCATATCCTTGGTCCTTTGGACTACTGCGTGTCCGAGCATCTTACGCTCTACAACTTCATCCTAACATAAGGGAGATCGACATTATCTTCCCTCAAGAATCTCATAAGGCGACATCTCGATAATGACATATGATCTATTGTCGTAAGATAACTCAATCCGAATTAAGTGATCATTCCAAATTCTTTCAAGCTCTCATTATAGCTTTTATCATTAGAGCTTCTGCTTCTCAATACCCATTCTTTTCCAGTTCGTAATCGCTACTACCTTCCGTTCCTAATATTATACTGGTTATACTTTTGCTCGTTAGCGTTCTATAACCTTTTAATAACCACGTCAACCTTAGTATCACGAATGTGTTCCCATTCCGCATACTACCACCACTTTATTACTCCTTTTTCAGTTGTTTCTATTTTCCAAAATTTGATCAATCAAATAGAAGTAAAGGAATTTGTTGAGAGATCACTAAGATCATGAACACTTGTTATATCGCATAGTTAGTACAGAAGGTGGCCAGCCTTTAGTACTTGACAAGTAATTAAATAATAGATGGTATCCTACTAGGCTTCTATCACACAGATAGATAGTCATTCGGCAATACCTCCCCTTCTGGAAGGGTTGTTCTTCTCAGCTTACATGAAATGAAAAGAAGAGAAAAGAACAAATTGAAGAGAATTGTATATAAAAAAAAATATATATACTGCCACAAAATATCTGGCTTGGAACCTACCTCTGAATTATAGAGGTTTGTCATAGGAGAACAAAACATAAACGTATTTATATCAGCATCAAGTATTATAGCATCGTATTTCCCATGCCTAAATATTTCTATTCCGTCCATCATTCTATGGACCCATGCTCTTCCTCGAGTTTAAACACAATCACCTTTGAAACTCCCTCGACATCGAAAATCGAATCTGGGATCTCATTCTATACATCATCGCTACTAGAATTCTATGCTTGCACCGCAACCTTCCTCGTATAATAATACGACTCTCTATTGATAAGAAAGAATAATAATTCACTAGGTAGATACTCTACTTAATTAGTCTATCAATGATAACTTATACACTACCACGACCCGATTAGTGGTACTCAATCTCAACACCCATTCCAATACAACTCTCATGGTTGTAATCAGCTCACTACTCGCAGAATCATTGCTGCCTTACTATGGTCCACCACTGACCCACTGTAGTCATTCATTTTCCATGAAGTCTTAATAGCTAACCATACGGAGTCTATCCATGTCGTATCAAATCCTTCTAAGGAGGTAACATAATCACCATTCATGATTCATGGAGTACACTCCTGATTCTGACATACATACATGACATGAAGCATATAAAATTGCAGAAGAGTTTCAATCAAAGCAACGATAGCAGGTTAATACCATTCTTAATCATATGCCTTAAATAGAAGACTTACTCAAAGGTTCGTTTAGTCCTTTTGAAATATGGTCCAGGCTCATTCTCAAGATAGTACCTTCTAAGATAGATAGCCCACTCATGGCGATTACACGAATTAAACCTTTACTAACTACTATTACGGTTGGGTATTGCACAGTCATCAGAAGGAATGACAATCTTCCAACCCAAAATACAACCATCACAACTTTAACCATCATCACTGTATTCCTTTGGCACAAGCGCCTACAATTTTCCTTTTACCATTAAAGTGTCGGCCACCTCTTTGGCCTTTCCTGATAGTAATAGTTCCTTACAGTCAATGTCATTTTAACCACCTCCAAATAAATTTTCTACCTTATTTCAATCACAGCTTATGTGAAAATACTTTTCTTTAATATCTGATGAGTAAAAAAAAAATTTCCATTTTTCCATAAGTTATCCCCTCAGTCTTTAGAGGTTAATCACTGTCATGACTGACTCTCAATAATAATTAGAACATCTATTATCTTAAGTCCTAATTGCCCTGAACAATTTCGACCATTACTGGTTCGATCCATACTTTCTCGTGGTTTAACACGTGCCCCATTTGGCAACACTATAATTACATCATATTTCCTTTATCCACATTTCTATTCTTGAGAATTTTGAATATTACCTTTCTCCTTGTAAAACCTCTAGGGTTATCCTTGAATCGTTCCTCCTGTATTCCTTAGATACAGGGCATATCAAAATACCATTTACTACTACTAGAACCATTGTCTATATACTTCTGAAAAAAAATTCTCCACTGATTCTTAAAGGTTGTTATTACCTTAATCCTTTCCAATTCATCCTGTCAAAACTCATACTGTCCCTATTAAGGGTGACATGCCAACCTTTATGCAGTCCCCTAGGATTCATTTTAAGTTACCAATGTTCTATCCTTAATTCCACCTTTGAAAAGGTACATGCATCCATCCATGGATAAACCAAGTCATATATCCTTGATAGATTATCTTCTTCATCATTCCCACCTCGATAGTCTATACCTAACTTCATAATAGCATCCTTATTCAAATTGAGGTCAATCCATATGGCCTCCAAAAGATAACAATGGTCATCCGCTTTTCTTTCCTGATTTGGTAATGATAACATGGATGTTCTGGAAGATATTGGTCATGTTCAACATGAACTTCTTCTTAATAATTCCTTATTTACTTTTGTTGTTTATCTCAACAGTCACCTCAATGTTGGGATATCTTTCATACCTGGCGTTTCCCTTTCTGGGTATCATGCCACCGGTCTTACACTTCACATTCTTGAAGGTCACTTCCTTCATCCAATTTTTCCTAATTTCTTACTTCCTTGTCTCCTCAGTCTATCCGCGTCTCATTATTTATCCTTCGAACTATTTCAAGGTTTCCTCGAATCCTCCCAACTTAAAGGGGATAAAATGTACATAACTCGTATGCCTTCAACCATCAACTTTAACTCATGGTGAATCACCCTCATCCTGATGATTACATACTTTTCTATGTCTATTGCTACGAGTCTTTAGGGTTTCCTCATACCCAACTCCCTTATCATACCTCAAACTCTATTGCCTTTATATTCCTTTCCACTTCAGTTTCTTTTTATTTTCCTTTCTCTTATCATTATTTCATGAACTAACACAACATAAGTATTGATTCCAAACATCCCGTCATTCTGGATTCGCGTCTTCAGAACGAATCTTAACAACTTTTACAGCTTAGATTCATAATTCATCATACTCGTCTGCCTTTGTTCTGGCTCTAAAGCTTTTACACTATTCCATAACCTTGGGAATTACGATCCCGAAAACAATTGGCTGAACTTAAATCAGTTTATTCTAACCTCTGGCTCCGTGCCTTTCTTGGTCTTTCACCAGCGGGTGGTCTCTCTCTTAGGAGGGTAAGTGACAAAAACAGTCTTTTGTGGTTCGTCAATCATTCAAAATCTCAAATAATTCCTCTATTTCCTTTAGCCAGGCTCTTGCCTCGACTAGGTCAACCTGTTCCTTGGAACTCTGAGAGCTTAGAGACTTAAAGGTCCTGAAAGAATTTCCTATCGCATTGTTTCCTCAAGGTGGTGGTTGGGGATAATAGTCTAAGTTCTGTCTAGACAGGTCCATGAATTGCCGTATAGGAGTACCGTCTCGGGTCTCCTTTCCTTACTCGGCTTTCTGTTTCCTTAGTATGAAATATTTCATCCTACTCCCCATAATTGGGGTCATCTTTTAATTTAAAATCCTCATTTTCCACTCCATTATGTCATGGGTTCCTTCTATCTTGATGGCGACCTCCCTGACTATCACGTTCAGGGTTTGCTCTAAATCTTATTCCTCAAACTATGGCTCTCATCTAAGTTCTCATCCTTACGCTCTTGAACTTTCGGAACCCAAATTTTATAGGAATACCTCATTATTCCCTTATCATCTTTCTCTGGCACCGTATGCTCTTTTCCAATAATTCGGTCTCTATTGCAATCTCAAACAGCTTTTCGGTACCGGCTCCGGTTACCTTCACTACTATTTCCAAAATCTCTTATAAACTCTCCCAAAGACATTATCATCTTGAGTCTCTCCTTTTTACTAAGGGCATCAGCCACCACATTGGCTTTCCCCGAATGATAAAGAATCTCCCAATCATTATTCTTGATTAGCTCTAACTGCCTCCTCTGGCATATGTTGAGCTCTTTCTACGTAAGAATGTACTAGAGCACTTATGGCTTAGGTAATTCTCGCACTTCTCTCCATACAAGTAGTGCCTCCAATCTTTAGGGTAAAACTATTGCCACGAGCCTAAGCTCATGGGCGGGGATATCGAATTTCATATTACCTTAATTGTCTTGACGCAGACGCGATTATCTTGTTGCGCTAAGAAGCACCCTAATTCCTTATGCGAAGCGTCACTTACAAATCACAAAATCTTCTTTTTCCATCCGGCAACGCCAACATAGGGGCCGTCACCAACCTTTGCTTCAGTTCTTAAAAGCTGTTCTCGCATTTCTCTGTCTATTCGAACTTCTCAGTCTTATGAGTAAGCCGCGTTAAAGGGGGCTACTATCTTTACAAATTTGAACGAACCTCCGGTAGTGATCGACCAATCCTACCTCTGGTAGTTGACCTAACCATGGTCATCAATTCATCAGTGGTCCTTTATCCATTCTTGTCAGGATCCTCCATGGGATCCTCCTCAGCAACTATCCCTTCTAGGACAACATCCTTAATATCAACATCATCCGGTCCTGCATTAGGACACTCTATCGGATCCACAATCCGATCTCCAATAACTAATAAAACATCATCGCGTTATTGCTCCTCAACCTCAGGGTTCGGAGTTCCGCTACCATATACGATAACGAACTACGCTCCTATCACGATATTTATAAGGGTTCCCATAAGGGTTTTAACTGTCAGTACTACGTTAGGTAGCCCGACTATGAACTTGGCAAGAGTTCTTATTATCTTAGTGAATCTTATTATCTTAACGTCCCATCATCTCTGAGGTTTATAACGCTTAGCTCTGATACCATTTCTGTAACACCCCCAGATCCGGGGTCGGGGATCCGGGTCGTCACGGTCTTTCTTTCCACAATATCACTTCACTTAATTAATAATAAATAACCTTATGCTGTGACCCCACACTAACATACACCACAACCCGTTATAGTCTCAGAGATGAAATTTAAATAAGTACAAGTCTTTGAATCCACAATTTAAAAGTTATTACAACCCGAAATGATTACTTGATAAATTTATAGTTAATTGCCATTATCTGCCACAAGTTATAATTATACATAATTGATTCTCAAAAGTAGATGGTCTGATCTACAATAGATCTACCTCTGCAGCTATAGCAGCTACAACATCAACGGGAAGACGCGGGACGCTTCCCACGCGCTTGCGCTGGGTCTGCTGGAGTCTGGCCATCTTTCCTAACTGTTGTTGTGTGATGAAGAAATAAAGCAAGGGTGAGCAGCAAGCCCACCAAAATAATATGTATAATGATTTACAATATATGAGCCTACTCATAATACTCATGAAAGTCTTGGTCAAAAGAAATGAACCAAGTTTGATATCTTAATGCGATGAAGTCGCAAAATATTCAGTATATATACATATATACTTTTCAAAATATTGGAAGTCCTCTTCCATGCATAATATACACAAAGTCCCAGTGTATAACTGTATAAAAAAATATCGTTGCAAGGTGATCTCATATATCTAACCTTGTCTCAACGTTTTTCTGAAAATCTTTGTCATTCATAAGACAATTATTAATTAGATATAAGTTTAAAAGATGAGGTTACCAAATACCCCAATATACTTATATCTTTCCCAATACTACTTGAACTACCACCGTTCAAGTTATAATCAGTTTCAAAAGTTCATCACATAGATGAGACTACAAGACAAGATTTGAATAGATTCAATCTTTGAAATATTATTGAATGAAATAAAGTTACGAGATACTTTATTTAGTCCCGATATATATATATCCACATATATATATATATATATATCTCTTAAACATTTCCTGGAACCTCTGTTATGTAAAGTATGAACAGAGTTTGAAACATCCAATGAATTTTGGAAAGGAAAAGAATTTTGGCATAAACCCGATATCTCGCTGATCAGGCAAAGATACCAATAAGTAACCTTTTCTACTGTAGATGGATGAATTCCTCACCGGTCATCACCCTGGCCGCATTAGGACCTCGCGCTAGACCGTACCCCGGCCCCTCACGCGTTGATGGACTGCCACCCAGCCACTTACACAATAATAGACCGTACCCCGGCCTGTCGCTTATGCCGACTCAATGAGATGGGCTTACTTCCCGAACGTTGGGCAAGTAATCAATTCATTTACCAAATCTGCAACCTCGTTGTGAATATAAAATACACCACAGAGCCGGATTCCCCAGGTTTTGAGCGAGTATTTAAATCCCCTTTTAAAAAGGAAGATCTTAAATATAAAAATGAGTTTTGGGATCCGCTCTGACTTTTAAAAATCATTTTGAAGACTCGAAAACACTTTAAAGAGTGTTTGGAGTAAGGCTGATTTAATGAAGTAAATCAGTCCCCGGAATATTTAGAAAATGACTGAATATTATTATTTAAATAATATTCCCATAAAGAATAATCTTTATAAAAATAATTAAAGTAGAAGTATTAAAATTTATACTTGAAACGAGTATTAAATAACCAAAGATATACTTATATGAAAGTATTATCTTTATTTGAATAATCGAAAATAAGTTTGATTATTTACACCTTATTCTTTAATAAAATAAAGAATATATCTCAGCAAATAATCGGAGTCATAGATCCTCAAATGAATATTCAAATAATATTCAATAAATAAAATAAAATAAGCTGAGTCATAATACCTCGAATGAATATTATAAATAATATTCATTAAATAAAATAAAGGAGTCATACATCCTCAAATGAATATTCAAATAATATTCAATAAATAATATAAAAGAGTCATAAGCCCTCGAATGAATATTCAAATAATATTCAATAAATAATAAAATTTAAAGTTATCGAATAAACCTTATTCGATTAATAGTTTGGAAAACTATAACCATATATATATAAATATATAAATATATATATATATATCCATATCCATATATATAAAATCTACTCGGGATCCTCGACTCCCGGTTTTTGAAAATATTTTCACCTTTGGGTCCCTATACTAAGGGTATATGCAAGTTACCGCTATCCTCTAGCATAGGTATTATCAACTGAACCAACAGATATATATTGAAAGAATATGAAACAGGCATGCATATATATACCATAGCAGCATGCTTCAATATATTGCAACATTTGCTAATATAAACATCATGCATCTATCGCAAGATAATGCATATACATATATACATCACAACAACAGTATAACGGGTAGAAAACTTGCCTGAGTGCTCCCGGATAGACTTACGCTTAGAGTGGGTCCGATAACCTATGAACAACAACATAAGTCGGAATTAAACCCCGGTCGCTTAAGAAACTAGACTTTAACCATTTAGAGTCCTAATGTTCGCTTTCGCGCTTAACGGTTTACTTAAGTCGCTCGAGTACTCTCGGCTCCACCATTTTTAATAAATTAACCATTAAGGGTTTTATGGAGATTCTTTCGCGAGTACCTTACCAACTACCTAATCCACCTTACATAATTGTTTCATACTCCAATTAGTCTTTTAAGGTCTTTAACCAAGGTTTCAAAGTAAGGCGAGGGGAAATGTTTCGTTCGCGAAACGCCGTTACTTAAAACGGTCGTTTCTCCTAAACCGTGCATCGGAATCGAACGAACTACATATCAAAACGAAGCTTGTAACATGAGCTATCTAAACATGGCAGTGGTCATAATCTAGCAGGGGGTTCTCGGGTCCTAATGCTATGCACAAAAACAGTCCAAAGAAAATCGGACGTTACGACGGCTATATTTACGCGATTACCAATATTTATACCACTCCAATTCTTTACCAATTCACTACAAACCACCCAACCATCATCAATACCTCAAACACAACTTATATCAAGGCAAAGTCAGTCCATAATCTCAAGGTTTTCCAACTTATTCAACCACAAACATGATCTACTAACCATAACTTAAGATTCATTAACCATTAACCAAGATTCATATCCAAAATCACCACAAATCCAACCAAACTATCTAACATACATGGATCTTGCTATACATACATGGATATTTCTATATATACATTAATCCATCCATGAACTCATCAAAACTCAAAGTTCAAACTATAAGTTAAAGGTGAAAGTTGTTTATACCTCCTTGAAGCTTCCTAACACAACCCAAGAGCTTTGAATGCCTAAAAGAACCTTGATCCTTGCTTGTATAACCTTAATCTTTCATAAAAATTCAAGAAAACTAAAGTTATTTCTTGAAGGTTACTATTCACCATCTTCTTCCTTGATTTATAGAAAAAGATTGGCTTGGAATTAGAAGCTTAAACTTATAGGAAGTATGTAACTATCCATGGGGAAGCTTAGATAATTACCTTGCTAAATAGTAAGTGGTGGAGCTTGGATCTTCAAATTTTAAGAAAACCACCCGAGAGCTTTATGAACAAAGCCTTGGTTGCTTTTGATTTTTGATGAAAATGATTTTTGCTTGGCTTGGTTGCTTGGTTTTTGTGCTTGCTTTAGTCAATTACCTTCTTGCCCTTGAATTTGTGTGGTTCTCATTCAACCACACCTCCTTCCTTCCCATGTCATGCTTATATCATCCTCATGATGTCATTCTCCCTTCCTTGTCCTCTTTCTATTGGTTGGATGACATCATTCCCACTAATCCCTCTGATTAACTTCCTAATCGTTTGCCTAATGACCGCTGATCTGTTATACGGTTCGCTTAACTTTCGTTCTCGTTTATCGTTTGAAGGATCATACCCGGGATCTTATTACTTAGGTTCCCTTAACCTTTCTCAATACATTATATTCCTTTTTATGATCCTCTATTATAATCCTTTAATTTAAATCCTTTTTATCCTGTTACCTTATACTCAATTCTCTCCGTATCTTGTGGATTTCCGGGGAAAACCATAGTGTTCGGAATTGGATTCTGACGATCTTTACATACACTTATATACTTCATAGAGTACTAATAATATCCCATAAGATCAATAACAGAACCCCTACATAGCGTGGCATGAAAAGTTTTCTCGTTCAGCAAAAACACTATTCATAAGGGTTTCAAAATTTCTCAAAAATTGGGGTTATTACATTTCTTCTTTGTGATAAGTGCCTAGCCTTTATCACCTTTTCCTTTCTTGAAATCAGGAGTGATGTGGCCTCTTTCACCACAATTATAGCATTTGACATTTGAGTTGTCTCCTCTGTCAGACTTTCCTCCTTTTCCTTCAGACTTTCTGAACCCTCTCTTGTCAGAACTTCCATCTTTCCTGGAAAACTTCTTACCCTTTCTGAATTTCTTGTAGGCTATCTTTGTGATACCCTTCACCATAAGAGCACACAATTGCATCATCTTTGCATCAACATCCACTTCAGATAAATTTTCAGTATCTGAATCAGACTGTATGATGAGAGCCTTTCCTTTTGCCTTCCTAGAGACAATTGGCTTTTCTTCAGCCTTTAAAGCAATTGTCTTAGAACTGCCTCCATACCTCTTCTTCCTTTTGCATCTCAAGTTTATAAGTCTTGAGCATCCCATAGATTTCATCAAGAGACATATCAGCAAGTTCATAGTTGTCTCTTATTGTAGTAGCTTTCAAATCCCACTTTTCAGGAAGAGCTAGTAGGAATTTCAGATTTGAATCTTCTATGTCATATTCTGTAACACCCCCAAATCCGGGGTCGGGGATCCGGGTTGTCACGAGTTCCATTTCCCTTAATAACACTTAATCTTAATAAACAACCAACTACTGCGTACTGTGACCCCACAATATACACACACACCACAAGTTATAGTCTCAGAGATGAATACCAAAAATAACACACGTCGTTTTATTCCACAATTATAAGCCATTACACCTCAAAAGGGTTTCTGAATAAATTTACATTTCTTTGCCATTATTACAGTTCATATAGATACATAAGTCTGGTACAACAAAAGTTGAAAGCCTAGCCTACTGTTAGTTCCTACCTCAGCTACAACGGCATCAACGCCTACAGGAAACTGCGGAACGTTTCCTAGCCGCTCACGAATTGGGAGCTTGATCCTGTTCATCTTGTCTATCTGTTGTTGTGTGATGAAAGAAGAAAGCAAGGGTGAGCAACAAGCCCACCGAAATAATATGTATAATGAATAACAATATATGAGCATTCTCATAGCACTCATGAAAGTCTTGGTTAAGAAGAATTGAACCAAGTTTGATCTCTTAATGCGACCAAGTCACAAAATATTTAGTATATATGTATAAATACTTTTCCAAAATCTTTGAAATCCTCTGCCATGTATAATATACATAGAGTTCCAGTTTATAACTGTATAAAAATATCGTTGCAAGGTGATCTCCTATATCTAACCTCGTCTCAACGTTATTCTGAAAATCTTTGTCATGTATAAGATAATCATTAACCAGATATAAGTTGAAAAGATGAAGTTACAAGATACTCCAATATACTTATATCTTTTTTCGAATACTACTTGAACTACCACCGTTCAAGGTATAAATAGTTCATCCCATAGATGAAGCTACACGATAAAACTTGTATAGAATCAATCTTTGAAATATCATCAAAATGAAATAAAGTTACGAGATACTTCATTTGATGAAAACATCATTTTGAAAACTCGACCCTGCCAACACTCAACAATCGCCCAACCGTAGCCTTTCTATCGAAGTGCTCTGGGTAGTGTTGCAGAAATATCCAATTGGATGATGAACTCATTACGGGAGTTTGCCGCGCTAGGAAGACCACTCACGATGATCAGTCGCAGTAGTGCAACCCCACCATTTTCTACATGTAGAGGAGAACAGTCGGATTTACTTGTCAACCAAACACTGGACTCCTAAGGAATGGACCGTCTTAGCGGAACTTCCGGGCCATTTGGGCCAATATAATAAAGCTGGGCCGGTGCCACTCGACCACTTACGCCACTCCTAGTTCAGATGAAATCCATGACTCTGAAACGTAAAGCTCGTCCCCCTTTCCCCAAGTAGAAACTTGTTGATACGGCTCCACCAAGAAGTCGTATCTAGTTGGAAAGAAAAACTCACCGATATTTCCCAGGCGATGCCTGTTAATGGATTAACTTATTCCAAGAATTTTACTTCCCGAGTGTTGGGTAAGTGATCAAAAACTCTTTTATCAAAACAGCAACCTTGTTGCGATTATAAAAATACATCACGAAGCCGGATCCCTCAGATTTTTGAGCGAGTATTTAAATCCCCTTCGAAAGGAAGATCTTAAATTTAAAAACGAGTTTTGGGGTCCGCTCTAACTTTTAAAATCATTTTGAAGACTCGAAAACATTTTTAAGAATGTTTGGTGTAATGTTGATTTAATAAATAAATCAGTCCCAATATATTAGAAAATATCTGAATATTATTGTTTAAATAATATTCCCATAAAGGATAATCTTTATAAAAATAGTTGAAATGAATAATAATAATTAACCAAAGATATACTTATACGAAAGTACGATCTTTATTTGAATAATCGAAAATAAGTTTGATTATCGAAACATTATTCTTTAATAAAATAAAGAATATTATTTAATAAAATAAGAGGAGTCATAAGTCCTCGAATGAATATTCAAAATAATATTCATTAAGTAAAATAAGCGGAGTCATAAGTCCTCGAATGAATATTCAAATAATATTCATTAAGTAAAATAAAGTAAAATATATATATATATATATATATAAATATATATATATATATATATATTATACGCGGGAACATCGACTCCCGGTTTAGAAAATTTTCACCTTTGGGTCCCCTATACTAAGGGTATACGCAACTACTGCTTATCTCTAGCATAGGTATTATGCAACTTATAAGCATTTGAATCAACAATTAGATATCAAGATTACGAAACGGACATGCATATATACCATATCAGCATGCTCCAATATATCGCAAGATTTGCTAATAACAATCATGCACTTATCACTAGATAATGCATATACATATATACATCACAACAACAGTATAACGGGTAGAAAACTTGCCTGAGCGACTGAGGGTGATAAAAGGCCTGGGACGAGTCTGGTAACCTATAAACATCATATAAGTTGGAATTAAACCAAAGTCACTTAAGAATCTACACTTTAACCAATTAGACCCTAACGTTCGCTTTTGCGCTTAACGATTCACTTAAGTCACTCGAGTACCCTCGGCTCCACCATTTTTAATAAATTAACCATTAAGAATTTTAAGGCGATTCTTTCGCGAGTACCCTACCAACTTCTTAACCCACTTTACATTATTGTTTCATACTCCAATTAGTCTGTTATTCCTAGTGGACTAACAATGAGATTTACAGAAGGGGGGTTGAATGTAAATCTCAAAACTTTTTCAAGTTTTGAGCAGTTTTGAAGGCTTTGTGTTCAAGATAAACAAGTGTGTGAATTGCTTTAAGCTAATACAGACAGATATATATTCAAGCACTAATGTAAAGAACACAACAGACCTTAAAAACTTTTCTGGTGGATTGTTGTTCCACCAGAGATGGTATTTCAGAAAATCTGTGATTCAAGATGTTGATCACAGCTGCATCCTAGTACAAACTAGATAATTTTTCTCTCAAGATTTTTCTAAACAGCACTGGAAAAATTCTTGTCTAATTACTAGCTGCTACTTGGTTTATATATCACCAAGTGTACAAGTGAAGACCAAGATAAAAATACAATAATAAAATAAGTTCTCCACTTGTTTCTTCTCCATATCACTCAAGTACTTTGTTGACTATTGCCTCTTTGTACAAGAGTAGAACGGCTGCTTTTTCTGATGTTCCTGAAATTAGGCTTCCACATTTCAGTTATCTCTGACAACCCATGTGCCTCTGTCTGCTGTTACAACTACCACTTATCAACTGCTATTTAACAGAACATCCGTTGAAGCCTTCATCCGTTGATGGCTTTATCCGTTGATGTGTTAGCAGTTGAAGCTCTATCCGTTGAAGCTTTAGAGACATCCGTTGAAGCTTTGTTTCTCATCCGTTGAAGGTCTTTAAAATATCCGTTGATACCACTTCATTTATACAAAATTACAAGGCATGAAATATTTACAATTGGCCTTCCTATTTGCATATCTTCTAGTAGTCAACATGACTTATATTTTCTCTCAACTTCTAAGAATTATATCTCAAATACAGAGACTGAAATGTGCTACAACACTAGACTTATTTCTAAGTAAAGCTGCACCATCAACGGATAGCCAAAGTGGTCTTATCCGTTGAGGCTACAAACACTAAACTTCTACTTAAGTGTTTTGTTAAACATATCATCAAACTAATGCACATATATTCCTAACAATCTCCCCCTATTTATGTCTATAAGAATTGTAGACATAAATTCAGGGTTAACTTGATGATAACAAAACACTTAACAAATATATGAATTGAACCTAAGTAGAAATTTAAAAGTGCTGCAAAAGTATATGTACTAGGAGGTAATTGAAGATTTACAGAATTTCCAAGGGTGCTCCTTTAGTCTGAGCAAATCATCTTTTTCTTCTTTGTTCCCTTGTTTTCTTTCCTAGCCCTTTGTCATTTTCCTCAATTTGGAGTTGGAGTTGTCTGTAGAATTCAGCTTCATCTTCATCACTGATATCCAACTTAGATTGCATTTCCTTGAGAGTTTCATTGCTGGCAATCTTGAGCTGGTCTTCAAGTCTGAAAAATCTTCTGACTCCTTTATCATCTCTGAATTCCATCAACCAATGAGGTGATTTGTGAATTGTAGTTCCCCTTTCTTGAATGAGTAAGGTTCTGGGCAAAGCATTGGGCTCCCTCCAAGTTTTCCTTATGTTGGCAATCTTGTTGAGAATTTCAGTCTTGGCAGTCCTGGTAAAGCCAGAATCCTTTTGTATGGCTGAAAAGACTCTGATCAAGGTAGAGTAGCCTTCATTCAGAATCCTGTAGAGAGGCCATGTTCTTTCCCCAGCTTCTTTGTATCTGAACACCAATCTCTCTGGTAGCTGTCTGTAGGCAGCTATTCTCCTTACATCCTCCAGCTCATCCAGATAGAGTTCAATGTCTGAAATTTCTTTTATGTCACAGATGTGAACATAATCATCTTTAGAAATGGGTGGCTCAGGCTTAGGTTTTTGTTTTTGAGTGAATTTCTTAGAGGTTAGGGGAGGTGTAGATTTGGATTTTCTTTTCTGTTTCTTTGGTAGTGGAAGAGTGGTTAAAAAGGTAGGCAATTTGATGGTGTCCCAATCAATAGGTTCCTCTTTTGGGATGATTAGTTCACCATGGATGTTTATAGTGGGATCAGCAACACAAGGTTCAGGTATGGAAGGTAGTGGTTTAGATATTGATTTAGTTTCTTCAGTGTTATCTTCACTCCTTCTATGTGCCTTGGCCTTTCTTCTGTTTCCCTTCTGCCATTCCTCTCTTTCCTCCATACTCTCACCAAATATACTCCCAAAAACCTCATCTAGGTTTGCAATCTTGTCTTCACCCCTGACTTCAATTCCTTTCTCTCCTTCAACTTGACTTGACTTTAGCTATTGTTCAAGCTTTGCTTGTGCTCTTTTGTCAGCCTTGAGTTTTTCAGCTTCTTTCTTCAACCTTTTGGTTTCTTCCCTCTTGGCCTTTGGAAATTTGGGATGTCCTTGCATCACACAGATACTCTTTCCCTCTCTAAAGATAATGGCCATTTTCATTCTTTCAACTATGTCCTTGGTCTCCTTAAGCTTTTTGATGTTAGCACCCAAAACTTTGTCTTCATCAGGCTTTGGAAGAGGAAAGTCCATTTCTTTCATCTGAGCAAAGTCTAGGGGGTTCTTTGTGGAGTCCTTGATGGATCTAGTGTTGGGCTTGAGAACTATAGGTTTTAGATTCTTGAAAAAAGTCTCTCCAACCTTATTCCTCCTTTCTGGCTTGTGCTCCATAATGATTGGTTCAACCTTTGTGCTATGTTTCACAGATATTGATTTATCTTGTGTTGAGCCAAACATTTGTTGCACCCTTTCATCAATTCTCCTCCTTTGCTCTTTCACTTGAATTTCAGCTGCTGCTAGCTGAATTAGGTCAATTCCATCAGGCTTTCCTTTGATCTGCATAATTGGAGAAGTAGTGATGGCGGGAACTAGCACTTTAGATATCTGGATTTTTGTAGATGGCTCTCCTTCCCCTTCCTTTTTTCTCTCCCCCTTTTTGTTATCATCAAGGAGAGGGGTCAAGCCTTGTGCCTTTGCCAGCTGCATAAGTAGACTTGTTTGAGATTGTTGGTTGTGAAGAATGTTGGCCACAGAATTTTCAATAACTTGGACTCTGTCTTCTAACTTAGCCAACCTCTTTTCAGTATTTGAATCCTTTTTCAATCTCAACAATAAGTCCCTCATTGTACCATAGGGCATGACTGAATCCAATTTTTCAGAATTGTAGGATTTCAAGTCAGCAATATCCTTCTTGAGTTCATCCACACTCTGACTCTGGCTTACTTGCTGCAACTTCATGAGATGCAGTGAGTCCAGGTGAGCTGTAAGGATTGCCTTGGTACCAGCATGTGAAGTTTTCTGAATGGCCTGTTGGATAGTACTGATTTGTTTGACTAAGGAGACATTGAATTGCCCTGGTGTAGACTCCTTTGTCAAGGCCCGTTCAGGTAAATTTGGAATAGAACTAGGGCTTTCATCTCCCCCTAAGTTCATGTTTCCATCAAAAGAAACAGAGTCATCATCATCAGAATTGACTCCAAATTCCTCAGATGACTCACCAGCTATAGAAGGCATCTTGTTAATAGCAGCTTTATCTCTTTAAAGATTCTGTTGTATGTACTAGATGTAGTGTCTTTTCTGCCTCCTCATTGCCCTGAGCAGCCAACAAATGATAGGCTGACACAAGATGAGTAAAAGTGTCAGCATCCAAGGAAATGTTATCAATTACAGCTTTGTAATGTTGCTGAAATTGTCTTTCCTTTTCAGCATCATCCACAATCATTGACTCATTAGCAATGGCTGGATCCACCCTTATATCTGCTGTACCTGCCTTTCTCTCTTTTTCTCTATATTCTTGCATCAGGGGCTCCCCCTGGCTCACACTCCTCACACCCTCACCTTCACCTACTAAGGTGGTACTCCTCTCACTCACTTTTGCCATGCTGGAAGAAATAGCATGCTTATTTGAGCTCTCAATCTCTCCTTTTGCCTGGGAGCAACCCAGCCTCTCACTCAAATTGTCACTCCCTTCCCTCAGTCCTAAAAGTGATTGTACAGTAATCATGTCTTCTACACTTGGAATTGTTTCAGTTGAGTGTGTAGAGACTATCAACGGATATGGAATAGCCGTTGAAGGTGACACTGATGGTATCAACGGATAACTGCTGTTAAGCTTATCCGTTGAAGAACAACCACTTGTCAACGGATGAGTGATATCCGTTGAAGAAGGAAAAGAAGTAGAAATTGAAAGTGATATAACTGTTGAATCTGTGTGGATTGATTTGAGTTTTGGTGACACAGATCCTTCAATTACATCTGAAAGAATTTGCGGGTGATCCAACAAATCATCTAAAAGATGATGATCACCTGTTTTTGAGTGGGGCTCCTCCCTGAGTTGTAAAGAGGGAGAATCAGGAATTGATGGGAATAACATATCCACATCCAGAGATGGTGATGAAGTGTGTGTTGATTGATGTGTGTTAATTGTGAGAGAATGGGGCTGTGACTCCACATTTGTTGGAGCCATATCAAACTGAGTTTGAGAAGGCATAGATACAGATGGATGTATCTGTGCAGTGTGTGCACCATGTGTAGAAGATTGGGTTCTAGCCCTCTTTCTTCTAATAAAAGCTTTTATTGGTGAGTGTTTGGCTTCTGTGTCCCTCCCTCGTTTGTTCTGTGTTCCTGGTTGGGAATTATTTTCAATAGTTACATCCTTTTGGGAGAATGCAGCTAGGGATGTGCTAGTAACCTTTTCAACCACCACAGCTTTTTGAGAAACTGTGGCTTGGCTAGCTTGGGAAACACTTATCTCTCCTTCCTTATCCTGGGGGTTTCTTTGATGTTCACCCCTCCCCTCACCACTTACACCCTTTTCACTCCCCTCAGGGTTAAGGGTAGGTGTTACAACTGTTGTCTTTTGAGAAACAACAGAGGTGGTTTTCTTTGTCTTTGATTTTGAAATTTTAGTTTTGGTGACCTTGGTAGGAATCTGTTGGGGCATTGTCACAGATTCCATGGGCACACTAGAAGATAAAGAAATAGAGGGGTTGGAAGAAGTAGGAGTTGTAGAAACAATTACCTCACTTACCTGAGATGCATCCATGATTGGTAAATATACCAATGGTACACTGCTGTTGAGATCCATTCTCAATAAATCTGTAAGAACTCTTTTCTCTTGTGCCCAACACTTGAGTTTATTATTCTCATTGGTTATGACCAAACCTTCAGCAACATGGTTAGCCAATAACATAAAGAATCTAGCATAATAGATGTTATTAGGTCTATTAGCTTTGTTACCTAATCTAGTACCCAATTCTAGCATAACATAATTGCTAAAGTTAAAATACCTATCAGAAACAAGCATATAGAGCATATTAACAAGAGATGAAGTTATGGCATCAAAATTACTAATTTTCCCAGAGAAAACCTTGATAAAGGCATCCCCAAGAAAACTCCATTCTTTCCTAAGGCCTTTTCTTTTAATACCCCCTAAACTAGCAGAGTTAAGAGAATAACCTATGGAATCTAACATGCTGGATACATCATTATCAGTGTGTGGTGTTATGACATTGTTCTCAGGCAATTTAAAACATGCTAGTAAATTATCACAGTTAACACAGTGATTTTTACCTTTGAGAGTGAAAGAGATGGTCATATCTATGGAGTTGAACTCAACAGATGTCCAAATCTCCTCAACTACTTCACAGTAAATCGTTGGGGCTTCCAGCATTGCATAGCTAAGTTTACAGTTTTTGATGAAGTCCATCATTTTGTGATAATCTGAGTGGGCTTCATTCTTTGCTACCAAAGCTATGAAATTGTTCTTCTCATAGATGAACCCAGATTGAGACATAATTTTTACTACTGGTGCCATTGTTGTAAGTAGAAATTGCAGAGAATAACTTGAAGGTTTTGCAGAGAGAAAATGGTAAAAGCTTTGAAATTTCAAGAAAGCGTAAAGTAAAAATGAAAAATCAGAAGGGCTTATATACTTTCTCAAATTAAAAAGCATAAATAAAAGATTAAACAATAAATATATGTTAGTGAATTTCAGCCGTTTAAGAATAAACTGTAAGTATTCTAAAAACTACCTTTAAAACAAATACATACAGCTGTATGTATGAGTATCAACGGTTAAGAAAATAGAATCAACGGCTGTAAGACACCTGAATCGACTGATGTGACATTTCAACGGATAAAGTAAATTGTCATCCGTTGAAAAGTACTACAGTTTTATCCGTTGACGGATAAAAATTCCAGAAATGTATATGTCTTTCAACGGATAATGAACATCCGTTGATGGAACAATTTTGACTTTCAACGGATAGGAAATACCCGTTGATGGAATAATCTGTGTTAAAAAGTCAAATTTGTTCTAGCAACTAATACATTTCAGGCTTCAATTCAAATTGCAATTAGGACATAAATTTTATGAGTAATTAAGCATACCTAGCTCACTTACCAATCTTGTGAATGTTGATTCATCAAGTGGCTTGGTAAATATGTCTGCAATTTGTTGTTCACTTGGAACAAAATGTAGTTCCACTGTACCATTCATGACATGCTCTCTGATGAAGTGGTACTTGATATCAATGTGCTTGGTCCTTGAGTGCTGCACAGGATTCTCTGTTATGGCTATGGCACTTGTGTTGTCACAAAAGATAGGAATTCTATCAACATGAAGTCCATAATCAAGGAGTTGATTCCTCATCCATAACACTTGAGAGCAGCAACTTCCAGCAGCAATGTATTCAGCCTCAGCTGTAGAAGTAGAGACTGAATTTTGCTTTTTGCTAAACCATGATACAAGCTTGTTTCCCAGGAATTGGCAGGAGCCTATTGTACTTTTCCTGTCTATTTTGCAACCTGCATAGTCTGCATCTGAATAACCAATTAGATCAAAGCCAGATTCTCTAAGATACCAAATACCTAAATTTGGTGTACCCTTGAGATATCTGAAAATCCTCTTGATAGCAATTAAGTGAGACTCCCTAGGATCAGCTTGAAATCTAGCACACAGACATGTAGCAAATATTATATCTGGTCTACTGGCAGTTAAATATAAAAGTGAACCAACCATGCCTCTATAACTTGTAATGTCTACAGACCTTTCAGTCTTATTTAATTCAAGTTTGGTGACAGTGGCCATGGGAGTTTTTGCAGATGAACATTCCATTAAGTCAAACCTTTTTAGAAGATCATGAATATATTTAGTTTGACTAATGAAAATTCCATCACTAACTTGTTTAACTTGTAAACCAAGAAAATAGGTTAGTTCTCCCATCAGGCTCATTTCATACTTACTTTGCATTAGCTTAGCAAACTTTTTGCAAAGTTTATTATCTTTAGAACCAAATATTATATCATCTACATAAATTTGAACAAGTATACTAGAGCCATTAACATTCCTAAAGAAGAGAGTTTTATCAACAGTACCTCTAGTGAAGTGATTCTCCAAAAGGAATTTTGATAGGGTTTCATACCAGGCTCTAGGTGCTTGCTTCAGTCCATAGAGTGCTTTCAACAGATAATACACATAGTCTGGAAAATTTGGATCTTCAAACCCTGGAGGTTGACTTACATAGACTTCTTCCTCCAATTTCCCATTTAGAAATACACTCTTGACATCCATTTGATAGACTTTGAAATTGGCATGGGCTGCATAGGCTAGAAAAATTCTGATGGCTTCAAGTCTTGCAACAGGAGCATATGTTTCATCAAAATCTATTCCCTCTTGCTGAGAATAGCCTTTAACAACCAATCTGGCTTTATTCCTTATGACGATGCCATTTTCATCCATCTTGTTTCTGAATACCCATTTTGTGTCAATAGGACTCTTGTTCTTTGGTTTGGGTACCAGCTTCCAAACTTTATTTCTCTCAAATTGGTTCAGCTCTTCCTGCATAGCTAATATCCAATCTGGATCCAATAAAGCTTCTTCCACTTTCTTAGGTTCCTCCTGAGATAGAAAACTACTATACAGACATTCATCTTGAGTAGCTTTTCTTGTTTGCACTTTAGATGATGCATCACCAATGATCAGTTCAAAGGGATGATTCTTGGTCCATTTCCTTTGAGGTGGAAGATTTGCTCTAGATGAGGTGGCCTCAGTATTGTCATGATGTGAGACAGAGTGTTGATTAGTTGAAACTCCCCCTGAGTTGTTGGTTCTTTGCAGGGAATTTGGAGTTCTATCAACTGATGATGTAAATCGATTATCCGTTGATGAACTATGATCAACGGATGCTTCATTTTGTACTTCAACGGATGATGCACTATGTCTTTCAACGGATACTGCATTGCCTCTATCAACGGGTGCAGAATTTTGTGCATTATTCAAGGGCATATTTTGAATCCCTTTTGAAGTGTCATCTCCATCAATCTCCTCTTCACTATCATCACAATATATCTCAATGTTGTCAAATTTGAGTCTCTCATTGTGTCCCTCATCTGTTAGTCCATCAATCTTTTTATCATCAAACACAACATGCACAGATTCCATAACAATGTTGGTTCTTAGATTGTAGACCCTATAAGATTTTCCAGCTGAGTAACCAACAAATATCCCTTCATCAGCCTTTGCATCAAACTTCCCTTTATGGTCAGATTGATTCCTCAGTATAAAGCATTTACATCCAAAGACATGAAGAAAGTTTAGAGTTGGTTTTCTTCTCTTGAACAACTGATAAGGAGTCATGCCTTTAGCTTGATTGATCAAAGAAATATTCTGAGTGTAGCAGGCACAATTAATAGCTTCAGCCCAGAAATATGTTGGTAACTTTGATTCTTCAAGCATTGTTCTGGCAGCCTCAATCAAAGATCTGTTCTTTCTTTCAACTACCCCATTTTGCTGAGGTGTTCTTGGAGCTGAGAACTCATGCATGATTCCATTTTCTTCACAGAACAGCCTTATTGACAAATTCTTGAACTCAGTTCCATTGTCACTCCTGATATTCCTAACCTTCAAGTCAAGATGATTATTGACTTGCCTGATGTGATTGATAATGATTTCACTTGCTTCATCCTTTGATCCAAGAAAATAGACCCATAAAAACTTTGAGAAATCATCTACAATCACTAAGCAATATCTTTTTCTTGCAATTGACAATACATTGACTGGTCCAAACAAATCCATATGCAGCAGCTGTAATGGTTCATCAATTGTTGTTTCAAGCTTCTTTTTGAATGATGCTTTCCTTTGTTTGCCTTTCTGACAAGCATCACACAAACCATCCCTTGAGAATTCAACTAGAGGAATTCCTCTAACTAGGTCCTTTTTGACTAGATCATTCATTGTCTTGAAATTCAAATGGGATAGCTTCTTGTGCCATAGCCAACTCTCAACTGAACTTGCTTTGCTGAAGAGACAAGTAATAGATTCTGCATCTGTAGAGTTGAAGTCAGCTAAGTACACATTCCCTTTTCTAACTCCAGTTAGAACCACTTTGTTGTCTTTCTTGCTGGTGACAACACAGGCTTCTGAATTGAAGGAAATTGTATTCCCTCTATCACATAGTTGACTGATACTCAATAAGTTGTGCTTGAGACCATCAACTAATGCAACTTCATCAATGATGACATTCCTTGTTGAAATCAAGCCATATCCCATAGTAAACCCTTTACTGTCATCTCCAAAGGTTATGCTAGGGCCAGCTCTCTCCTTAAACTCAGTGAGCAGGGAGAAATCTCCTGTCATGTGTCTTGAACAGCCACTGTCCAAGTACCATAGATTTCTTCTTTTTCCCTGGTTGCTTGATGAACTAACTTCATTTTCCTCAGAATCAGCCATGAGAGCCAAGTTGACATATTCCACATCTTCATCCTCTTCTTCTCCATCAGCTGCCCAATCTTTTTCTTGAGTAATGAAAGCCCTCTCCTTTTGTTTGAGCAGATCAAAATATTTCTTTCTGTAATCTACTTGGTCAAATTTCTTCTTTTCAGAAGTTGGCTTTCTGCACTCACTTGCAAAGTGTCCACTTATACCACAATTGAAACACTTGAACTTGGATTTGTCCACCATGTTCTTATGAGGTTTAGTGGCTCTAGTGTTTTTCCTAAATTTCATCTTTGCAAATCTCCTGGACAGAAATGCAAGATGCTCATCAATACCATCAGAGTCATCTTGGCTGGAGTTGTCTTCATTCTCAGCAACTTGCTCCTTACCCTTGCTTGATTCTGATTTGCTTGTGCCATTTTTGGAGTTTGATGTAGATCTCACAGTTTCTTGTCTGCATTCTTTCTCATTTTCAGCTACCAAGGCAACTGAACCTCCTTTCTTTCTTCCCTTCTCCAATACCTCATCCTGTTCCAGCTCTAGTTCATAAGTCTTCAAGATTCCATATAATCTTTCAAGAGTGAAGTCCTTATAATCTTGAGAGTTTCTCAAGGAGACAGTCATGGGTTTCCATTCCTTTGGCAAGGATCTTAAAAATTTAAGATTTGAATCCTTCACCTGGTACACTCTACCATACAGCTTCAGTCCATTCAACAGCTTTTGGAATCTATTGAATGTATCATTTAAAGATTCATTTTCTTTAAAATGAAAATACTCATACTGTTGAATGAGAAGCTGCATTTTGTTTTCTTTTACTTGTTCTGTACCTTCACACAGTAGCTGAACTGTGTCCCAAACCTCTTTGGCAGTTGTGCAATTTATCACATTATCAAACATATCCTTGTCAAGACCATTAAACAAAATGTTCATAGCCTTCTTATCCTTGTGGACTTCTTCTGTGTCTTCCATTGTCCATTCTGCTCTAGGTTTTGGAATGGATTGACCAACAGCAATTGTGGCCGTAGCAACTGTGGCTACTTTGTGGGGAATGTGAGGACCATTCTCAATGCAGTTTACATAACCTTCATCTTGGGAGAGTAGATGAAGGTGCATTTTCACCTTCCAATGGTGATAACTGTCTTTGTCAAGAACTGGGATTTTTACTCCAATATCCTTCTTACTCATCTTTGTTAGTTACCAAGATCTTTAAACTCTTTGTGTGTCAAGAGCTGGCTCTGATACCAATTGTTATTCCTAGTGGACTAACAATAAGATTTACAGAAGGGGGTTGAATGTAAATCTCAAAACTTTTTCAAGTTTTGAGCAGTTTTGAAGGCTTTGTGTTCAAGATAAATAAGTGTGTGAATTGCTTTAAGCTAATACAGACAGATATATATTCAAGCACTAATGTAAAGAACACAACAGACCTTAAAAACTTTTCTGGTGGATTGTTGTTCCACCAGAGATGGTATTTCAGAAAATCTGTGATTCAAGATGTTGATCACAGCTGCATCCTAGTACAAACTAGATAATTTTTCTCTCAAGATTTTTCTAAACAGCACTCGAAAAATTCTTGTCTAATTACTAGCTGCTACTTGGTTTATATATCACCAAGTGTACAAGTGAAGACCAAGATAAAAATACAATAATAAAATAAGTTCTCCACTTGTTTCTTCTCCATATCACTCAAGTACTTTGTTGACTATTGCCTCTTTATACTAGAGTAGAATGGCTGCTTTTTCTGATGTTCCTGAAATTAGGCTTCCACATTTCAGTTATCTCTGACAACCCATGTGCCTCTGTCTGCTGTTACAACTACCACTTATCAACTGCTATTTAACAGAACATCCGTTGAAGCCTTCATCCGTTGATGGCTTTATCCGTTGATGTGTTAGCAGTTGAAGCTCTATCCGTTGAAGCTTTAGAGACATCCGTTGAAGCTTTGTTTCTCATCCGTTGAAGGTCTTTAAAATATCCGTTGATATCACTTCATTTATACAAAATTACAAGGCATGAAATATTTACAATTGGCCTTCCTATTTGCATATCTTCTAGTAGTCAACATGACTTATATTTTCTCTCAACTTCTAAGAATTATATCTCAAATACAGATACTGAAATGTGCTACAACACTAGACTTATTTCTAAGTAAAGCTGCACCATCAACGGATAGCCAAAGTGGTCTTATCCGTTGAGGCTACAAACACTAAACTTCTACTTAAGTGTTATGTTAAACATATCATCAAACTAATGCACATATATTCCTAACAGTCATTTAAGGGCCTTAACCAAGGTTTCAAAGTAAGGAGAGGGGTAATGGTTCGTTCGCGAAACACCGTTGCTTAAAACGGTCGTTTCTCCTAAACCGTACATCGGATTCAAGCGAACCACATATCAAAACGAAGCTAGTAACATGAACTATCTAATAATGGCAATGGTCAAAACCTAAAAGTGAGTTCACGGGTCCTGATGTTAAGAACAAAAGCAGTGTAAGGTAAATCGGGCATTACGACGGCTATGTTTACGCGATTACCAAATTTATACCACTCCAAATCAATCCACAATCAACCCACAATCATTACTACAACAAAACTCCATCCATACTTTAATACAACAGCCCCAACATCTCAAGATTTCCAATTTATACTACTCTCAATCATGAACTAAAAGCTATACTTAAGTTCATTAACCAATAATCAAGATTTACAACTTCAAACTCATTACAAATCCAACCACACTCTAAGTATACAAGAATCATGCTTCTCATGAACCATACCAAACATAAAAACTCTAAATATACAAAAGTAGGTCTAGGGTATGAGATTATACCTTCCTTGGTGAGTAGAAGTAACTAAGAAGCTTGGAATCACCCTTGAAAATCCTTACCAAAGCTATATCTAAACAAAAACACAAGATCAAACTTTTTAAGCTCTTGAAAACACTATTCACCCTCTTCTTCCATGAATTATTGGAAGAGATTGTGAAGGAAATAGAAGCTTAGATTCATAGGATAGCTATATCTATGTACAAGGAACCTTGGATAATTACCTCACAATTTAACAATGCTTGGAACTTGAATTTGGATTTCTTTTTCTCTTGAAATGGAAAGGGGCCGAGAGCTTTGTTCTTGAGGAATAAAGTGAGCTTCTTGATTTTTTGTGTTATGCTAATTGTTGGTTGATTCCCTTTTGGCTTTGACAATTAATTAGAATTTTTTTTACCATGGTAACTTTTACTTGGCCTAGAATCATCCAACAAAACACTTCTCCTTGTCATGCTTATGTCACCCTTCTTATGTCATCTTCTTACACTTGTCTTCTTCTTGTTGGTGTGATGACATCATCACCCACTAACCTCTTTGATTAACCCCTAATTACTTGGCTAATGACCGCTTAACTGTTATACGGTTCGCTTAACTTTCGTTCTCGTTTATCGTTTGAGGGATCATACCCGAGATCTCATTACTTAGGTTCCCTTAAACCTTTCTCAATATTTTATATTCCTTTTATGATCCTCTCTTATAATCCTTGAATTAAAATCCTTTTAATCATGTTACCTTATACTTAATTCTTTCTGTATCTAGTGGGTTTTTAGGAAAAATCAAAGTGTTCGAATTTGGATTCTGACGATCTTTACATACACTTATATACCATATAGAGTACTAATAAGATCTTAGAATATCAATAAAAGAACCCCTACATAGTGTGGCATGAAAAGTTTTCTTATTCAGCATAATCAGCAAAATCACTATTCATAAGGGTTACAAAAAAGTTCAAAATTTTTGGGGTTATTACATATTCCTTATCCACTAGTGACAGATCATTCAACAGCTTTGTGAATCTGTCATATGTATCAGTTAGTGACTCATCAGATTTTGAGTCAAAGTGTTCATACTCCTGTATGAGTATTGTCTTCCTGTTCTTTTTGATGGCATTGGTTCCTTGACATCTCACTTCCAATGCATCCCAGATTTCTTTTGCAGTCTTGCATCCAATCACCCTGTTTGACATGACATTGTCAAGTGCACTATGGAGCAAGTGTCTTACTTTTGCATCCTTGGCTATTGAAGAGATGTCTTCATAGGTGAATTCTCTCTTTTCTTTGGGAATCATCTTCTGTGGCTCATTCCCAACTGCAACAGAAATTTTTGTGGGCTTGTGTGGACCATAATTAATTCTGTCTAAATATTCTGGATCTGTAGCTTCCAGAAACATGACCATCTTCACACTCCATACAGGGTACTTTGACACCCTGAGCATAGGAACGCTGATGGTTTCATATCTACTGGTGTTATGAATGGGTTGAACCTTTGCAGGTTCTTGAGGGTCTTGTGTTTTTGATTGATCAGACATGATTATTATTTACATCTTATGGTATGTATGTTAACAGAAAGGCTCTGATACCACTTGTTAGGTCACATAACACTATAGAAGGGGGTTGAATATAGTGTTTATATAATCAAATCGACTTAGGACACAAGTATGTAACAGTAATCAAGTTTATTCAATATAATGAACTCTTTCACAGTAGGTTAAACTACTCTCTCAGTGATGTATGATATCACTAAGAGCTGCTAGGGTTATAAAGAATAACATTCTCGTGAATGATAACACTTATAGTGTAAACCCTAAGATATGTTTATATAGTATGCAGTTACAAGATATCTTCTAATTGATATGAAATATATCTCTTCCTAAAATATATCAATCATATATTATCTTTTTACAAGTCTTCTAGTCTTCCAACTCCTAAAGCATATCTTCCTTTGTTTAGTCTAGATCATCTCCTAGAAATCAGCCGCACTTTACTTCTGAAGCATATCCTTCCTTAAGTTCTGATATCACAAGTTCTGATACCTTAAGTTCTGATATCTTCCTGTCTTCAGTAAATCCTGATTTCCAGTAAGTCCTGATAAGTCCTGATATTAAGTTCTGAAACTAAATAAATCAGATTAGACATGATATCGCAAATATATCTAACAGGAAGAAAAATATACTGAGGAGAAACTGAGGAGAGCCCCACTTGAATAAGGGAAAACTCCTCTAAAAGAGTCCAGCTAGGAGTGGCACCATCATCCCGAGTGAGCTCATTATAAATGATAGTTTCCTCGGGGGTTAGGTGAATGGATTTGAGGCTACCATCACTAACCTTCCCGAAGGAAGATCTGAAGAGGGTGCCCCAGTCCCCATTCCCCCACCTTAACCCGACAAAACTACTCCTCCAATGTGGGTTGTTGTCGGGAATGGAAGCACTATTAAAAATATGTTTACACTTGGGCCTTTATTATAACACTGGAAGATTTTTCTAAAAACTGCTACTGATAAAGGAAAACCTCCCCTAAGACAAGAAACCATGAAACATAAAATGTTCCTCAGGCGTTTGGAGGAAGCTGATAGGGGTTGATTTACAAGTCTGCAAGCAAGTGAAGGATTAAATCGTGGAAAGGAAACCTAAGCTTAGCGTTAAGGGCATCTGTGTAAATAAAAAGTGTGTCTGGTTTCCACTGGCAAGTACGATCACCACCACTAACAGGAACTAGCCTAAGAGGGGGACGAACGTTATAAGTTTGTTTATTTTATCAAAATCTATATTATGTCAGGTGTTGCAATAATCAAACGAATCAAGGTGTGCATCAGAGGGGTACTCATCCCCTCTAGTGTTAATCATATCTAATAAAGACATGTAAGAAGAGCGGATTTCGATATCGTTACCTCGTTTCGAAGCTGAGACAATCTTGGCCGCTCTCTCAGCACCTTTTTCTGCCATTAATGGAGGAAGAAGAAAGCTTGGAAGCTTGAAAAAGGCCGGAAAAGGCTAAAGACATGGCCGAAAAACTCTAAGAAGAGGAGTGTTGAGAGTGTTTGAGAAATGAGGAGGAATGAAATGAGAGGTGTGAGGAGATCACACTCCCACTTCACTCTTATATAGCCCCTAGAAGGGCAAATTGGGCCTGAAAAAGCCCATTTGGGCCCAAAAACAAAGAATTATGGAATGTTCTAGAGAATTTTGAAAAAATTTAAGTAAAAACTTGATTTAAATATATAATTTTTTGAATTCTGGAAGAATCCAGAAAAAACTGGAAGCAAGTTTGGTAGAAATGGAGAATACTTCGTAAATTCCAGAAAATTTCTGGAATTTGGGCTTAAGAATAAAGGCCCAGCCCAAATCTCACGGGGCCTGGGAGTATGGGAGCCCAATGTAAAGGCCCAATTCAGGAAATATAATAAACTTAAATCTTACAGGGCATGGGAATAGATCAAGCCCAAGTTATGGGCCCAAGTTCAATGCTCAACTCAAGCCCAATGAAAGGCCCATGTAAAATAAGAAGGCCAAAAAATCTACAGAGAATATATGAATGTTGTTATCCTAGAAAAATCCTGACCCAATTCAATCAGGATTTTTATTGGATTTCTGGTCGAATATTTGAGGTCGAAATTCCCCACGACCAGGATCAACAGAGGGCTAATTCAGTCAGAACAGAGTAACCTTGGAAAAATCCTGACCGAAATTTGGTCAGGAATCCTAGTCGAACAGCCCAGATCGAAATAACTGTCGACCAAGGCTAGGTGGGGGCTAATTCGGTCAAAATTTTAGTCAAAAAAATATATATATGAAAAATCCTGACCGAAATTCGATCAGGATCTTGCTCGAACACTTCTGCCCGAAATGGCCTTCGATCAGGGCACACAGAAGCTTAATTCGACCAGGATCCTGGTCGAACAGGATTCCTAGTCGAAAAAGGGGAAGAATTTTTTTTAAAAAAAAAAGAAAAAGAAAAAAGAAAAAAATTGGGAATAAATTCCAGAAATCAAGGAAAAATCCCAGAATATTTTTGGAAAATTGGGAATAAATTCCAGAAATCAAGGAAAAATCCCAGAATATTTTTGGAAAATTGGGAATAAATTCTAGAAATCAAGAAAAAATCCCAGAATATTTTTGGAAAATTGGGAATAAATTCCAGAAATCAAGAAAAAATCCCATAATAGTTTTGGAAAATTGGGAATAAATTCCAGAAATCAAGGAAAAATCCCAGAATATTTTTGGAAAATTGGGGATAAATTCAAGAAATCAAGGAAAAATCCTAAAATTAAGGAAAAAAATTCAGAAATTAAAGAAAAATCCCAGAATTAAGGGAAAAATTCATGAAAATTAAGGAAAAATCCCAGAATTAAGGGAAAAATTCCTGAAAATTAAGGAAAAATGCCAGAATTAAGAGAAAAATTCCTGGAAATTAAGGAAAAATCCCATAATTAAGGGAAAAATTCCTGGAGATTAAGGAAAATTTACAGAAATTAAGGGAAAATTCATGGAAATTAAGATAACTCCTAATAGTAGGAATAAAGGCAAATCGTAGTAAATGTGTAGGTCGCTCCACCCTTTACGCAAAAACGATACCTTGTAAGGGAACGAATGAACTTAACTTCTGCGAAACCTTTTTACGGTTTCCCAAAAGTTGACAGCAAATAATAGAGAGTAAAATAAGGCCTGAGTATGTAATTAATATCACATTAATTATATGGGCTGAAAGTTAGGCCCATTTGAGAGGGCCCAAAACCCTGAATATTAATTAATTAATAAGGGATAAGTCAGCTGATAAGATATGTCCTTGTGGGGAAATAAATCATTATAGATTGGCCTCCAAGGAACCTCTTGGGATAAGGAATCAGTTTCATACCTCTTAGGACTCCAAAGTCCATTCTAATTCTGAGACTTGCCCACCAAGTCTCCTAACCCAAGTCCAATTCAAGGACTCCCAACATCTATATAAGGGGTCTTACCCCCACCAAATCAGAACTACATTTTTGACTTGATCCTTGGTGAACAGCAAGGCACGTAGGCATCTTGTTAAGGCAGATTGAGTCATGAGACACAAGAGAAGTCAAATCGAGCCTCAAAGGTCACGTACCCTAGTAATGTATACAACAATTATATATCATAGTTTTTAATCCATAACAAATTCGTAGATCAGATTGTTTACCTTAAGAAGCTTTACCAATTGGTTGACTAATGGAGATCCAAAGCTTGTTCAATCACCACGCATCCCGCTCTCGCCATCTACGCTCTATCGGTATCCACACGAATGCTTGAACTCAAGGATTGAATGTGTACTAGCACAAACTCATTTTTTCTTGCTCTCTCCATCTTCTCCCTTGGTGGCTAGGGGTTTTTTAGTAAAAGTCTTTTGCACACACAAAAATCAGCCACACAAGAGATATTATATAGAGAGTAGAAAAACGAATTATAACTCTTAACTAATTAAGAGTTATTATTAATTCAAAATTCCTATTTGTAATATAATTAAGTCTCACTTAATTATTTAACAAATAAATTTCATAATTAATATTAGTAAATTCGAATATCAATATTTATTTAATTAATTAAGTCATACTTAATTAATATTATAAATAATTTGAATTACTTTAATATAGTTTAAATCCAATTTAAATTAAATAATCCTTCAAGCATTCTTAGTGTGTGACCCTATAGGTTATTATTACGTTGGCAACAAATTTTAAATCTAATTTAAAATTGTAAACAATGAGGGGCATCTAGTAATACATCATTGCTACCCAAGTAATAATAATTGAATCGGTGATCGATTAAACCTTTTGTGAATAATGTACAATGTAATATAATCCCTTTAACCAAATATTATAGATTAAACTAGAGGCATGTTATGTGTCATCCTCATCATAGTTTAATCCTGGTTCCTTGATCAATGAGTAGACTATCATATCAAATCAACATTTGAGCATGGCCACGCATTTCATACTCTAGCTCACACAAGAGGCCAATAATATCACTCCTAAAATAGGAGGGTTATATCTCATCTAGATCATTCATATTTCTCATACGATTCATAATATACCTAATGTCCACTTTTATCATTACCCGGTCAAGGACAACTTTTAATGGAATAAATATATATTAATTCTCGTATAGAAATATAATGACTTCAGGTCTAAGGACCATTACATCATTATCATTGTGAGAATTACTTATGACACAACAGACATGTAGAATCTCACATCGGGTCTGTCCAACACCATGTACATATACATATTCCTGTGTCTTTGACTTTAGTATCACTATACCTATGATCAATGATATGTGATCATCAGTCAACAAACACACTAGTCTTAATGTATTATTATTATCCCTTATTAATAATACTCGACTAGGAACCTTTAGGAGTATTAATACTATTCTCATAATCTCATTTCAAAATCACGTACTTAGAGATATAGAATTGCATATCATATTCCAAGGACATTTATTAATCTAACATTTATATCGCAGTAAATTAAGAATTAATAAATTATAAAGGGAATAATCGATAGAACATAAACATTAATAATCTTAATATCTTAAACTAAAAAATCATAGTGTTGTCTCTAGGGCACAAACACTAACACCTGAGGCAATAACAACAACCTTAATAGCTAACTATACAACTCACTTAGGGTTGACCCCAAGCTTAACTGATTATTGAAAATAACTATTTATTAATCTTTTACTCAGATCAGATGTCCATTTGATTTTCTTCATACTATGATCAGAGATGCTAATGACATTGTTAGTTCCAATAATCTTTGACATCATATACTATATATTACAATATTCCCCAACTTGTTCATTATGAAATTATGCACAAGTTCTGATTGATGATGTCAAAACTTTAACTAAATGCAGAAACCAATCTTCCCATCTTGTCTTCTTTTGTTGAGTTGCATTTAGATTTATTCTTCTATCACCCTGTGAAGAATATAATATTTTATTATCTGGCAACATCCATCAGCTGTTTTGGCAGGCATTTAGATATATTCTCCCCCTTTTTGACATTATCTCTAGGGAGAAAGATCTAGCTAGATGCACATTGTTCAAGCTGCTGTCATTGTCCATTTGGAACACTGTCTGCAGCTTCAAGCTTCAGTGAGATTTATGGTGATGAGTTTATCAAATAGAATAGAAGTTTCAATTAGATCTGCAAAAAAAATCTGACAGTGATAAAAGTCCTAAGCTCTCTGTTCTTTTGAATAAGTAGTCTCACTATTTTTCACTGCACTAGTGTCATGACTTTTGAGAGTCAGAGTTCCCTCATAAGGATTACTAAATCCATACACTCATCTACCTCTCCTTTTTCCAGGAAGGATCCTGCCTCTCTTATTCTCTGTTTTTCTTTCAATTTTTTCTCTTATTCTCACATGAAAGGCTCAGTTGTGTTTGACTTACAAAAATAAGAGGGGGCTGAGAAGAGTTGTCTGTGATCATATGATTAGGGTTAATCCATATAGGTCTAATCATACTCATTTCATCAGAAAAGAGAATATTAGCTTGAAGGTGTGAGGTGAATGAATCATTAAGAACACTTGTGACTAGGGTCACAATTTAACTCACAGATTACTCTCTGGTTTTGATAGTGTGTTGTTCCTCACCTGTAGTGGGAACCTCCCATTGAATTGGAGGGGATTTGACTAGGTTACTATCATGTACACCAGCCTCAAACCCTTGTATATCTTGCAACACACTGACACATAAATGTACTATACTTGCCCTTCTCATGACATTGTCATAGGCAATTGTACTTCTAGCTTTGACTTCTAAGGCAGCTTGTGCTAGAGTTATGAGGGGAGTTGTTCCTTTTTGAGGAACCTCCAATTGAATTGGAGAGGATTTAGATAGCCCCCCCTCAGGAGTACTACCCTCAAACCTTTCAGTCTGTGAAGACTGTTTTGCACATGAAGGTGCATTAAAAATACTCATGGGATATTCAGTAAAAACTGATAAATTTTCCATGTTTGTGGTGGTTTTTCTTCTCAATCAACAAAACACTTTGAAGAACATTATGAAATTGTTGTCCTTTTGTAAAACAGGTTTCTTTTGAGAGTCACCTGAGTGGGATTGTGTTTAAGTTTGTGTTTGAGTTGCTGTATCTAGGAGAACTATAGTTTAGTTTATAGATGTTTTAGCTGCATTTTAACACAAATACCTATTGATTGAAAATTTGAATTTCCTGTTGTTGTCTGAGTGGATTGTGTTGAACCTGTAATGCATTGAACATATTTATCTATTTTAATTACGAATAAGCATTTGAGACATACAGTTGCAAGCATTATGATAGGAAAACTAATAACCAATAAATTTGTAAACACAAGGAAATTATGACATAAACAATCAAGCAACAAAAACAAATTGATAGAGAAGAAGAGTATTTTCATTAATATTAACCACATAGTACATTAAGATTCAGATTACATCAAGTAAATCCTAATCCTAACTACTATAATTTGGGCTTATTCTTCTCAGCCTCCAACCTCCTTGCCCTGCGCTGGTAAGCTCTGGACATGGAGTGTGCAAGAGAGATGATCCTCTCCTGCAACTCCAAAGCAGCAAGATGTTGATGCTCAACTACCCTTGCACGTCTCTCCTGCTCGAGAGAGACTTCCATCTCAAAGAAAAGAATGCTGAGTTGATCATTCCACGAGAGTTCGTCAAAGATCTCTTTTAAAATATCAAAGGGGCTGCAAACAACCCCCTGAGACGGACACGTAGTCCGAAAGGATCAAAATAAATTTGGTCTCCATCCAGATGATGGACAGGCTGGTAAGCTCCATGAATAAGTCTGTAGAAGATTGGGGCATCCATTTGAGTGAGAGAGAGAGAGAGAGATGAACAGGAGGTGAGTTTGAAATTAGATGTTTATTGAGAATAAGAGTAGTGATGAATGATAAAGGGTGAAGCGTTTTAATTTATAGAGGGAGTAAA
Organism: Apium graveolens; assembly: GCF_009905375.1. NCBI lineage: Eukaryota > Viridiplantae > Streptophyta > Magnoliopsida > Apiales > Apiaceae > Apium > Apium graveolens. The sequence continues at coordinate 126,915,727 of NC_133650.1, read as the reverse complement.
GATAAAAACCAAGAGACTCTTGAGTTGCCTGGATAATAAGAGTAATAATCACATAAGCATATTTGACAGTTAAAAATGACTAGTTACTATTCCCCATGCAAGTACTCAAGAATCTTAGTTCACTATTTAGAATAACTATTCCCCATGTAAATAAACAAGTACTCCCTACACAAAAGAAACTCCTCATATCAGCATATAGTCAAATAATTTAACCATTATCAGCTTTCTCAAAACATCAGATATAAAGTACTAGTCTACTTACATTAGACTAACATATTTCCACAAAAAAATATAAGCACGTCAATATGTCAATAAGTCAGAGTAATTATAGACAAAGTATGTCAAAAGTATTTTGCTGAACATAATTTATGAATTAAATTATTTCAGTTTTTCATACTTTTTGCTTCTTTTGATCTGTTATTTATTAACTTCATATAGTTAGAATATGAATTAATAAATATTCAGTTTACTTAGAATTACGAGAAATTCCAAGTTAAAATAATCGAGAAGTCTGGGTATTTACAGTAAAAGTAGATGACTTGTCGAGAACTCAAAAATAGATATTTGGAGTTTGTCCATCGAGAAGTCATTTTGAGAAGTGAAGTACATGTCGAGAAGTCATTTTAAATTACTCTTATTGAGAATTCAAACTTGACTTATCGAAATGTCAAATAAATACCCAGTTTGTCCAAAAAGTGGACTGAACTAATTCTAACTTTTACTTGAATAAATTCAAAATAAAATTAGAATAAATTTTCCAAAATTATTTTACCAAAATAATTAATTAATTTAAATTATCTCAGTTCTGAGTTATTGATAAGTCAAGAATTGTACTTGTAGAGAACTCTGTGAATGAACACTATTAGAGAACTCTACAAGGACTTATCGATAAGTCACTCGAGAAGTCAGTAAATTGACTTATCGAGGACTCACTCGAGAAGTCCTAAAATGACTTGTCGAGAAGTCAATTTATACTTATCGAGAACTCAGTTCTCTAAATACTTTTGGTTATTTGTAATTCTGCCTTCTGTTAATTTTACATATTAAGAATGTAAATTAACAACTGAGCAGTTTACTTAGAATTTGAAAAATTCCAAGTTAATTGAATTTGAAAAACAAATATGCAGAGATTTCTGAAATATTTATAATTCATAATTCAGTTAATTTCCAATTTAATCAAATTAATTTTGATTTACTGGAGATTAATCTGCTACAAAATATTAGTTGAGTTCTTGCCTTAGGATCAAGAATTGAGCATTCCAATTTCACTTACAAGTCTAGTGAAAGTTGCTTCATCCAAAGGTTTAGTAAAAATGTCATCTAGTAATTTTTCTGTTGGTACAAAAATGAGGTCAATGGTACCATTAGTAGCATGTTCTCTAATAAAATGGTACCTCACATCAATGTGCTTTGTTCTAGAATGATTAACTGGATTAGCTACTATAGATATAACACTAGTATTATCACACATGATAGGAATTTTGTGTAACACTAGGCCATAATCCATTAGCTGATTTCTAATCTAAAACACTTGAGCACAACAACTTCCTGCAGCTATGTATTCAGCTTCAGTTGTAGAAGTTGATATAGATTGTTGTTTCTTATTGTACCAAGATACAAGTCTTTGTCCAAGAAATTGACAGCTTCCACTGGTACTCTTTCTATCAACCCAGCATCCAGCAAAATCTACATCTGTGTATCCAACAGCTTCTAAACCAGTTCCCTTAGGACACCATAATCCCAAGTTAGGAGTCCCCTTCAAGTATCCGAAAATCCTCTTTACAGCCATCAAATGTGATTCTTTTGGATTGGCTTGAAATCTTGCACTGTTAGATATATTTGATAATGTCATGGCTAATATGATTTATGTTTAGATTTCAGATCTTACTTAACAGGACAAGTCAGTACTTAACCATTAATCAGTACTTATACTGGAAGTCAGGACTTAAGGATATCAGTACTTATATTATCAGGAGATAATCATCAGAAGTTAGATATCAGAACTTAAGTGCTGAAGGATGTTCAGATAAGGACAGTAGCTGATTAAAGGAAAGAAGATCGAGATAAACATAAGAAGAGATATACATGAAGAAGGAGTTCCGTGAAGAATGGAATACTTGGAAGAAAAGATATCTGATTGATATATTTTAGGAAGCAGAATTATATTCCATATCAATTAGCGATTATCTTGTAACTGTGTAGTATATAAACACAGACATAGGGTTTACACTATAAGTGTTATCATATTCAAGAAGATTATTCATTGTAACCCTAGCAGCTCTCGTGATATTTGTTCATCACTAAGAGGTAACAGTTCCATACTGTAACATAGTTTATTGTTTCAATAAAGTTTGTTTTCTGTTACTTAAGATATTAAAGTTCAATTTGATTGTATTATACACTGTATTCACCCCCTCTACAGTGTGTGTGACCTAACAAGTGGTATCAGAGCCAATCTGTTAACACACATACAGTTAAAGATCCAAACACAATCATGTCTGACACAGAAACTCCAGCTAAGCCTACAAAAACTGAAGAACCTCCAAAGACACAAATTCAAAGTCGGTATGAGACTATCAGAGTTCCCATACTGAGACCATCTGAATATCCCATATGGAAGGTAAGGATGACCATGTTCCTGGAAGCAACAGATCTAGAATACCTTGATAGAATCAAGGAAGGGCCTCACAAACCAACCAAGCTCGCTGTTGCAGTTGCAGTTGCAGGTGAAGCAGCAAAGACCGTACCAAAGGAGAAGAGTGATTATACTGCTGAAGATATAGCATCAATTGCTAAGGATGCTAAGGTACGACACTTACTGCATAGTGCCATTGATAATGTAATGTCAAACAGGGTAATCAACTGCAAGACTGTTAAGGAGATATGGGATGCTCTGGAAACAAGGTGCAGGGAACTGACACAATTAAGAAGAACAGGAAGACAATACTCACTCAAGAGTATGAACATTTTGACTCAAAGACTAATGAGTCATTGAATGATTTATATGATAGATTTGTCAAACTTTTGAATGATTTGTCATTGGTTGATAAAGAGTATGATCTTGAAGACTCAAACCTTAAATTCCTGTTAGCTCTTCCTGAATGCTGGGATTTGAAGGCAACGACAATAAGAGATAACTACAATCTTGATGAAACAACTCTTGATGAAATCTATGGAATGCTCCAGACTCATGAACTTGAGATGGAACAAAGAAGCAAGAGGAAAGGAGGAAAGTCAAGGACAGTTGCTCTTAAGGCTGAAGAAGAATCCCCCAAAGCAGCTTCCTCAAGGAAAGACAAGGGTAAAGCTCTTTTCATAAAGTCTGAAACTGAGTCATCAAGTTCTGAAAGTGATGATGACTCAGATTCTGAAAGCTTGCCTGAGACTGATGTTGATGAGGAGATGATGAAGCTGTGTGCTCTTATGGTGAAAGGAATCACAAAGATTGTATACAGGAAGTTCAGGAAGGGAAAGAAGTTTTCCAGGAAAGGCATAAGTTCTGATAAGAAGAATTTCAGAAGATCTGAAGGCAGAGGAGAAAAGTCTGACATAGGAGATTATACCAATGTTAAATGCTATAACTGTGGTGAGAAAGGCCACATATCTCCTGATTGCAAGAAGGTAAAGGGTGACAAAGGCAAGGCTCTTGTCACAAAGCAGAAAAGCTGGACAGACACCTCAGACTCTGAAAGTGAGGAGAACTATGCATTGATGGCAAATGCTGATAAAGAAAGTGTTGAGAGCAGTTCTGAAGCTGCTGAAACAAAGGTACCTCAGACTACTTATGCTTTTCATACTGATGATATTAATGAGTTGAGAAGATATCTTAAAACCATGTTTGTTAGTTATAGAGATCAAACTTTAACATGTGAAAGATTAACTTCTGAAAATCTTGCTTTTAAGAAAATGATTTCTTAGAAAAAGAGTTAGTCATGTTCCATCAAACTCAGAAGGATAGAGATGATGCTTTTTATGTTAGGGATGAAGTGCTAAAATGAATGAATCTCTAAAAACTGAGTTAGAAAAGGAAAGAGAGATTATCAGGACTTGGACTAACTCTGGCAAAACAACTCAAAATTTGCTAAGTAGTGGAAACTGGAAAGAGGGCTTAGGTTATGGAGAGGATAAGAATGATAAAGGAACTGAAGAAATTAAGCCTGTTGTTAAGCAAAAGCCAAAGTTAAAACCTGTTAAGTTTGTAACTGTAAAGTCTGAAAATGAGAAATCAGAAGTTAAAGAGGAATTAACGTCTGACAAACTAAAACAGGAAAAGACAGCTGAAGCAAACATAGGCTTAATGACAAAGAAGCAGCTTAAGCATAAGCTGAAAGATGTTAAGAATACAAACAAGGTAAAATCACCTAGGAAAAATAGGAATGGAAAGGAAGGTGTGAATAAAAGCAATAATTATAAACCTGTTCCTGATGCTCCTAGGAAAACATGTCATAACTGTGGAACTTCTAACCATCTGGCTTCTTTTTGCAGGAAGAATAAGAATATTAACTCCTTACCTTCAAAATCAGGAGTTAAGAGTCAGTCTGTTAGATACAAACCACAAAATCCTTGTTTTCATTGTGGTAGTTTATGGCATTCCATTTATACTTGTAAGGAATATCATAGTTTGTACTATGATTATTATCAAATAAAACCTTCTTTGAAGAAAGTTTCCATTGTTCCTTCTAGTGTAAATTCTGATTCAAAGTTCGATAGTGTAAGTTCTGATAATAAAAATGTTAACATAAACTCTGATGCTAAATCCGCTGCAAATGTTAACAAACTTAGTAAGACCAAAGGATCCAAGCAAGTCTGGGTCGTTAAAACTGATAATTAGTGGTCTTTGTGATTGCAGGGCAACAGGAAAAATATTCTAGTTCTGGACAGTGGATGTTCAGGACATATGACTGGAAATAAGGCCCTGCTATCAGACTTTGTGGAGAAGGCTGGCCCAAGTGTTTCTTATGGAGATGGCAACAATGGAAAAACATTGGGATATGGCAATATCAATCTTGGGAATGTCATAATTAAAGAAGTAGCTCTGGTCTCAGGACTTAAACACAATCTGCTGAGTATAAGTCAAATCTATGACAGAGGTTATCATGTTGATTTCTTTGAAGAACACTGTGAAATTGTGAGTAAATCTAAAGGTAAAGTTGTTCTGAAAGGATATAGGCGTGGTAACATTTATGAAGCTAAGCTTTCAACAAGTACTGATGGTTCTGCAATTTGTCTGATGAGTAGAGCATCAATTGAAGAAAGCTGGAATTGGCACAAGAAACTCTCTCATTTAAATTTCAACAATATAAATGAACTGGTCAAGAAAGATCTTGTGAGAGGACTGCCAAAGTCAGTATTTGCTCCTGATGGCCTTTGTGATTCCTATCAGAAAGCCAAACAAAGAAAATCTTCATTTAAGAGCAAGACTGAATCATCAATTCTTGAGCCTTATCATCTACTACATGTTGATCTATTTGGTCCAGTGAATGTCATGTCTATTGCAAAGAAGAAATATGTGTTGGTCATAGTGGATGAGTTCACCAGATATACATGGGTGTATTTCTTGCACACAAAAAGTGAAACTACATCTATCTTGATTGATCATATCAAACATCTGGATAAATTGGTCAAAGATTCTGTGAAAATCTTAAGGATTGATAATGGCACTGAGTTCAAGAATTTGATAATGGAAGAGTTCTGCAAAAACTATGGAATAAAGCAGGAATTTTCTGCTCCTGGAACTCCACAGCAAAATGTTGTTAAAAGGAAGAATAGAGCTCTCATTGAAGCTGCACGTACAATGCTTGAAGAAGCAAAACTTCCAACCTATTTCTGGGCTGAAGTTGTGCAGACTGCTTATTTTACTCAAAATGTAACACTCATTAACAAGCATGAAAAAACACCATATGAGATGGTGAAGAAAAAGAAGCCAAATTTGAAGTACTTTCATGTATTTGGATGCAAGTGTTTTGTTCTCAAGACTCATCCTGAACAGCTATCCAAGTTTGATCTAAAAGCTGATGAAGGAATCTTTGTTGGATATCCACTTTCCACAAAAGCCTTTAGAGTCTATAATTTGAGAACAAAAGTTGTCATGGAATCTATCAATGTCTCTTTTGATGACAAGAAGATTACTGGTCTTGAAGATTTCATTGACCATGATCAGCTGAGATTTGAAAATGAAGACTCAAATTCTGATATTGAAAATCCTGACAGTCTAAGTCCTGATACTGTAAACTCTGATGGATTAAACTCTAATGGATTAAACTCTGATGTTATTGAAACTGTGGTGACTACGTCAAAGGAAGATGCACCTATGCAGGGGGAGCATACTCAAGATCTTACCACATCTCAAGAAACATCAGAACATACATCTGGCTCTTCAAGTTCTGATTCGTCAAGTTCTGATAAGCCAAGTTCTGCTAGTGCTGAAAATCTAAATTCTGAAGAATCCAACTCAGAGAGCATAGTTTCAGGGGGAGCATCAGAAAATGAAATTGAAGACAACATGGATCATGGGGGAGCATCCAGTTCTAGAGAAAACCTTCCATCTGCAAGGAAGTCGACAAAATCACATACACCTGATTTGATAATTGGAAATCCTGATGCAGGTGTCAGAACTAGAACAGGTACTTCAAATGAATGTCTTTACAATTCTTTTCTCTCTCAGACTGAGCCAAAGAAAGTGGAAGAAGCTCTTCAAGATGCTGATTGGGTGCAAGCAATGCAGGAAGAGTTGAATGAATTTGAAAGAAACAAAGTCTGGACCCTAGTGCCAAGACCAAAGAATAGATCTGTTGTTGGTACAAAGTGGGTATTCAGAAACAAAACTGACAGTGATGGCATAATTACAAGGAATAAGGCAAGGCTGGTTGCAAAAGGATATTCTCAACAGGAGGGAATTGATTATGATGAAACATTTGCACCAGTTGCTAGGTTAGAAGCCATAAGGATATTTTTGGCTTATGCTGCTCACAAAAAGTTTACTGTCTTTCAAATGGATGTGAAAAGTGCTTTTCTCAATGGAGAATTGGAGGAGGAAGTATATGTTGAACAACCTCCAGGATTTGTAGATTCCAAACATCCAGATTATGTCTACAGGCTTGATAAAATACTTTATGGACTTAAGCAAGCTCCTAGAGCATGGTATGAGACTTTAGCTCAGTTTCTTCTGGAAAGTGGATTTAACAGAGGAACAATAGATAAAACACTGTTCTACCTCAACCATGGAAATGACTTACTTCTGGTCCAGATTTATGTTGATGATATCATTTTTGGGTCTACAAATGACAGACTTTGCAAGAAGTTTGCCAAACTGATGCAGTCAAGATATCAGATGAGTATGATGGGGGAACTTAGCTATTTTCTGGGCCTTCAAGTCAAGCAGAATGAAGAAGGCACTTTTATTTGTCAAACTAAGTACACCAGAAACTTGCTGAAGAAATTTGGAATGCAAGATTGTTCAAGTACATCCACTCCCATGGCCACTGCAACAAAACTGGATAGGGATACTGGTAAATCAGTAGATATTACTGATTACAGAGGTATGATTGGCTCTCTACTCTATCTAACTGCTAGTAGACCTGATATCATGTATGATACCTGTCTTTGTGCAAGATTTCAAGCAGATCCAAGAGAACCTCACTTAACAGCTGTGAAAAGAATTTTTAAGTATCTTAAAGGAACAGCTGATCTGGGATTGTGGTATCCTAGAGAATCAGATTTTAACTAATAGGTTACTCAGATGCAGATTTTGCAGGTTGCAAAATTGACAGGAAAAGCACAAGTGGAAGCTGCCAATTCCTTGGAGGCAGATTGGTTTCTTGGTTCAGCAAGAAACAAAAGTCAATTTCCACATCAACTGCAGAAGCAGAGTATATTGCTGCAGGAAGCTGTTGTGCACAAATTCTTTGGATGAAGAATCAGTTACTGGATTATGGGTTAACATATTTCAAAATCCCTATTTACTGTGATAATCAAAGTGCTATTGCTATGACAGGTAATCCAGTTCAACACTCTATGACAAAGCACATCAGCATCAGGTACCACTTCATAAGGGAACATGTGGATGACGGTATAGTGGAATTGCACTTTGTTCCAACAGATCAACAACTAGCAGATATCTTCACAAAACCACTGTGTGAAGCCACTTTTACAAGATTGGTAAATGAACTTGGAATGGTTTCAGGTTCTTTTTCTAAATCTACCTAGTTTTGTTCTGATGCATCAGACTTTATGATCAGTATTTACAGAATGTAATCTCTTTGTGTATTCTGTGATTAATTGAAATATGCGTTTAAGTACTGATTGTTGTCTGATATATGTTTCTAAACTCTGATACGTGATATGTATGTTTAAGTAAATATCCAATCCTATGAGGATAACTGTGGTAGATACTGACCTAGTAGTCTTCAATAAACAAATGATCCCATGTAAGAAGTAATTATTTCTGTGGAAATTTTATGACACAAGCAAATTCTGATAATTGAGCTTAGTTGAGTTTACTTTGTTTATCTTATTACTAAGTCACAAATTAGAATAATGCTACTCATCTGTTAAGTTCTGATTCTAGTAAAACTGCTGAATGTACTAAGTGCTGATAAACCTCACTTATCAAAAGAAAAACCAAAAGGATTATAGAATAAAATCAGGTACTCCTTTGAGATCTACAGTAAAAATGTGGAAGGGACGACCCAAGTGCATTGCTGGTATTAAGTAAATATGCATTAGAAAAGCAAAATATTTTCTTGGTGACTTTTCACACTCTATGATTACAGGAGAAATACTCTGATAATAACATAAATTCTGATAAGCAGTCGTGACTCACTTACATTGAGAAGCCACTGTAAAATAGAATTTAAAAAGATGCATAAAATTAGCACAAAACAGTTGAGGTGGACTCAAGCATGAACTCATTCATCAGTAGGTTTCAAGATAATGACAGCTCTTTAGCAAAATTTTAGTTATGCCTTATTTCTAAGATGTACTGAAGTGAATCAGACTTTACTCTTTGTCTGCTATTTAGCTTGATGCACACACTAATCACTCCATCTGAATGATGAAAATTACTATGATGGTCTATGTTGTTTTAGATAAACAGTCATTGTGTCACCTTGCACTAATTCTGAGGACAAGTTCTGGTTGCATATTCTGAAGATTAAGTTCTGAAGAGTATAACTCAGAACTTGTATGAGGATTTACTCAGATAAGCATTCCTTTTTCGAGTTAAGAAATTATGTTCTGATGATTGTTAAGTTCTGATATAAGTCTAAGTTCTGATATTACAGTCTAAATTCTTTACTTGACTTATCTGTGGATAAAATTTGATAACAGTCTCGGTTCAAACTAGAATATGTTGAAGTGGAAGATTAATAGTCACTATGGTTAGGGTTAATGGTATTCGTACTTGAACAATCTACTTTTACTTGTTTCTTGTGCGCATTAAACCATGTTTTCTCTTTCCAATGAATGTTATTCTTTTTCCAAGTCTGGGGAGATGAAGTAGAATTAATTCTACCTGTCAGCATTAAATTCCTTTGCGTCTTCTGGCATTCACTTTCCTATATAAGCAACCACTTCACATCAGTCTTCCCATCAAATTCTTTCTCACAAACTTACCTTCATACTTTTTCTATCAAAAACACAATGGTTAGATACAACATGTTTTTGAATTACCAAACATTTAATATGGAGCTAAGCTGTGCTGATTGGCAGCAGGAATGGCACGTCACGGCCATTCCTGAGGAGATATGGGACTCTGTCCCACAGGAGGTACTGACCCACCTCCTGTTCTTCTATATGGATTACCATCGCCATCTGGAACGATTGGAGGAGGAAAGGCTGGAAGCTCTCCGCCAGCAAGAGCGAATCATCCGACTCGCCATTCTGTTTGTCGAGAGTAGGAAGAAGAAATGATTTATTTTCTTCTTCCTATTTTTCTTCATCATCAGCCTTGCCCTGCTTCTTGAGCTAGGACTAAGGCTGTTGATGTTAGGTTTAGTAGCTTAGGGAAATCTTGTATAAGTACTGATGTAATTTCAATTTCATGAATGTATTCTCTTGATATATTAATAAAATTTGTTTTTGTTTCAAGATTTTATCTCTAAGTTATTTTGTAATGCATTGATAAATCTTGATAATTATTCATATTCTGATGACCATATAAATTCTGTTTTAATTTAAGTTCTGATTTTTCTTTATCAGCACTTACTCATCTCATTTATCATGGTCATTTTCACTTGATTTATTTTCAGAATATTACTGATGCAGTGAAAAATAATTAAATCAGTGGGAACGGTTTCAATTTTGAATTAAAACTGTTTCACCTTGATTAATGGAATATCTGGGTAAGTGGAACGGTTTTTACTTGAAAACAGGCAAGTGGGAAAGTAATGATTACTGTTTTCTCGCGCCCAGTAGCTATCCGTTATTACTGCATGTCTGACAGGTGTCCAACGGTAACATTTTTTTCCAGAGTATAAGTACGACAGAGAGAGGATTTCTTTAATCTTTTATTTCCTTCATACTTTTTCTCTCTACTTGCTTTTACTCTCTCTTTCTCTCTTCTTCTCACGTTGGTTTTTCATACAGACATTTTATCAAACACCTAAGAGGCACTTTTAAATCTCAATTTTTCACATGGCACCTAAGGATTTAATCATTGATGGAGCTAAGTTTGTTCCAAACAACTATGCTGCAATTCTTGATCATGCTGAAGCTCCATCTGAATTGCATTTTGGGCAAGATCTTCTTGCACACAGTGAGATTGGTATGCATTAACCCAGCCTTCAGTCTTTTCGAGCCAACAAGTTCTGACGTTTTTGCGGACTGGGCACTTTGATGATGGTGGTAGACATGGCACTCCTAGTATTGTTTTCAAAGTGGGTGATTCTTCTTATGCAGTCACTCCTGGTACAATACGCAAGGCTCTACATCTCCCAGAAAGTTGTACCTTTTCAATTCCAGAAGAATCAGCTCTTCAGGAGTTAATGGAAAATTTGGGGTATGAAAAGAGTTTGGCAAAACTTGGGCAGTTGAAACGGGCTCATATCAGAAGAGAATGGAGCTTCTTCTTCGACTGCATCACTAAAGCTTTTGGGAACAAATGTTCGAATTTTGATGTTATCCCAATTCTGAGTCAGCACATCGGGTATGCTATTATAAATCAAACTCATTTTGATTTTGCAACTGGTATAATTGGTTTTATTGGGGATAGGATGACAGAGGATAGGAATGTTGTCTATTTTGCTAGATTCTGTCAACTTATTTATACTTTTTATACTGATGAACCTCAATTAGTCAGTTCTTCAACCCCACCTTTTAAAGTTGAAAAATGCTACTTTAATGACCTGGTAAATGCTGACACTAAGAAATCAGTGGTTAGACCATTACAGATTCCTCAGTCTGTAAAACAGATCCTAGTAAATGCTGATCCTGATACTTATAGATCTGTTTACTCTGATGTCCAACCAACACCAAACACTCAAAAACCATCATCCTCCGTACCTACCACTCATTCTACTCAACCTACCCTCAGGAAATATCTCAAATCCTATCTCTCCACTTCACAGACTGTTCAACCCTCATCCTCAGCACCTACTGTGAAGCCTTCATCCTCCAAGCCAAAGAGGACAAAGACTGTTCCTCAAACACCTCAAAAGAGAAGGAGGATTGCCTTGAGAGATGAATCTGATACTGAGGACCAGGTTCCTTCTTCAGAACCTGTTGTAGGTGAAGCTGAGAAAGAGACTTCTCAGAAGGATTCTGAAATTGGGGGATCTAGGCTTCTCAAAAGGCTTAGAAGAATGACAGTTCCTGAAACTCCCAAGGAATCCAAATCAACAAAGAGATACATGAAACAGAGGGCAAAAAGGCCAGTTTCAGATGATGAAGAGGAAGCAGCTAAGGAAGGGGATCAGGAATCTCTGATCTCACAAGACAAGGAATTTGCTACAGTCATTCCTTCTCCATCAACTCCATCTAAGGAAGCTGTTTCTGAAAAGGCTAACACACCATCTGTGTCTCCTGTTGATCCAGGCACAAGTGCTGATATTGATGTTCAAACCTTGGTTGTGCCTGAAGTAATTCTCTTAGAAGCTCCAACAGCAACTAATCCTTCAACAACACCTGTTACTGATGCTGTTCCAACTCCAGAGTTATCTACAACACCTTCTCTGCATCATGATGCTGATGATCAGACTTTAGGTGAGCATCAGGATATAGCTGTTGATCAGAACTTAGAACCAGATCAGCAATTAGAGGATGCTGAAGCCTCCATTGCTACACACACTGTTATCTTATCAGAAGATACTGATTCTTTAAGTTCTGATGCTGCAAATGCTGGAGATACTGGTGATGCTGCTCCAACTGCAGATGCTGATGCAGCAGGTCCTTCAGGACATGCTCCTCAACAAACTATTCTTAAGTCTGAACTTATTAAGAAGTTTGTTACCCGAGAAGCACCAGTACCTTGGAGTGAAACTCCTGCAGGACGGGAATGGACTAAGGAATGGAACTCAGTTTCATGTGTTCCAAATGATATTCATCTTGCTGAGCACTTGAGTAAAGCTGATGAAATGTTAAATTCTGATGATTTCAAAACCCAGCTTAGAGTCACTGCATTGAGTACTAAACATCTACAAGGTCTTCATTCAACTACTCGTGCAGAGCTAGATAAGATTCAGGAAGAATTTATTAAGCAAGGAGAAGTTTGGAAAATTGATAAGAAAAAGTTCTTCCAACCTACCTTTGACAGGATTGCTTCTATTGAGAAGACTCAAGACCATCAACAAGCTCAGATTGGTGATATTCTGAAAAATCAAGCTTCTCAGCAATCACAACTTAATGACATCCAATCTTCAGTGGAATTGTTTGTCTCTCTTCTATTACCTGCTGATGCCAAAAAGGGGGAGAAAGTAATTAAGTCCAAATACAAGACTGACAAGACACTGAAAGGTAAGGATGATGGAAAAGATGATCGAGGAAGCTCTAGAATGGGTAGAGGTCATAGTCAAGGTAGAGGATTCACATCAAGACAAGCTAGTCACAGGACAAGTTCTGATACTGGGAAAAGAATAAGTTCTGCTACTGGTAAAAGGATAAGTTCTGATAAACTTTTAGATCTTGATGAGGAAATGTCAAGACAGTTATTTCTTCAGGAAAATCCAGGAATGGACTTGGAGAGTTTAATGGAAGAAGAAGCCAGACTTAAATCAGAGAAAGTTGCATCTAAATCTGAAGCTTCTGGTAAAAAGCCACTTCCAAAACTCAAAGGCATTGTGATCAGAGAAAGGACACATACTGAAGCAACATTGGCTAAATCACAACCGCAGATAGATCCAAGATCCAAGGGTAAAGAAAAGGTTGGTGAACCTATCAAGGTTTATGTGCCTCCTGAGAATGAAGAAATTACTGATGAAAAGGATGATCTTGCTCTGACTTCAAGAAAAGTTCTTAAAACAACCTCTGACATGGCTCAAGTTGTTCAGAGTCAAGAAGCTGTAAGTTCTGATATTTTGAAGAAGCAAGTAACCTCTGACGCAGCTCAAGTTAACTTGATATCAGAAGTTAGACCAAAGACACTCCTACCAGGATTCACTAAAGCAAAACAGACTCAATCTTTAAAGACTACTGCAAGTGGTTTTGAAGCAAGAGTAGTTACTGGAAAGGAAGCAAGAGATAAAACTGGATTGGGAAGTGCTGATGAAAGAAGAATACAGAACACTACCAATGATCCAACTTCCTTGAGTAAACCAGGTATTGGAGCAACTCCTGAGAGATTGAATCAACTGGAATCTGTACAAATGGTTTACCATACCTACTTGAAAGAATACATCTTGTTGTATTTCATGACAGATGGTAGGGTTTATTATATAAGACAAAATGCCATTCCGTTGAAGTATTTTGAAGAATTGGAGCATGTACTATTCTTACTTCAAGTGGATGACAGATTGACAGGGACTGCTGCAAACTATTTGAAGGATCAGATTCAGAGACAGAAAAGGCTTTATTCTGTTAAGTTTGACAGCACATACGTTCCAAAGTACAGAGATCACAAGGGTGATATAGTTGAAATGAAGCCCAATTCTGCTCAAATTGTAACTACCTTTCTAGGGTACATGGCTGTGGAATTCAATCTTGAGTCTGATAAAGCTTATTTGATCAGACTGGATCAGGATATAAGAAAAGCAAAGATCAATGATCTCAGAGCTGCAATCTTTCAAATTGGTGAAGATACTGTAGAGCTTAAAGATGCCAAAAGGAGAATGATTGATGAACTTAGATATGCTGAGAGATGTTTGTTGAAGAACTATCTCAGAACAACTCCTGACATCAGAGAGATCAGATAATGAAGCCAAGTCAAAGATCTACAACTGCTTAAATTCTGATATTTAAACAGACTAAAGTTGTTATCAGAAGTTAAATATTGGTAAAGCTTTAAGGACTGTAAGTTGTAGTTATCTAGTCTAATTCTCATGCATTTGTACTTAATGTTTTTGACATCATCAAATATCTGTTAAACTTGTATATTATGCTAATTTACAAGTTGGGGAGATTGTTAGATATATTTGATAATGTCATGGCTAATATGATTTATGTTTAGATTTCAGATCTTACTTAACAGGACAAGTCAGTACTTAACCATTAATCAGTACTTATACTGGAAGTCAGGACTTAAGGATATCAGTACTTATATTATCAGGAGATAATCATCAGAAGTTAGATATCAGAACTTAAGTGCTGAAGGATGTTCAGATAAGGACAGTAGCTGATTAAAGGAAAGAAGATCAAGATAAACATAAGAAGAGATATACATGAAGAAGGAGTTCCGTGAAGAATGGAATACTTGGAAGAAAAGATATTTGATTGATATATTTTAGGAAGCAGAATTATATTCCATATCAATTAGCGATTATCTTGTAACTGTGTAGTATATAAACACAGACATAGGGTTTACACTATAAGTGTTATCATATTCAAGAAGATTATTCATTGTAACCCTAGCAGCTCTCGTGATATTTGTTCATCACTGAGAGGTAACAGTTCCATACTGTAACGGAGTTTATTGTTTCAATAAAGTTTGTTTTCTGTTACTTAAGATATTAAAGTTCAATTTGATTGTATTATACACTGTATTCATCCCCTCTACAGTGTGTGTGACCTAACATGCACATAGACATGTTACAAACATGATGTCTGGTCTACTTGTTGTTAAGTAAAGCAATGATCCAATCATCCCTCTATAGCTTGAGATATCTACATTCTTGCCCTTTTAATCATCATCCAACTTTGTTACAGTAGACATAGGTGTAGATGCAGGTGAACAATCAACCATTCCAAACTTTTTCAAAAGATCCTTGACATATTTAGTTTGGTTGATGAAGATAACATCACTTCTTTGGCTGACTTGAAGTCCAAGGAAGTAACTCAGTTCCCCCATCATACTCATTTCATATTTACTTTGCATAAGCTTGGAGAATTTTCGGCACAGCTTCTCATTAGTAGAACCAAAGATGATATCATCTACATAGATCTGAACTAGGATCATATCTTCACCATGTTTCTTGTAGAAGAGAATCTTGTCTATGGTTCCCCTAGTAAAACCATGCTTCAATAGGAAATCTGATAGTATGTCATACCAAGCTCTAGGTGCCTGTTTTAGTCCATATAGAGCCTTGAGTAACTTACAAAATTTTTTTTGGAAATTTTGGATCCTCAAAGCCAGAAGGCTGTTGCACATAAAATTCTTCTTCTAGCTCACCATTCAGAAAGACACTTTTGACATCCATTTGATACACTTTAAATTTTGAATGTGCAGCAAATGCTACAGAAATTCTTATAGCTTCAAGTCTTGCAACAGGAGCAAAAGTTTCATCATAATCAATCCGTTCTTCTTGTGAGTAGCCTTTTGCAACCAACCTTACTTTGTTTCTGGTAACTATACCATTTTCATCCATTTTGTTCCTGAACACCCACTTTGTTCCAATAATGCTTATGTTCTTTGGTGCAGGAACTAACTTCCAGACTTTGTTTCTTTTAAACTGATTTAGCTCTTTCTGCATGGCAGATATCTAGTCAGGATCCAGTAGAACTTCATCAATTTTCTTAGGCTCTACTTGAGACAGAAGATATGCATGCAGACACTCATTAGCAGTTGCACTTCTAGTCCTCACACCAGCAGTAGGATCACCAATAATTGCTTCTCTAGAGTGACTTATATCCCACTTCCTTGTGTGAGTTTGTTGACTTGTGCCTTCATCATTTTCTTCATTATTGGTATGACTGGTAGGTTCTTCTTCTCTTTCTCCCCCTGAGTTTGTGCTATGAAATTCAGGTGTTTGAGATGAGCTTCCATTCCCGTGATTTTTCTGTTCAGTAGTCTCTTCATTCATCATTTGTTGTGCATTAACTTCATCTTCTCCATCAGATTCACTATCAATGTTGAGGCTTTCAAATGCAAGGGCTTCAGCTTCATTACCATCAAGGCATTCCAAGCCTAGACACTTGTCATCATCAAAGGTCGCATATGTGCTTTCTATGATCTTCTTTTGATCTATCACATAGACTTTGTAGGCTGTTCTTTCCCGTGAATATCCCAGAAAAATTGCTTCAAAAACCTTTGAGTCAAATTTTCTCACATATTCAGAGTTGTCTTTCAAATTGTAACAGTTGCTTCCAAACACATGAAGATGCTTTACAATAGGATTTCTCGTTGACATGATTGAGTAGGGTGACTTACCATGTGCCTTGTTAATGAGATATCTATTTTGAGTATAACATGCAGTATTGACAGCCTCTTCCCAGAAACTTGTTTGCAACTTGGCATCTTGCAGCATTGTTCGAGTAGCTTCAACCAATGTTCTGTTCTTTCTCTCAACTACTCCATTTTGTTGAGGTATCTTGGCAGCTGAGAATTCTTGAACAATGCCTTTGCATAATTCACTTAATGTAACATTTCTGAATTCTGTTCCATTGTCACTTCTCAGTCGTTTCACACAATTGAAATCTTCGGCCTGTTTTTCTATCTTCTTGATGTGATCAATTATGATATGTGGAGTTTCATCTTTAGAGTACATGAACTCTACCCAAGTGTATCTTGAGAAATCATCTACCATCACAAGTGCATATCTGTTCCTTGAAATTGATAAGACATTTACTAGCCCAAACAAGTCCATGTGAATAAGCTGCAAAGGCACTAATGAAATTCACAGTTTTTGACTTATGAATAGATCTTTTCATCTTTCCATTCTGACAAGCTTCATAGACTTCAACTTGAGCAAACTCCAGCTTGGGCATGTCTCTCACTAACTCCTTTTTGACGAAGTTGTTAATTGCCTTGAAATTCAAGTGAGACAGCTTCTTATGCCATAGCTTGCTTTGTTCTTCTGATGCCTTGGTATAGAAGCATCGAATACCATCCTTATTTATTGAGTCCAAGTCTGCAACAAACAAGCTTCCCTTCCTTGCTCCTTTCAGAGCAATTTCACCAGTTTTCTTGTTGATAAAGGTGCATTATTCTTTGTTAAATAAAACTTCAAAGCCTTTGTCTGCAAATTGGCTAACACTGAGAAGATTTACCTCAAGACCAGCTACTAGTGCTACATCATCAATGACAACATTTTAAGAAATAATCTTGTCATATCCCATTGTGAATCCTTTGTTGTTGTCTCCAAAGGTCACCAATGGGCCAGCTTTCTCCTCAAACTGTGATAGTAGGGCCTTATCACCTGTCATATATCTGGAACATCCACTGTCAATGATCTATATGACTTTATTCACTTTTCCCTGCACACAATGAGATTCAGGTGTGTTTAGTAACCCAAGCAGTGTTGGGTACTTTCTTCTTGTTAACTGATTTAGCAGAAGTAGAGTGATTTATTTCAGATAAAATAGAGTTTAATGATTGTTGTGCATTTTCCCTTTCTGATGTAGACTCAATTTTTATT
This sequence comes from Apium graveolens, assembly GCF_009905375.1. Taxonomy (NCBI): domain Eukaryota; kingdom Viridiplantae; phylum Streptophyta; class Magnoliopsida; order Apiales; family Apiaceae; genus Apium; species Apium graveolens. The sequence continues at coordinate 126,897,788 of NC_133650.1, read as the reverse complement.
TCTTTAAGGTCTACTCTCAGTTTGTGGTAACTCTTCATCACTTTCAAGTTACAAGGGATGCAGTCAAACTTATCACAGAATGAGTATGGATCATCTAAATCTGCTTCATTATATTTGCAAGCTCCTTCAGTTGGCTTACTAGCACTCTTTTTACAAAGGTGAGTTAGATGATTTGTAGAACTACATTTTCCACACTTCTTACCAGGAACATCTGCAACATAGGCCAGATTTTTGCTTTTGTTTATCCCCATTCTTCCAATTCTATTTGTCTTCTTCTTTCTTGCATCTTCAATCTTGGTTTCTTTGACAGGAGTCTTGGTACTTTGATTGTCCATAAGATTTTCTTCAGCCTTGGAAGATTGAATTGTATTTGTATTCTTCTTTTCATTATCCTCATCTGCAATTTCTTGCTTGATAATCAATTCTTCTTCAATGAAGTTTACCTCACAAGTCTTAAACACAGGTGACCCAACATTTTTCAGCATTGCTGGAATGTTTTCACTCTTAGTTGCTTTTCCTCTATCATCACTATTTTTCTTTTTATTGTTTAAGGTATCATAATCAAGAGCAATGGCAATGTTTGCACATGGTTTGTTTTTCTCATGGTACTGACCAACCAATTCAGATGCATTCTTGAAGGACTTTAACTTTACTTCACTTTTCTCCAGTTTTTCTCTTAGCATAACCTCAATATCATTTGCACACTTGAGCTTGTTTTTCAAATAGCCATTTTCTTGTTTTAAGGCTTCAAGCTCCACTGTCAACAATTCAGCTTCTTGTTTTTCACTTTCAAGCTTCTCTTTTAACTTTGTTAATCTGCTAACTTCTTCATTAGTAGCAACCATGCTTGTATGAATGTGAAACATTTTTGTGCTCATCTTTTCAACAGTTTCCTTATATTGATTCACATTTAAATCAGTGGAGGTAAGAGTTGGTACCTGTGATTTAGATGAGGATGACTCTCCTTGCTCCAAGGCCATGAGTGCATAGTTTCCTAGTTCTTCATCTTCATCATTTTCAGAGTCATCCCAACTTTTACCTTCTGCAATATAAAATTTGCTCTGCTGTTTCTTCAGAAGAGCTTCATACTTTGCTTCAAGTTCAAGATACACTTTATCTTTTTTTTCCTTCTTGGGTTTCCTGCATTCTGTAGCAAAGTGTCCTAGTTCATCACAATTGAAGCACCTTATATTAGATCTGTCAACAGATCTAGTTTTGTAACCACTCTTGCTATCAGAATTGTACTTCCCCTTCTCTTTCCAGTTGCTATCTTTGTTAAAGAACTGTCCTTTACTTTTGAAGTATCTTGGCTTCCTTACTCTAATGTTAGAGAATTTTCTAGCCAGATAGGCCATTGATTGATCTAGCTCATCCAATTCTTCAAGAGTATAGAACTGATCCTTTTGCAACTCTAGTATGACTTGCTTCTGTGAATCAATTGTTCTCTGCTCACTTGTTGAGGCAACTGGAATATGAGATCTTGGTTCATCATTAGATGTTTGACCTTCATTTACTATTAAAGCACTTGAACCATCTACAACATGTCCTTGACTAGATCTCAATGATTTCCTTTGAATCATCTCTAGTTCATAGGTTTTGAGAATTCCATATAGAACTTCCAGAATTATTCTGCTCAAGTCTCTCCCTTCCCTAATTGCTGATATTTTCTGTTCCAAATGGTCAGGGAGAGTAAGAAAGAACTTTAGATTCACCTCTTCAGCTTCATAGTATTTATCATGAAGCTGCAAGTCATTTATCAGCTTATTGAATCTTTCAAACACATCATAAATGCTTTCCTTGGGCTTAGCCATGAAACCCTCATACTGTGAAATCAGTATCCTTCTTTGATTAGATCTAACCTCCTCAGTTCCTTTACAGAGTATTTCAATCTTCTCCCATATTTTCTTGGCAGTGTCACAGTTAACAATATTGTTGTACATCATATTGTCAACTGATTCAATCAATATCAATTACAAGCTGCTGTCCAGGGAGACTTTCTCCTTTTTAGAGTCATAATACTCAGCTGGATCTTTTGGAGCATAATGAGCTGGTATGATCATATCTCCATCTGTAGATTCCTCAACTCTTACCATAAGAATGAAGGGTCCATTCTTGAGGATCTGAATATAGAATGGATTGGCCATCTTGATGAACATCATCATTTTCTTTTTTCAAAGAGTGTAGTTAGCTTTGTCAAAGGTAGGAATTTTGATGCTACTGATTTTCTGTGTATTCATTCTTCCAAGATCTTGAATCTGTTTACTTTCAGATTTTGCTCTGATACCACTTGTTAGGTAATGAATCACACACAGAGGGGGGGGTGAATGTGTTTTTCTGATTTTAGGCTTTTCTTGAAAGTTAATGGTTGAACAAAGTAAATTAAATCTTGTATAAAAAATTGTTCATGTAGAATTTAAACTTGCAGAAGATAAAGAACACAAATCTTCAAAACTCACTTAATTTTTATATTAAAAATTAAGACTGTTTTGCTACAAAATTTTTAAGCTCTTTGATGTTAAAGAGCTCAACTTCTTCTTGAGAGTGATACAAGAGATTTGATCTAAATTGTTACTTCTAACTAGAGGACCAGTGTTAACTTTATAAATCAGTTAACTGCTGGTTTACACAGTGGATAATAAACATGTTATTAGCTTTTCTAAACTTTCACGTGTGATTTCTATTTATAGAAAAGTGAATCTTCCATTTCTGGCTTAGCATATCTTTAGCATCCCGTGTTTACTTTAATCTTCCTCTGTCAGTTAATCTTTGCCATTGATCTTGCACACTCTTTAAGCTGCTTTTTGTAGACTTGTCAATCCAACTGTTGGATTGTTTGTTGATTGTTTATCTTGGATATTGAACTGATCTGCAATTCTGTACTTTGAGACTGTTCTTTGATATCTCCAGTTTGAATTAATAGAACACTTGACATCTCGATAAGTACATAGGCTTATCGAGATCTCTAGAATTCTATATTGAGTTTGACTTGTAGAGGTCTTCAGCTTGTCGAGATCTCTAGTCTTCACATCTTCATTATGACTTATCGATAACTCTGAGTTCTCTAGTGAAGGAATGACTTGTCGATATCTTCAATCTTCAGTTCTTTAAATTGGCTTGTCGTTATCGTCTTGAGTTCTCGAGTAGCTTTCCTGACTTCTCCACTCCCGGTGGATATTGCTCATCCGTCGAGTAGATATATAGCTCATGCATCTAGTAGATATATAGATCATCCGTCAAGTAGATATTGCTCATCCGTCGAGTAGATATTGCTCATCCATCGAGTAGATATTGCTTCTCCGTCGGTACTCTCTGGAGTTCTCGAATGACTTCTCTATAACATTAAATCTATGACTTGTAGAGATCTTGACTTAGAATATTTTTCCCCAAACAGATTTATTCAACTCCAAACTTCTTCAAAATTCTTCCGAGGCCTAATCTTCTTGATCTTCTTCCAGATAGAATCCTTAGGCTTGATACTATTTTGGGAAAAAGACTCCAGTCGGCTCCTTTACATTTTTACAGACTTTAAGTGTTATAAGTACAAAATACAAATTTAGATAACAATACAACTTACTTAGGGTTGACCCCAAGCTTAACTGATTACTGAAAATAACTGTTCATTAATCTTTTACTCAGATCAGATGTCCATTTGATTTGCTTCATACTATGATCTGAGATGTTAATGACATTGTTAGTTCCAGTAATCTTTGATATCATCTACTATATATTACAAAGTTGTTCAAAAATCGTTTGATCAAATCAAGCTGAGTCTCTAGACCATTCTTGAAACCCAAAATATCAAGGTACATATGCCTATCACCTTTAGAACATGTGGTCCAACCGGATATGATTCTTCCATTAATGCAAAATATGGTGCCTTATTATTGTCAAATCTTTCTGACGAGCCTATCCTTCAAACATCTTTTAATGGTGCTCAATCATATCATAAGCATCATTATGCTCTTGTTGCTTCTAAAGCTCAGCACTCAGAATTACAAGCATGAGACATGAAATATCAGTTGCATAATTAATTTGCTTTTGGTAAGCATTTTGTTCTGCATATATTTCATTCTCAGCTAGAAAAAATAAGGGAGGGGTTTGAGTGACATCCTTGAACCCGAGGACAATCCTCAAGTTCCCTTATCAATCGAGGAAATTATTTCATATCAGCTTGTCCTTCTCAAGGACTATTACATAGAGAAGTTATCTGTGTTATTTGTCATTTGATATATACAATATTAAAGTGCATAAAATGACTTAGTCTACAGATGATCATTAAATTATGTTCAAGTGATTATTCATATATATATATTCACAATATATATCTCCCACTATTTTTTTATCAAATCAATAGCCCTAACTATTAATTCGGAAAAAATATCTTCTATATCCTTTCTAGTGAGCCAAGATCCATATTTCACCACATGTTAGGTCAGCTTTGGCTTTTCTCCTAAAATATGATTATTTAGGTAGATAACATTTGTCAATTATATCAACTATATAACTCTTGGATAGCTTGGTGGAACAACATTTGTTCATATTTATCTAATAAATCTCGCCAAACTCTATGCCTCTAAGTTCACAATCCTATTGTGATAACTTAGTTAAGTCAAACCCAATAGTCAAAAAGTATCAATATACTTCAACACATCTCCCATGATAGATAGGAGTACTTCGCTTTGGCGAACCCACTCCTGGTCGATCTAGGGGTTAACGCATTGTACTCATTGGAAGGCATCTGATCAACTTAATATTAACTTCAGGGTTTTGTTAATTTTAAAATGATCATTATCCCATCATAAAGAGATTCCCAATTTTTCCTTGAATAAAATACTTCAAATCAATATTCGTCAATGGTTTGATTTCCAGGTAGTGAGGGAGTCACAACGGTTTCACTTAAAACCCACAACCTTACAAGTTCAATGAACTCGCTTTTGACAAAATTGCCCCATGTCAGAAATAAAGCAAATTTGTATTTTATTCCGTATTTCATAAACACGAGAATCTCATAATCGTTTGTTCATTTTAAAATCTTGAATCGTTACAGATTTTATCTTGTTTAGCAAGCATGACATGGGTGTCGTATCTAATACATACATCCTTAATCTAATCAAGCATGCATCTTTATAAACTAATCTACACATACATTTATCATATGCACATATATATGTAAAGTGCAATAAATAAATATCGTTGGTTATGACTTCATCCGATGTGATCTTTATCAAGCTAATGACAAAGATCTAGGTCAATCTAAGGTGGAAAATAAATACAGGCTAACTATTGTATGTCTTCTTTCTTGTATTGCTTTCTTGGATGGCCTCCGTGTGGGATTACCCTTGATTTTCAAATCTTCATGTATTCATGTACATTATAAGAATGAAATATGAAAATTAATCTAATGAACTTACAAGAACTCGAGTTACATTCAAGATTTAATAATTACAAGATTAAACGACATACAAGCCGTATTTGAAAAACCTAAACCATTAACCTAATGTCATAAGCCATAACCATCCACCATGCTCAATTAACACAAAATAACATATTAAAACACATAATCTGATCTTAACATATCATACCCATCATGATCTAATCATAAAAACCAAATATTGAAAAAATCAGAAAATTCGAAATTAAATCTGATAACGTTAAATCGCAGATTACAGGGTCTAAACGACGTCAAACGCCTTACAGATCAGTCGCTGATAGCTTAAGCTATCAGTTACGTTCAGACGCTTGATTCCATATGAAATAGCATATTCGTTAGCCAAAATCGGACACCAAACACAGATTTCAGCAAATCCGCTGCATCCGATTCAGAATCGTATCAAATACGATTCTTATAAACACAAAACATGTATATATCAGTATATATACAGATTATATAATTATCATATGATTATACAACTCTCATGAATATCATATATTCAAAATATATATATACATACACATATATAAATATAACATATAAAACATACAAAATCGCATATATAACAGTTATGGAATATTGTATACATGTTATCATCATAAACCAGTAAACACATAAACGAATTAAACACTTTTCGCAAGTAGCTCTGATGTCATTGTTGGGTTTTGAGCACATAAACGCAACGAAAACAATAATTAAAAATATAAAAACTCAGAATTTTCGAAACCCACCGCAGGATCCATGCGAAAAATATATATTTAATTCGTAGATCAGATTGTTTACCTTAAGAAGCTTTACCAATTGGTTGACTAATGGAGATCCAAAGCTTGTTCAATCACCACGCATCCCGCTCTCACCATCTACGCTCTATCGGTATCCACACAAATGCTTGAACTCAATGATTGAATGTGTACTAGCACAAACTCGTTTCTTCTTGCTCTCTCCATCTTCTCCCTTGGTGGCTAGGGTTTTTAGTAAAAGTCTTTTACACACACAAAAATCAGCCACACAAGAGATATTATATAGATAGTAGAAAAATGAATTATAACTCTTAACTAATTAGGAGTTATTATTAATTCGAAATTTCTATTTGTAATATAATTAAGTCTCACTTAATTATTTAACAAATAAATTTCATAATTAATATTAGTAAATACGAATATCAATATTTATCTAATTAATTAAGTCATACTAAATTAATATTATAAATAATTCAAATTACTTTAATATAATTTAAATCTAATTTAAATTAAATAATCCTTCAAGCATTCTTAGTGTGTGATCCTATAGGTTATTATTACGTTGGCAATGAAGTTTAAATCTAATTTAAATTTGTAAACAATGAGCGGCATCTAGTTATACATCATTGCTACCGGAGTAATAATAATTGAATCGGTGATCGATTAAACCTTTTGTGAATAATGTACAATGTAATATAATACCTTTAACCAAATATTATAGATTAAACTAGATGCATGTTATGTGTCATCCTCATCATAGTTTAATCCTGGTTTCCTTGATCAATGAATAGACTATCATATCAAATTAACATTTGAGCGTGGTCACGCATTTCATAGTCTAGCTCACACAAGAGGCCAATAATATCACTCCTAAAATAAGAGGGTTAAATCCCATCTAAATCATTCATATTTCTTATACGATTCATAATATACCCAATGTCCACTTTTATCATTACCCGGTCAAGGAAAACTTTTAATGGAAACAATGTATATTAATTCTCGTATAGAAATATAATGATTTCAGGTCTATGGACCATTACATCATTATCAGTGTGTGAATTACTTATGACACAACAGACATGTAAAATTTCACATCGGGTCTGTCCAGCACCATGTACATATACATATGTCCGTGTCTTTGGCTTTAGTATCACTATACCTATGATCAATGAGATGTGATCATCAGTCAACAAACACACTAGTCTTAATGCATTATTATTGTCCCTTATTAATAATACTCGACTAGGGACCTTTAGGAATATTGATACTATTCTCATAATCTCATTTCAAAGTCACGCACTTAGAGATATAGAATTGCATATCATATTCCAAGGATATTTATTAATCTAACATTTATATCGCAGTAAATTAAGAATTATAAATTATAAAGGGAATAATCGATAGAACATAAACATTAATAATCCTAATGTCTTAAACTAAAACATCATAGTGTTGTCTCTAGGGTACAAATACTGTTGTGCATATGTTGTGTACTTGATGATTACACAAACAAAAAACCTAAGTAGATTTTACTTAGTGAAATAATTTAGCACTCGGCGGATAAGGATTATAGTCACGACGGATAAACCATTATAGTCCCGACGGATGATGACTTATTATCCATCAAGTGAGTAGCTTATGTAATAATGAGTCTGTAGCACATTTCTGTATACACCTTTATATAGATTCTGTAGTAGCATATAAGTCATGTTGACTTTAACTAGATATGCATAATAGGTTGATTAATTGTACATAGATGATGTCTTGTAATTCTGCATAAATGAATTGAAGTCAAGTGCCAAAATAGCTACCGACGGGTGATTAACAAAGCCATCGACGGATGATCAAATAGCTATCAACGGATGTTTAATATAGCAGTCGACGGATGATCAATGAAGCCATCAATGGATGATCATAAAGTCGATGGATGATCGTGTACTCAACGGATAAAGAATTTAAATATCAGTTGACAGTGACAACTGGTCACATGCATCGAAGTGTATACAAATGGAATGAGGAAGCCTATTAACTAGGTAATAGAGAACAAAGTAGCAAAGCATTAGACCCGATAGTTTTTACAATGATCCTGTCTTTTGACTTTGTAATCTTGGTAATATATAAACCAAGAAGTAGCAAATAGAAACCAAGATCTGAGATACAAAAAGTGAGAAACATTTGTAAGAAGAATTATTAGCATTTCTCTGTATTCTCAGTAGTTCATATTTGTAAGCAGCTGTGAGTATTCTTGCACACAGAGTTCTCTCGATATAATATATATCTCTGGTGGAATTGTTTAAATCCACCAGAAAGTTTTTAAAGACTCTTGTTTTTAATTACTTGCATTTTAATTCACTTAAGTTTTATTCCTCATTGTTCTAATCAATACACTTATATTTATATTCGAGCTTGAACATTTTTATTTTAAGAAAAAGGTTCAAGAATTCCATTCAACCCCCCCCCCTCTGTAATTCTTGTTATATTGTTAAGGGACTAACAATTGGTATCAGAGCAAGCTCTTAACTTATAAGGAGTTTAAAGATCAAAACAATTCATTAAAATGAACAAGAAGGATGTTGGAGTCAAGATTCCTTTTCTAGATAAAGATAATTACCATCATTGGAAGGTAAAGAAGCATCTTCATATGCTTTCTCAAGATGAGGCCTATGTGGACTGCATAGAAAGAGGCCCTCATGTTCCAATGAGAGATGCAACAGGAAACGAGCCATCAGTCCCCAAGCCAAGGCATGAATGGTTTGACCCTGACATTGAACAAGTCAGGAAGGATAAAAAGGCCATGAATATTCTGTTTAATGGAGTTGATGCAGACATGTTTGACAACATTATCAACTACAAAACTGTCAAGGAAGTTTGGGATACTATACAGATAATCTGTGATGGCACTGAGCAAGTTAAATAAAATAAGATGCAGCTCTTGATTCAACAATATGAGCATTTTCATAATGAGGAAAGTGAGTCACTCACTGACATTTTTAGTAGCTTTCAAAAACTACTAAATGCTCTCAAATTGCATGGAAGGGTCTATCAGACTAAAGACTCTAATCTGAAATTCCTTAGATCTCTTCCAAAGGAATGGAAACCAATGACAGTCTCATTAAGAAACTCACAAGATTATAAGGAGTTTACTTTGGAGAGACTGTATGGCATCCTAAAAACCTATGAGCTTGAAATAGAGGAGGATGAAAGGATGGAGAGAGGAAAGAAGAAAGGAGGATCCATTGCACTAGTTGCTGAGTTGGAAAAGGAGAAGGAAGTGAAGATGGAAGCTGTTGAATCAACTTCAAAGGTCTATGAGAACAAAAGTGAAGATTCATTGAGCCAAGATGACATGGAGGACATTGATGAGCACCTAGCATTTCTTTCTAGGAGATTTTCCAAACTCAAGTTCAAGAAGAACTTTGGAGCAGCCAAGCCAAATAAAAACATGGTGGATAAGTCAAAATTCAAATGTTTCAAATGTGGCTTGGCAGGGCATTTTGCCAGTGAGTGTAGGAAGTCAGATTCCAGTAAGAAAAGGTTTGAGTCTGTGGATTATAAGAAAAAATATTTTGATCTACTCAAGCAAAAGGAAATGGCTTTTATTACACAAGAAAATGACTGGGCAACAGATGGTCTGGATGAAGATGAAGATGTCAGCTATGTCAATCTAGCCCTAATGGCCAAGTCTGATGAAACAGAGACAAGTTCCTCAAGCAATCAGGTAATTACTACAAACCTTGCACATTTATCTAAAGCTGAGTGTAATGATGCCATTAATGACATGTCTACAGAGTTATATCATTTGCGTGTTACACTTAAGTCTCTTACTAAAGAAAATGCTAAAATCAAAGAAAATAATTTGTTTTTAAGTGAGAGGAATAATGTGCTTGAGTCTCAGTTTATTGATTTTGAGAAATTAAGAATTGAGTGTAAGATTGCTAAGGAGGAATTAACCGTGTCCTTGAAAAAGGAAGAAATTTTAAAGAAGCAGCTCGAGCGTGAACAAGAAGTGATTAAAGCATGGAAAACATCCAGGGATGTCCATGCTCAAATCACCAAAGTTCAAGGAATCGAGTCTTTCTGTGATGAAGCCTGGAAAAAGAACAAAGAGAAACTAGAACCTAATTTAGTAGATGGTCTGCTAACAGATGTAGACTCGACGGATGATGAGGACTATCCGTCGGATAACAAAAAGTGTTATCCGTCGAATGATGAAAATCCTCATCCGTCGGCTGTGAGCAAGCCCATTAGCAAAGCCAAACTAGTTAAGCTGAATGAGAAGTATAGGTCTGTTTCCAAGAATTTTGTTTTAGGAGAGTCAAGTCAAGTTAAGAAAGGGAAAAAGGCTAATGTTGGTCACATGACTGTCAAACAGTTAAGTGACAGACTTGAAAAGATTGAGGTAAAAACAGAGACTAAAATGAAAAACAATAGGAATGGTAAAGTAGGGATTAACAAACACAATAACTACACACCTGATAAATATGCTCCCAGAAAAATCTGTGTCAAGTGTGGTAGTGTAAATCATCTGTCTGTTAATTGCAAATCTGCCATGCCTACTTCCATATTTGTACAGCCTCAATTTCCTAACATGAATGCCATGCCTCCCATGCCTGTTAATGCTATGTCTACACAGAACATTAATGCACAGTTTGCTAATATGCCATTTGCACCTAATCCTTATTATGCTGCATACAGTATGCCACAAATGCCATTTAGCATGCCTTACTGGAATAACATGTTTACCCACAGCATGCCATTTCCTGTTAGTCATAGTATGCATGATAATTCTGTTGCAATGAATGGTTTCAAAGGCCCAACTCAAATGACTAAGAATGAATCTGAAATTCCTAAGTCAAATGAAATAAGGCCTAATAAACAGAAAAAGAAAGCTAACAAGGCAGGACCCAAGGAAACTTGGGTACCAAAATCAACTTGATTTGATTTTGATGTGTGCAGGGAAACAGAAAGAATCTTTGGTACTTGGATAGTGGTTGTTCAAGACACATGACTGGTGATTCTACCCTGCTCACAGAGTTCAAGGAGAGAGCTGGCCCAAGTATTACTTTTGGAGATGACAACAAGGGTTATACTATGGTATATGGCTTGATTTCAAAGGACAATGTCATCATTGAGGAGGTTGCCTTAGTGGATGGTCTCAAACACAATCTGTTGAGTATCAGCCAGCTTTGTGACAAAGGCAATTCAGTAACCTTCAACTCAGAAGCCTGTGTTGTGACTAATAAAAGAAGCAACAAAGTGGTTCTCACTGGTGTGAGAAATGGAAATGTGTACCTAGCTGATTTCAACCCATCTAATGCAGAATCTGTAACTTTTCTTCTCAGTAAAGCAAGTCAAGATGAAAGTTGGCTATGGCACAAGAAGCTATCCCATTTAAACTTCAAGACCATGAATGAGCTGGTAAAGAAAGAACTAGTAAGAGGCATTCCTCTAGTGGAGTTTTCAAAGGATGGACTGTGTGATGCCTGCCAAAAAGGGAAGCAGATTAAAGCATCATTCAGGAAGAAACTTGATTCAACAATTGAAGAGCCTTTGCAACTGCTTCACATGGATTTGTTTGGACCAGTCAATGTATTGTCCATCTCAAGGAAAATATTTTGCCTAGTAATTGTAGATGATTTCTCAAAGTTCTCTTGGACATATTTCCTAAAGTCTAAAGATGAGGCTAGTGAAATCATCATCAATCACATAAGGAAAGTCAATAATCATCCTGATTTCAAGGTTAGAAGAATCAGGAGTGACAATGGAACTGAGTTCAAGAATTCAGTCATGAGAGCATTTTGTGAGGAAAATAGGATTCTGCATGAGTTTTCAGCAGCAAGGGCTTCATAACAGAATGGAGTAGTGGAAAGGAAGAACAGATCACTTATTGAAGCTGCAAGGACAATACTTGAAGAATCTAAACTGCCTACATATTTCTGGGTTGAAGCTGTAAATACTGCATGCTACACTTAGAATATTTCTCTGGTTAATCAAGCAAGATGCATGACTCCCTATCAATTGTTCAAGAACAAGAAGCCAACTCTAAACTTTCTTCATGTCTTTGGCTGCAAATGCTATATTCTGAGAAATCAAACTGATCAAAATGGGAAGTTTGATGCTAAAGCAGATGAAGGAATTTTTGTTGGATATGTTGTTGGTAAAGCATATAGAGTCTACAATCTCATATCCAACATTGTTGTTGAATCAATACATGTTGTGTTTGATGATAAAAAGATTAAAGGACTGAAAGATGGAGATTACCATGAGAGCCTCAAATTTGACAATATGGAGATGGTTAGTGATGACAGTGATGATGAAAGTGATCAAGAGAATGTATCTAAGGATAATGCAGATAAATCTACCACCAATGAAGCACAAAACTCAACATCTGTCGAGTTGCATAATGCTTCATTCGTCGGAAGGCAATCTGCGTTATCCGTTAGGAGACAACCTACTTCATCCGTCAATACTCAAAATTCACCATCCATCGGGTTATCAAAAGGAGCAGGGAGTCAAGACAGATCACCTATAGAAAGTTCTCCTTTCTCAAATCAAAGATCCACAAACTCAGTAGGAGTTTCAAATAGTTAAAACTCAATCACACATCAAGACAACAATGAGGTCTCTTCATCTAGAGCTAATCTACCTCAACAAAGGAAATGGATAAAAGATCATCCCTTTGAGCTCATCATTGGTGATGTTTCTTCTAGAGTTCAAACAAGAAGAACAACTCAGGAAGAATGTCTATACAGCAGCTTTCTTTCCAAGGAAGAACCAAAGAAGGTAGAAGAAGCTTTGTTGGATCCTGATTGGATATTAACTATGCAGGAGGAGCTAAACCAATTTGAAAGAAAGCTGCTGTATAGAAGAAGCTTTGTTGGATCCTGATTGGATATTAGCTATGCAGGAGGAGCTAAACCAATTTGAAAGGAATAATGTGTGGAAGCTGGTACCCAAGCCTAAAGGAAAGAATCCAATAGACACCAAGTGGGTATTTAGAAATAAGATGGATGAAAATGGCATATTTGTCATGAACAAAGCTAGATTGGTTGCTAAATGCTATTTTCAACAAGAAGGAATAAATTTTGATGAAACATTTACTCCTGTTGCAAGACTTGAAGCCATCAGAATCTTTTTAGCCTATGCAGCCCATGCCAATTTCAAGGTCTATCAAATGGATGTCAAAAGTGCCTTTCTGAATGGAGATTTGGAAAAAGAAGTATATGTCAGTCAACCTCCTAATTTTGAAGATCCAAATTTTCCAGAACATGTCTATTATCTTTTGAAAGCACTTTATGGACCGAAGCAAGCACTTAGAGCCTGGTATGACACTTTATCAAAGTTCCTTTTGGAAAATCACTTCACAAGAGGTACTGTAGATAAAACTTTATTTTTTAGGAATGTTAATGGCTCTAGTATACTTGTTCAAATTTATGTAGATGATATTATTTTTGGCTCTACAGATGAGAAACTTTGCAAAATTTTTACCAAATTGATGCAAAGTAAGTATGAAATGAGTATGATGGGAGAACTAACTTACTTTTTTGGTTTACAAGTTAAGCAAGTTAGTGATGGAATATTCATTAGTCAAACTAAATATGTTTTTGATCTTTTAAAGAAGTTTGATCTAATGGATTGTACATCTGCAAAAACTCCCATGGTCACAACAACTAAGCTTGAATTAAACACTACTGAAAATTCTGTGGATATTTTAAGTTATAGAAGCATGGTTGGCTCACTTCTGTACTTAACAGCTAGTAGGCCAGATATAATGTTTGCTACTTGTTTATGTGCTAGATTTCAGGCTGATCCTAGAGAATCTCACTTAATAGCTATTAAGAGAATTTTCAGATATCTCAAGGGAACACCAAACCTTGGCATTTGGTACCCTAGAGATTCTGGTTTTGATCTAACTGGTTATTCAGATGCTGATTATGCAGGTTGTAGAATTGATAGAAAGAGTACAACAGGAACTTGTCAATTTCTAGGAAACAAGCTTGTGTCCTGGTTCAGTAAAAAGCAAAATTCAGTTTCTACTTCTACAGCTGAAGCTGAATATATTGCTGCTGGCAGTTGCTGTGCACAGATTTTATGGATGAGAAATCAATTGCTGGACTATGGTTTGCAAGTTGAGAGGATTCCAATTTTCTGTGATAATACAAGTGCAATTGCCATCACTGAAAATCCAATGCAACATTCAAGGACAAAGCACATAGATATCAAGTACCATTTTATAAGGGAACATGTAATGAATGGTACTGTGGAGCTTCATTTTGTTCCAAGTGAGAAGCAACTTACATATATCTTTACCAAGCCACTGGATGAATCCACTTTTTCAAGGTTGGTAAGTGAGTTAGGTATGCTTAATTACTCTTAAATCTATCTGAGTTATTTTGCAAGTTGATATGTAGCCAGAAATTTAATTGATTTTTCAGTCCTGGATGAAATTTTGGCTAAGTCAAAATTTACATCTCGACGGATGACCCTTATCCATCGAGTTTGGTCATCCGTCGACACACAATTTGCTAATGAAAATCAATTACTTTTCTGGAATATTTTATGTCTCGACGGATAACAGTTTATCCTCATTAGTCGAATTGTCTTAATCTCAGCCGTTAATTCCCTGTACATTATCCATCGAGTATACTTACAGTTTGTAAGCATTACACGACGGATAATGGGTGGAATTTTTACAGTTTACTTTTAAACGGCTATTTTAGGCAATTTCTATTGGTTAATTTTACTTTATTATTTTTATCAGTTATTTTTGAGATAGTATAAAAGCTTATTTCATTGCAATTGTTTTCTTTTATCATTCTCAAATTCAACTGCTCTAATTTCATTCTCTCTCAAGCACTTACTCTCTTTCTCTTCAAGCTTTTATTCTCTAAACAATGGCACCTGTTGTAAAGATTATGTCTCAAACTGGGTTCATTTATGAGAAGAACAATTTCACTGTATTAGTTAACAAGGGTATTCAGCAATCAGATGACTATCACAAGATGATGGACTTTGTGAAGAATTGCAAGCTCAATTATGCCATGCTGGAATCACCCACAATCTTCTGTGAAGTTGTTGAAGAGATGTGGACCACTGCTACCTACAACTCTACTGATAAGACCATCACTCTAACCATCAAAGGTAAAGAATTCTGTATCAATAGTGATGTGATAAAAGCATGTTTCAAAATTCCTGATAACAATGTAACTTCACCACACAATGACACTGATATCATAAATATGCTTAATTCCATGCACTATGCACTTCCTACTTCTAAACTGAGTGATATTAGGAGAATGGGTCTTAGGAAGGAGTGGAGTTTCTTGTGTGATATAGTTACAAAAGTTTTCTCAGGAAAGATCAGTAATTTTGATTTAGTGAATATTTCCATGCTCAACATGCTATATATGCTAGTTACAGATAAATTTTATAATTTCAGTGACCTTGTCTTGTTTGAGTTAGGCTTTAAATTAGGTGAGTTAGCTAAAAGAGGTAAGAATGTGCATTATGCTAGATTTCTTATATTATTGGCTAACCACCTATGTGAAGAGATTGTGCTTGAGAACCCTAACAACAAACTGGATTGTTGGGTTCAAGAGAGAAGGCTCATTGCAAATTTGAACAAGGCCAATCATCACAAGGATGTTCCAATGTTCTACTTTCCTGTAATGCAGGAATCTCAGGTAAGTGAGGTAAGTTCATCCATCCCTACAACTATTCCAACCTCCACAATTTCTTTGAATTCAGGAATAGCTATGGCAACTGTGCCAATGACCAAACAGTTGCCTACCAAAGCTACCAAACCTACAACTATTTCCAAATCCAAATCAAAGAAAACCCCTTCTGGTATCTCTCAAAAGATGCCAGTTGAAAAATCTACAAAAGCCAAAGAGGGGAGTGTGAAGGAGGGTAAGTTAGGTGAGGGAAGGGGTGAACATCAAAGAAACCCCAAGAATAAGGTTGGAGAGTTGAGTGAATCACATCCTAGCCACACTGCAGTTTCCCAACAAACTGCAGTGCTTAAAAATGATAAAAGCTCACTTCTAGCTGTATCCTCCCAAAAGGATGTAGTTATTGAACAAAGCTCTCAACCAAGAGCACAGGCCAAGAGGGTTAGGGACACAAGCTCACCCCAAACCTATACAAGAAAGAAGAAATCTAAACCTCTGGGGATGCACAGTATACACACATAGTGCAAACTGGTGCTAAAGACACAGTCACTGCACCTTCTCAAGTTCAGTTTGATGTAGCTCCAATAAATGTGGAGTCACAACCAAAATCTCTAGTTATAGAAGCACCTCAAACACCATACTCACCAACAAATTTTCTGGATGTGGATATGATAAACACATCAATTCCTGATTCCCCTTCTTTAACTCTGTTGGGGAAGCCAAAATCCAGTGCAAGTGAGCATCATCTTTTAGATGATTTGTTGGCTCACTTGCCAATTCTTTCAGAAACTGTTGTGTCATCTGTGCCTAAAATTTCTTCAATCAACACAGAGTCAACAATAGTTTCTCTTCCCACCTCATTCATTTCTACTCTCTCGACGGATATTGCTCATCCGTCGAGTAGTGATTGTATCCCGACGGATAAGCGTAACAACAGTTATCCGTCGGATATCAAAACCACTCACTCGATGGATATCACTCATACGTCGAGTATCTCTGCACAACCTCAAACTTTAATTATTTCAAGTTCAGAAGATTTAGTGGTTGTACAGTCACTCCTAGGATTGAGAGAGCAGAGTGTCTTGAGTGAGTGGCTGGGTTGCTCCCAGGCAAAAGGAGAGAAAATGAGTAAAAATCTGCAATCCATTTCTTCAGGATTGGCAAAAGGGAGTGAGAGGAGTCCCACCTTAGTAGGTGAAGGTAAGGGTGTGAGGGTGGGGAGCCAAGGTGAGACTGATAAGTGGCATTTTATACCACTTAGAACGTCTTAAAATGGCTTAAATTGGTGTCTTGAAATCAAGTATTTTGTGTATTTGATGCGTTTTTCTAGTGTTTATGCATTTCAGGGTATTAGTTGCATTTCGGAGGAGGAATCATCAAGAATAAGCCTTGGCATGTGTTCACCATTGCGAGAGGAAAAGAACGGGCAGATTACGGCGAAGAAACGGAGCAAACCTGGATTTTTTCCAGTAGGGTCCTGCGCGCCCGCGCAGCAATGCTGAGCGGCCGCGCAGCAGCCTTGCGCGCCCGCGCAGAAATGCTGAGCGGCCGCGCAGGGTCGGGGAAAAGGATAAATTATTTTAGACTTCTACTTCTGTTTGGCTTCCAACTTCTATGTAATCTGAGTTTTATGGGACTATTATATAAGTAGATTTGAGACATTTTCACAGAAAAAAGAAAAAAGGAGATTATGTTTTAGATTGTGTTTTGCGCAAGAAGCGAAGGAGATAAGGAAGAAGACCGATTTAGCACACCGCAACGAAGAGGAAGCATATATTCTTGTGATTCTTGTTTCGTTGTAGCGTTGGATGCTAGTTTTCTTGCTTTGACTTATTTACTCTTGTGACGTACTCTGTTTTAATATAATTAGTTTAGTTATTATTTTCTTGTGTTGTTTATCATGATTTCATATGAACCCATGATGGCGATAAGTTCTATTATGGGCTAATCGTGATCATGGGGTTATAACGGATTTATTATGGAATTCTTTAGTTAATTGTTTAATACTTTAGTGTGTGATGATTGCATGATATCTAGTATTGGTTGTGCGTATTCGTCTTATGTGTGTCGCAAACATATAAGATAGGGTGTTAATCTCTTGTGAAGCGATGGTGGATCTTGAGATTTAGAACTTGCCATGCTAGCATAGGTTCATGTACGTTGTGCATGATTAGTGGGTAACTCTAACAGTTTTATTTGCCCTATGTAATCAAAAGGAATAACTTGTGCTTAAATCGTTGTGTTGTCAATTTCTGTAGACATATAGGAACTCAACACAATTGATGACTATTCAACTTCTATCTTAATTGTGGATGTTTGGTAGAATGATATTAGTACAATGAAAGTTGGCTTTTATCAGTTCCGTGTTATTCGATTAATATCATCACTGTCACATGCTAAAGGTAATAACAATGGCTATAGAAGGAAGTAATAATGAAGTTGTGATCTCATGAGTGTTTTATTATTGATAAATTGAAGTGTTAGTTAAGTGGTTAATTAAGTAGTTAATTATAATTAATATTTAATCAACAATTTTAAGTGTTATCTTAACATTGAGAAGTAATCATACATTGGTGAGTGAGTTTAATTAGACAATAACTTAGTCTGAGTCTCTGAGGGAACGAACTAGAAAGTATTCTATATTACTTGCGAACGCGTATACTTGCGTGAATATTAGTGCATGTTTTCGCCCTAACAAGTTTTTGGCGCCGCTGCCGGGGACTCGGCGTATTTGTTTAGTTTATGTACTTACCATCATTGGTCATTAGGACTCAGTGATTAGGACGTAGTAGTTAATTACTCTTTTCGGTTGTGTTTCAGGTACTTTAGCAAGCGTTTATGCAAACTCGTTCTCGTGCTCGCAAGAGGACCTTAGATACAGCTGAGGAGAAAGATGAAGTTCTTGATACTCCGGAGAAGTTAGATTTTGAGGATTCGGATTCAGGTTCTGAGCAGAAAGAACCAGTAAACATGGGAGATCGTATTGTTCAAGCTGATCCAGCTCTTATGGATTTTTCTCGGCCTAAAATTGATGACATTCAGTCAAGCATCCTTCATCCGGCTATTCAAGCTAACACCTTTGAAATCAAGCCGGGCACTATTCAGATGGTGCAGAATTCTGTTTCTTTTGGAGGAGCGGCAACTGAAGACCCCAACATGCACATAAGGAATTTTGTCGAGATCTGCAGCACTTTTAAGTATAATGGCGTGACTGATGAGGCTATCAAGTTGAGGCTTTTCCCATTCTCACTGAGGGATAAGGCTAAAGACTGGTTACATTCTGAACCAGCTGGGTCCATCACTACGTGGCAAGATCATGCGCAAAAGTTTCTGGTGAAATTTTATCCAATGGCAAAGACTGCTGCTATGAGGAGTGCTCTTACTCAGTTTGCGCAGCAACCTACAGAATCTATGTGCGAGGCTTGGGAACGCTACAAGGAAATGTTGAGAAAATGTCCA
Organism: Apium graveolens; assembly: GCF_009905375.1. Lineage (NCBI taxonomy): Eukaryota > Viridiplantae > Streptophyta > Magnoliopsida > Apiales > Apiaceae > Apium > Apium graveolens. The sequence continues at coordinate 126,878,487 of NC_133650.1, read as the reverse complement.
CATCATGGAATGCCGGATTGGATGGTAATCACTGGTTTTTATAATGGTTTGGGGGCCCAATCTCGGCCCATGCTCGATGCAGCAGCTGGAGGAGCCTTATGGGCTAAAAGCTATACTGAGGCGTATAATCTTATAGAGACAATGGCTGCAAACGAGCATCAAAACCCAACTCAGAGGATGACGTCAGGCAAGGTCGCAGGTATTCTGGAAGTTGATGCAGCCACCGCTATTGCAGCCCAGCTCCAAGCGCTATCAATGAAGGTTGATTCTTTGGCTACGTATGGAGTTAATCAAATAGCTATGGTTTGTGAGCTTTGTGCAGGTTCTCATGCTACGGATCAGTGTTCTCTTGTCAACGAATCTGTTCAGTATGTGAATAATTATCAGCGACAACAGCAGCCTGTGCCAGCAACCTATCATCCTAACAACAGAAATCATCCAAATTTCAGCTGGGGAAATAATCAGAATGCTATTCAGCCACCATATCAGCAAGGAGTGAGTAAACAGTTTAACCCACCTGGATTCCAGCAACCACAGCAGTATGCTACAAGGCAATCATATCCTCAACAGGGAAGTGCAGCTGCACCTACTAGTGCTGATTTTGAGGAACTTAAGCTGTTGTGCAAGAGTCAGGCGGTTTCTATCAAGACCTTGGAAAATCAAATCGGTCAATTAGCCAATGCAGTGCTCAATCGTCAACCTGGCACTCTTCCCAGTGACACGGAAGTACCAGGCAGGAAGGAAGCTAAAGAGCAAGTCAAGGCTATTACCTTAAGGTCTGGAAAAGTAGCTGATGCTGAAAAGGCAAAAGAAGTCGAAGCTGAAGTTAGAGATGAAGAATCTAAGCAAAAGGAGAAAGTGGCAGAACCAAAGAAGACTACTGTTGAACACACTCTGCCTGAGGCTAATACAGGGGAGAAACAGCTCTATCCTCCACCACCTTTTCCTAAGAGATTGCAGCAACAAAAGCTGGATAGACAGTTCGGGAAGTTTCTGGAGGTGTTCAAGAAACTTCACATCAATATACCTTTCGCTGAGGCTCTGGAACAAATGCCTAGTTATGCGAAGTTTATGAAGACTATTCTTTCAAGGAAGGTGAAACTGGATGACCTTGAAACTGTTGCTCTCACGGAAGAATGCAGCGCTGTTCTGCAGCAAAAGTTACCACTAAAACTGAAAGATCCAGGAAGCTTCACCATTCCTTGCACCATTGGCAATCTAACTTTTGACAAGTGCCTTTGTGATTTGGGAGCAAGCATTAATCTGATGCCCTTGTCGATCTTTAAAAAGCTGGATCTGCCTGATCCAAAACCCACATACATGTCGCTACAATTGGCGGACCGTTCCATTACTTACCCAAGGGGCATAGTTGAGGATGTGCTCGTCAAGGTGGATAAGCTCTTCTTTCCTGCAGATTTTGTTATTCTGGATTTTGAGGAAGATAAGAAGATTCCCATAATCTTGGGGAGGCCTTTCTTGGCTACTGGCCGTACCTTGATAGATGTGCAAAAAGGGGAACTTACTATGCGGGTCCAAGATCAGGATGTGACCTTCAACGTATTCAAGGCAATGAAATTCCCTACAGAAGATGAGGAGTGTTTAAAAGTGGATGTGATTGATTCCGCAGTTACTTCGGAACTCGATCACATGCTAATGTCTGATGCATTGGAAAAGGCCTTAGTGGGGGATTTTGACAGCGATGATGAAGATAGCAATGAGCAATTACAATATCTGAACGCTTCTCCATGGAAGCGAAAGCTCGACATACCATTTGAATCTCTTGGTACTTCTGACCTTAAGAATGCTGAAGGGAAGCTCAAACCATCAATAGAGGAAGCACCTACCTTGGAGCTCAAACCATTACCTGAACACTTGAGGTATGCTTTTTTAGGTGATTCATCTACGTTACTTGTTATTATTTCAGCTGACCTTTCAGGTAGTGAGGAAGACAAGCTCTTAAGGATTTTGAGAGAATTCAAATCGGCTATAGGATGGACCATAGCAGACATCAAGGGCATAAGTCCTTCATATTGTATGCATAAAATTCTGTTAGAGGAAGGTAGTAAGCCAACTGTGGAACAGCAGCGAAGACTGAACCCGATCATGAAGGAGGTGGTGAAGAAAGAAATTCTGAAATGGCTAGATGCAGGCATCATTTATCCTATTTCTGACAGCTCGTGGGTGAGCACCGTGCAATGTGTACCTAAGAAAGGAGGTATCACTGTGGTCGCAAATGAAAAGAATGAGCTCATCCCTACTCGAACAGTTACAGGATGGAGAGTATGCATGGATTATAGAAAATTGAACAAAGCCACAAGGAAGGATCACTTCCCTCTCCCATTCATTGATCAAATGCTTGACAGATTGGCGGGTACATGAGTATTTTTGTCTTCTGGATGGTTATTCCGGGTATAATCAGATTTGTATTGCACCAGAGGATCAGGAAAAGACTACCTTCACTTGTCCATTTGGCACATTTGCTTTTCGTAGAGTTTCGTTTGGGTTATGTGGCGCCCCGGCCACCTTTCAGAGATGTATGATGGCTATATTCTCTGACATGATTGGAAATAACGTCGAAGTGTTCATGGATGACTTCTCCGTCTTTGGACACTCATATGATGAATATTTGAATAATCTGCGCGCCGTACTCAAAGATGCGTGGACAACTAATTTGGTGCTTAATTGGGAGAAATGTCATTTTATGGTGCGTGAAGGCATTATCCTTGGGCATAAGGTCTCTAGCAAAGGTCTGGAGGTGGACAAGGCCAAGGTGGCAGTCATTGAAAATCTTCCCCCACCTAATTCGGTGAAAGGAATCCGTAGTTTTTCTCGGTCATGCGGGTTTTTATCGGTGATTCATCAAGGACTTTTCAAAGATATCTAAGCCGTTGTGCAATTTACTTGAGAAAGATGTGCCTTTCAAATTTGATGATGAATGTTTGGCAGCATTCGAGACTCTCAAGGAGATTTTGATCACGGCACCAGTTATTACAGCACCAGATTGGACAGAACCGTTTGAGATGATGTGTGATGCGAGTGACTATGCGGTAGGTGCAGTTCTGGGACAGCGCAAGAAAAATCTCTTCCATGTGGTCTACTATGCGAGTAAGACTTTAAATGGGGCCCAATTGAACTACACCACTACTGAGAAGGAGATTTTGGCTATAGTCTTTGGCTTTGAGAAATTTCGATCTTATCTGCTTGGTACGAAAGTAACAGTATTCACTGATCATGCAGCTATTCGCTATCTGGTTTCTAAGAAGGATTCGAAGCCGAGACTCATTCGTTGGGTGCTTTTACTTCAGGAATTTGAGTTAGAGATCAAAGATAGAAAAGGTACCGAGAATCAAGTAGCTGACCATCTCTCTAGGTTGGAGAAATCCCGATTCTACTTCACAAGATAGGACGTTAATCAATGAATCTTTTCCGGATGAGCAGTTGTTTGCAATTCAGGAGGAAGAACCATGGTTTGCAGATATTGTAAACTATCTTGTCAGCAATATAATGCCGCTTAATTTGACATCCGCTCAAAAGAAGAAGTTTCTGCATGAGGTGAAGTGGTATATGTGGGATGAACCATATTTGTTTAGACAGGGAGCTGATCAGATCATCAGGAGATGTATCCCGTTCTGTGAGACGGAGGGGATATTACGAGACTGCCATTCCACGGTTTATGGTGGACACTATGGAGGTGAGAAGACGGCAGCTCGTATTCTGCAAGCAGATTTTTTCTGGCCTACTTTGTTCAAGGATGCTCATCAGTTTGTTTTAAGGTGTGATCGTTGCCAAAGAGTGGGAAATTTGTCAAGGAAGGATGAGATGCCATTAAATGTGATGCTTGAAGTCGAGGTCTTTGATGTATGGGGAATCGATTTCATGGGGCCTTTTATCTCGTCTTGCAATAATCAGTACATCTTGCTGGCAGTCGATTATAGTCTCAAAATGGGTCGAAGTTAAAGCTTTACCGACAAATGATGCAAAGGCAGTGCTAAATTTTCTTCATAAGCAAATTTTCACAAGGTTTGGAACGCCTCGGGTAATCATAAGTGATGAAGGATCGCATTTTTGCAACCGTAAGTTCACTTCTATGATGCAGCATTATAATGTGAATCATCGAGTAGCTACTGCCTATCATCCGCAAACAAATGGTCAAGCGGAAGTGTCTAACAGAGAGATAAAGCGCATTCTAGAGAAGGTTGTTTGTTCGTCAAGGAAGGATTGATCTTTAAAGCTCGATGAAGCTGTTTGGGCTTACAGAACAGCATACAAAACTCCACTTGGGATGTCACCGTTTCAGTTGGTGTACGGTAAGGGATGTCATCTACCGGCGGAGCTTGAGCATAAGGCCTACTGGGCATTGAAGAAATTGAACCTGGATTTAGATGCAGCTGGTAAGAAAAGAATGCTTCAGCTTAATGAACTTGATGAATTTCGACTTCAAGCGTACGAGAATAACAAATGTATAAGGAAAAGGTGAAGAGGTGGCACGATAGGAAGCTACATCCTAAGTTATTTGTGCCAGGGCAACAAGTTCTGTTATTCAACTCTCGGCTCCGACTTTTTCCTGGGAAGTTGAAATCAAGGTGGTCTGGACCTTTTATTGTCAAAACTGTGTTTCCACATGGAGCGGTGGAAATTTTTTAGAATGATTCGGACCAAGCATTCAAGGTTAACGGTCAGCGGTTGAAGCACTACTATGGGGACATGGCAAACCGAGAGGTGGTTAGTGCCATTTTGTTGACTACTTGAGAAAGGTACGGAACGTCAAGCTAATGACGAAAAAGAAGCGCTGCGTGGGAGGCAACCCATGAATTGTTGTTACAGGAACCCTTAGAAGTTAATAACCTATCCAAAAACACAAAAAAAATCAGAAAATAGGGGCTGAAAAAAAAAAATTCCAGAGACCCTATGCGCGCCCGCGCAGCTATGCTGAGCGGCCCGCGCAGCTTGCTGCGCGCCCGCGCAGAAATGCTGAGCGGCCGCGCAGGGGTCGAGTTCCAGAAAATTTTTTGCAGTTCAGAAAAAAAAAAAAAAAACAAAAACACAAAAAACCCATCACATAACATAAACCCACGAATTCTTTTCCCATTACCCCATGATTTTATCCCTCAACCCCACTCCTAATCTAATTTAACCTACTCCACACCCTATATATACATACACCTATCCTACATATCTCCCACAAACTTCCTACACTTAAACCCTCTCATAAACATCAAAAATCAGTTCTTACACACTTTTATTCACAAATCAATGGCACCCAAGAGAGCACGCACTATTGACAGCAGAAGCACAGTTCCTATTGCTGATTCATCAAGGGGTACTGCTGCAAGGCCTCGGTTAACTGACAGAGCTGCGGAGGAGGAGTACACTAGGCTGTTGGGGAAGCCAATTCTGAAGGAGAGGGGGTTTTTACCATCAAGGAGGGATGGTGAGTTGTTGCCCATGATTGCAGAGAAGGGGTGGATAGCTTTTTGTGAGTCACCCGAAGCAGTACCGATGAGTGTTGTTCGCGAGTTCTACGCGAACGCGAAGGCTGAAAAGAATGGGTTTTCTGTAGTTCGTGGGCTGACGGTTGATTATCATCCTGCGGCGATTCGCCATGTGATTGGACAGCGAGAGAGGAAGCCCGAGGAGGAGAACTGGAATGAAAAGACTGCTGAGGATTTTGACTTGGATTTGATTTATACGACTCTCTGTCGACCGGGCACAGTTTGGAACTGCAGTCCAGCCAATAATGAGTATCGTCACTTTCCGGCGATCGCCATGAACAGGTATGCCCGTGCATGGAATGCATTTATATGTGCTAATATTTTGCCTTCTTCACATGCACACGAGGTCACAGTTGAGAGAGCACAGTTGTTGTGGGGAATTCTGAATGAGGAATACTATGTGGACCTTGGTGAGTTTATCTACCAAGGAATTCTGAAGTTTTTGAGGGGAGCAAAGCATATGAACATCCCTTATGCATCCACGGTTACGAAGCTATGCCGAGCAGTAGGAGTGAACTGGTCGGCTCATGAGCAGTTGCAGTTGCCAGCAGCTCCGATAGATTCTGGCACTCTAAATGGGATGCAGGAGTGGACCGGTGGTGAGCCTGAGGAACATGGGCTGGGTTATCATCTTCCAGGAGGGCGTCCAGCACGAGGTGCTACTATGGCTAGGCCAGGGCGTGGTGAGGCTGGTTCTTCGAGAGCTCAGGAGGGTGCTGGGATGGGTGATGCCCAGTATAGGAGGCTTTCACGGCGGATGGATGCCATGTATGAGACGCAGAGCAGGTTTGCTCAGAAGCTCACTCTTGCATTAGGGACTGCTTTTCGAGGCCTTGGAGCTGATATCCAGTGGCCAGTTTTTGGTGAGGACTCTGCATACCGCCGCCTGATACTCCACCCACTGAGGGTGATGATGATGATGACTCCGAGTAGGTATACCCCTGTGTTCCTTTCTACTACCTTCACTGGGGACAGTGAAGATTTTAAGTTTGGGGGTGGTAGTTAAGGAATATTTGTGTGTGTCATATAGCTGCATATTCATGATAGTTAGTTCATATAGTTGCATAATTTTTGCCATATAGTTTTTTTTATATATCTTTATTTGTTTGTCATATCATATAGCTCATGCATATACCATGATCCCTTTTGCAATGATTTATCGACTGAATTGTGATATTGATGCGAGTGTAGTGATAGCATTAAAGTGATATTAAGTTGTGTAGGTTGATATGCATGCTAGAAGCACTTGTATTTTCACTAAGTCTTAGAGAATGCTTAAGGGCTAGATTGTTGTTATGATCTGATTATTTTCGAGGATAATCTATTTATTATGCTTAGAATTTGATAATAGGTTCTTAGTGGTAAAGGCATGAAAAAGAAAAAAAAATGGAGTATAAATGGAATTTGTTGCTAGTTGTGGCTAGGCGTCAAATGGCTAGTAGCCGGCTCGCATGTTATGCGAGTAGTCTAGGGTTGAGCAAGATGGAGCGAAACGCACTTGCTCAGAAAAGAAAAAAAAAATTTATGCATAATTGATCAAGAGTGGGCTCTTTGGTATTCGAGTTATTAAGTTCTTAGGGGACTTTGTGCCTAGTGACCTAAGGCTTTTAGAGTCTGGGATCCGCTAACCTAACGCTCGTTACATGGATACCATTGTATAAGTCTTTTGTGGACCTCACTCATTGTACGGTCAAATAAGCATTTGAGTTGTAAATAAAAAGCACAATTCCGTAGTAAGCTCCAGAGTTCTTGTAGTGTTGTATATCACTTTGTGCCTAGAATTTTTATTTTTTGTATAATCGTAGGATTGCCTTGAAGATAGTCTAGTCATAGTAATTGGTCTAGTTCCGAAGCATATCTGTTAAGCATTTGCACACACCACGTTTCTGGATGTATGTCCGTTTGCATGAGTTTATTGATCTTTAGTTGTCTAACTGCATTCGTTGAGATGTGACAATTTGGTTGGTTAACTGTAGTAAGGGGGATCGTTGCATTTTCATATAGATTGCATTCATGCATATTTTTATTTATTTTGAGTCTGTGACGCTTGAGGACAAGCATCGATTTAAGTTTGGGGGTGTGATAAGTGGCATTTTATACCACTTAGAACGTCTTAAAATGGCTTAAATTGGTGTCTTGAAATCAAGTATTTTGTGTATTTGATGCGTTTTTCTAGTGTTTATGCATTTCAGGGTATTAGTTGCATTTCGGAGGAGGAATCATCAAGAATAAGCCTTGGCATGTGTTCACCATTGCGAGAGGAAAAGAACGGGCTGATTACGGCGAAGAAACGGAGCAAACCTGGATTTTTCCAGTAGGGTCCTGCGCCCCCCGCGCAGCAATGCTGAGCGGTCGCGCAGCAGCCTTGCGCGCCCGCGCAGAAATGCTGAGCGGCCGCGCAGGTCGGGGAAAAGGATAAATTATTTTAGACTTCTACTTCTGTTTGGCTTCCAACTTCTATGTAATCTGAGTTTTATGGGACTATTATATAAGTAGATTTGAGACGTTTTCACAGAAAAAAGAAAAAAGGAGATTATGTTTTAGATTGTGTTTTGCGCAAGAAGCGAAGGAGATAAGGAAGAAGACCGATTTAGCACACCGCAACGAAGAGGAAGCATATATTCTTGTGATTCTTGTTTCGTTGTAGCGTTGGATGCTAGTTTTCTTGCTTTGACTTATTTACTCTTGTGACGTACTCTGTTTTAATATAATTAGTTTAGTTATTATTTTCTTGTGTTGTTTATCATGATTTTATATGAACCCATGATGGCGATAAGTTCTATTATGGGCTAATCGTGATCATGGGGTTGCAACGGATTTATTATGGAATTCTTTAGTTAATTGTTTAATACTTTAGTGTGTGATGATTGCATGATATTTAGTATTGGTTGTGCGTATTCGTCTTATGTGCGTCGCGAACATATAAGATAGGGTGTTAATCTCTTGTGAAGCGACGGTGGATCTTGAGATTTAGAACTTGCCATGCTAGCATAGGTTCATGTACGTTGTGCATGATTAGTGGGTAACTCTAACAGTTTTATTTGCCCTATGTAATCAAAAGGAATAACTTGTGCTTAAATCGTTGTGTTGTCAATTTCTGTAGACATATAGGAACTCAACATAATTGATGACTATTCAACTTCTATCATAATTGTGGATGTTTGGTAGAATGGTATTAGTACAATGAAAGTTGGCTTTTATCAGTTCCGTATTATTCGATTAATATCATCACTGTCACATGCTAAAGGTAATAACAATGGCTATAGAAGGAAGTAATAATGAAGTTGTGATCTCATGAGTGTTTTATTATTGATAAATTGAAGTGTTAGTTAAGTGGTTAATTAAGTAGTTAATTATAATTAATATTTAATCAACAATTTTAAGTGTTATCTTAACATTGAGGAGTAATCATACATTGGTGAGTGAGTTTAATTAGACAATAACTTAGTCTGAGTCTCTGAGGGAACGAACTAGAAAGTATTCTATATTACTTGCGAACGCGTATACTTGCGTGAATATTAGTGCATGTTTTCGCCCTAACAGAGGACCATGATACAACAAAAGAGAGAAATGAGAGAAAAGCAGGTACAGAGGATATAAGGGTGGATCCAGCCATTGCTCATGAGTCAATGATTGTGGATGATGCAAAAAAAGGAAAGACAATTTAGCAACATTATAAAGCTGTAATTGATAACATTTTCTTGGATGCTGACACTTTTACTCATCCTGTGTCAGCCTATCAACTGTTGGCTGCTCAGGGCAATGAGGAGGCAGAGAAGACTTTAAATCTAGTACATACTTCAGAATCTCTACAAGGGATAAAGCTGCTGCCAATTTAATGCCTTCTACAGCTGGTGAGCCATCTGAAGAATTTGGAGTAAATTCTAATGATGATGACTCTGTTTCATTTGATGGAAGCATGAACTTAGGGGGAGATGAAGGCCCTAGTTCCATTCCAGATCTACCTGAATGGGCATTGACAAATGAGTCAACACCAGGACAATTCAATATATCCTTAGTCAAACAAATCATGTTTATTCAAAAGGCCATTCAGAACACCTCAAATGCTGGTACCAAGGCTATTCTTCAAGCCCACTTAGATTCTCTAAATCTCATGAAGCTACAGCAATTAAGACAGAATCTGAGTGTGGATGAACTCAAAAAGGATATAGCTGACTTGAAGACCTACAATTCTGAGAAGCTGGATTCAATAATGCCTTATGGTACCATGCAGGATCTGCTCCTGAGACTGAGAAGAGAATCAGATGCTGAAAAGAAGCTGGCCAAATTAGAGGACAGAGTTCAAGTTATTGAAAACTCTGTGGCCCACCATTCTTCAAAATCAACAGTCTCAGACCAGTCTTCTAATGCAACTGGTTAAAGCACAAGGCTTGACTCCTCAACTTGATGATAACAAAAAAGGGGAGAAAGGACCAAGTGAGGGGGAGAAACTTCAGATACAAATCAGTAAAGTAATTGTGCCTTCAATTACTGTCTCAAAGCACCAGTTGCCATTGGTATAGATCTGATTCAAGCAACAGCAGCTAACTTGAAAGTTGCCGAGAAAGAATAGTTGAGTTTGGTCAACTGGAAGAAGATTAATGAGGAGATACAGAAAAAGTTTGAACTTGTCAAGGAGCCAGTTAAGTCAGCCATCCATCACTCTCAAGTCAAGCAAATTAGTGTGAATGAGATGAGCATGACTATCTGGAAAGTGACAATCTTCTTGCATCAAGTCTCCAAAGGCTGAAATGATTCTTAAACCAAGGGCAAACTACTCAAAATCATCCTTGAAGAACCCTTGGACATTGTATATGAGACACCCAATCCTGATGAGAAGAAGCTTCTGTCAAGATCAATTGTCTTCTATAAAGATCCAGCTGATTCAGTTTCTAAAGGAGGATTGCTAAGATTTTCAAAATGGGAAAGAAATTTGTGTGGTGGTTGGACACCCTCAATTTGTTCAAGCAAAGAGAGAAGAAAAAGCTAGATTGAAGCAGGAGAAGAAGCAGGCTGCTCTAGATGCTAAAAAGGCTAAACAAAGAGAGAGCAGATTACTATCTTGGCCAAGCTACATGCTGTAAATTCATCACACAAAATTCCCTCTCAACCATCTGAAGAACTGAATCAAGGAAGCAAGTTGAAGAACAGAAGAAATCTCTAAGAAAGAAGCAATTGGCTAAAAGAACTAAAAGGAAACTGGATATTGTTGACAAGGAATTGGAAGATCATTTCCTAAGGAATCCACACCAGCTACAACTCTAGCATCAAAGCCCTCTGTGGTATTTGAAGACATAAAGGTGGTGGATCCCTACAGAATATCATGGTGAACCTATTGTGCCCAAGGATGAGCCAATATAATGGGAGAAACATACCAATTCCAGACTTCAATCTACTAATCCTTAGCAAGCCAAAAAGGACAAAGTCAAGAGCAGTCAAGAAAGTGAAGCTGTCACCTCTAAAATCCAAGTCTGTAGTTAAAGCTCACCAAAGTCAATAAGGGAGACTACTTGTACTTGTGTGACATCAAAGAATTTTCTGATCTAAACCTCTATTGGATGAACTAGATGAGGTAAGAAGTATTGATGCATACAGGAACCTACCTGAAAGGTTAGTGTTCAAGTACAAAGAAGGAAAGGCGATTCAGTGGCCACTTCACAGGATTCTTCAAGAGGGCCAAGCTGTACTGATTAAAGTTTATTCATCCTTCAAGAAGAACTTTGGGTTCAATATCACTGCAAGAAGACTAGTATTGAAGAAGATTGAAGAACTAAGGAGTGTTAGAGCTAAAGATGCACTCCCAACGACTTATCATCCCATACACAGGGAGAAGAGTGCGTCTAAGGCCCTACTGAATGATGGAGTTCATAGATGACAAAGGGTGTGAGAAGATTCTTCAGATTAGAAGACCAATTGAGCATCTCCCGTAATGAGACTCTCTTAGAATGCAAGAAAAGCTAAATCTTTCAGAATCTGATGAACTAGAGTTCCACAGGCAGCTCCAAAATCAGATTGATGAAAACAACAGAAAGCTTGGAAGAAGATCCAGACCTTCAAGAAACTAGAAAAATCTGCTCAGGCTAGAGGAGCATCTTAAAAATGACTGTGAGCTAAACTTTGTACATTTTGATTAATTGAAGCACTTTTCAGTATTATCTACTTTTCTTTAAAGCTGTATGTTTAGGGTGTTTGTTATCATCAAGTATCTCTTAGTTTATGGCTACAATTCCAGTAGACATAAATTGGGGGAGATTGTTGTGCATATGTTGGTACTTGATGATTACAAAACAAAAACACCTAAGTAGATTTTACTTAGTGAAATAATGTAGCACTCGACGGATAATGATTATAGTCCCGACGGAAATCATTATAGTCCTGACGGATGAGACTAATTATCCATCAAGTGAGTAGCTTACGTAATAATGAGTCTGTAACACATTTCTGCATACACCTTTGTATAGATTCTGTAGTAGCATATAAGTCATGTTGACTTAACTAGATATGCAGGATAGGTGATTAATTTGTACATAGATGATGTCTTGTAATTCTGCATAAATGAATTAAAGTCAAGTGCCAAAATAGCTACCGACGGATGATTAACAAAGCCATCGACGGATGATCAATAGCTATCAACGGATGTTTAATATAGCAGTCGACGGATGATCAATGAAGCCATCAAACGGATGATCATAAAGTCGACGGATGATCGTGTACTCAACGGATAAAGAATTTAATATCAGTTGACAGTGACAACTGGTCACATGCGTCGAAGTGTATGCAAATGGAATGAGGAAGCCTATTAACTGGGTATAGAGAACAAGTAACAAAGCATTAGACCCGATAGTTTTTACAATGATCCTGTCTTTTGACTTTGTAATCTTGGTAAATATGAACCAGAAGTAGCAATAGAAACCAAGATCAGAGATACAAAAAGTGAGAAACATTGTAAGCAGAATTATTAGCATTCTCTGTATTCTCGTAGTTCATATTTGTAAGCAGCTGTGAGTATTCTTGCACACAGAATTCTCTCGATATAATATATATCTCTGGTGGAATTATTTAAATCCACCTAAAGTTTTTAAAAACTCTTATTTTTAATTACTTGCGTTTGATTCACTTAAGTTTTATTCCGCATTGGCTAATCAATA